>NC_090439.1:366199089-366501583 GCF_031143425.1 Pleurodeles waltl
GTCACTTGCCCACTCAATAAAGTGAGGCAGTTTTTCGCTGGAGACTTAGTGGGACTTGTGGCTCCCTGCAGATCCCTGGACTTCTGCTCATTGGAATGCAAGGCAAATGTGTTTTTTAAGCACATTTTGTGATTTCAAGGGGTTTCTGGGTGAAGGAAAACTGGTGAGAGCCATGCAAGTCCTGCACCCTTTGACTCTCCTGGTACTAGTTTGTTAAAGTTAACCCACCACTCACACTGGTTGGTTTTAGCACCTCCAGAAATTATGATTTCAAAGCATGAATACTTAGCAAAGTATCTGAATATTGAAACCAAGCCTTCTGAAGGTGGGCCATAAAGCCGCGTCAAGGCACCAACCTCTTTATGGTCCATTCACACGCCATTCACGCACAACAAACAACCCTTTCATATCGCCGGCCACGGGCCCAATCCAACCAATCACTGCACTCACATTAACTTACCGTTGCCAGACAAGGGCCAATCACATTTGCATGCCACAGAATGGAATAAGTTTGACTACATTTTACCACCTGCCAAGTAACTGCCTCCTTCTTCCTTAACATTACCAAACGCATGCGTAACAAACCTTTACTAATGACTCCTGTGACAGCCACCTGAGGCTCAGGAAGACATGTTTTTCATGCGCCTTTAACGCACTCTCTGTGCTAAATCCAACTCCTTCCAGTTTGTGGATGCAAGTTGGGGGTGTCCGAGTATGCCGTACAAAGCGATTCCTCGAACAGAGTGAGCATATCTACCTTTGAAACTAAGGGAGACATGCTGGGGATTTCTCATGATGTTCCCTAAAGAGAAGGTCATAGGCTATGAAAAAGGGTATGTCCCAGCCAGCATTATGTGCAGTGATGTTACTGTAATGCACTTATACAGCAACCTGAACATCTACTAAGTTCTGATGGAGGATGAACTTGAAAAGCAGGTCAAACACTGACCTATACAAGTCATTCTCCTTCAGTGCTGGGATGGCACCAATGGGTTTGAATCCATAGGTGTAGATGATGTACATCTGTACTACCTTTACTATCTGCCTTCTACCTGTGCATTAATCCTGTGAAAGGACACCTACCATAAGCTTTTCTTACCCATTCATGTCTCTGTTCTCATCAGAGTCCTGGCTAATCCTGTATAATTGCCACAAGTTGGGGGTTTCCAAGTATGCCGTACAAAGTGATTCCTCGAACTGAGAGAGCATATCTACCGTTGAAAGTAAGTGAGACATGCTGGTGAAGAAAGGGTACTCCGTGACAATGTGGCATATGTTCTGTCCACTAGTATATGCAGTAGGGGGAATATAATGCATGTTAATTGAACAGAACACCGACCACGTTCTAACGGTGAATTTAGCTCTCAAGCAGTCAAAAAGGAAGTCCATGATGAAGTAGATGAAGTAAAATTCTGTGGCTCCTTGCCTAACGAAGCAGTGGCCCATGGACGTTCCGAATCCATGTACTGCCATTGAAAGGATTACCCAACGGCAGCTCAACCTCAGTCGATTTCCCAGAACTTTGCTTTAGTATGATACAACGCAAAGCAAGTAGGGATACAGAGGCCTGTTTGTGATGGACACTGAGGATAGTAATACCGACTCTCCTGCCGCTTTCCATGCTTCGAGCACACTTTACAGCAACGACATGGACGATCCTTTTTGGGTGTGTTAGGAATGCGATCAGCAAAGTGTCGCTCTTGCAGCCTTGCCACATCCTCCAGAACATATGAGGTGGAGGCTGCTGCTTCTTCTGTAACAGCAGTGAGGCTTTCAATTGCAGACAACTGGAAGTCAAGGAAAGTCATGAGTCTTCCTGTGGTTGTCTGATGGTAAACAACATACGCATTATATGTTGCCATCTGAATCAGGTGGGTAAACAGTTTCTTGTACCAAGTGCGAGTTTTTAGACACGCATTGTATGGTTGGAGAACATGGTAGTTCTTGTCCACTCCGCCCATGTACTTATTGTAATTAAGTATACAGATGGGCTTGTGGACTTCGGCCATCTGACCCCAAACCGTGATGGGAGAAGTGCTCTCATCGTGAATTGTAGTGAGCACGTATACATCACGCCTATCCAAGAACTTGACTGCGAGCAGTTTGTTAGAACGCAATGCAGTACACTCTGATTTCTGGAGCTTCTTGCAAACAAGCTCCTGCGGGAATCCTTTGCAGTTACAACAAACTGTACGGCAGGCCACAGTGCCAGATTTGTAGAGCTCACTGAACAGCTCTACTCCTGTATAGAAATTGTCCACATAAAGGTTATAACCTTTGTAAAGAAGTGGCTGGACAAGTTCCATACAATCATACCTGTGACCCCTAATGCGGGAGGGCAATCTACAGGGTTTATGGTAGAATTCTTCCCTGTATACACTCTCAAGCTGTACACATAGCCAGAAGAGCTCTCACACAGCATGTACAGCTTTATGCCATAGCAAGCTCTTTTGCTAGCAATGTACTGTTTGAAAAGCAGCCGTCATTTGTACAGGATCAAGGACTCATCGACTGCTATATTCGTTCCAGGAGTAGAGATCTCTGGAAACCTGGCAGACAAATGTTCCACGACAGGCTGAATTTTGAACAACCTGTCATGGTCTTGATTGTCCCGGGGCAATGCAGCAGAATTGTCATTGAAATGCAGCATGCGCTGCAGTAGCAAAAAGCGATCTCTGCTCATGTATGGTGCGAAGATGGGAGTTACCCAAACCGTGCGAGTCGTCCAGTAGGACTGCAAGGTGGGTTTCTGCACTAACCCCATTTTGAGCGTAAGGCCCAAAAATATCTTCAACTCCGCCAGCGAAGTGGGAGTCCACTGGCGTGCCCTAGAACGGGGCCCTAGAGTGCCTCCACGCTCCCTCAGAAATTGGTCTGCACGCAAATTTGTTTGCTGCACAATTTTCTGAAGGAAGTCAACATCCAAAAATAGATGGATGTAGTCGACTGGCAAAAAGTTAGCTGTATCGACTTTACATCCAGCGTCACCAGTAAAAGGTGGAATTTGGGGCTGAACTAAACAGGGGAGCTGCCAAGAGAGCACTCTCTCTGTGCTTGCGGCAGCAAGCACGTGTTCTCTGGGTTCGGCTAACCCAATTTTATCCCACTGCACCGAATGTGCTTGCGAAGGGACAGCACAGCTGTCGTCATTGTCTCCTTCAGACTCAGCGGAAGAGGTGTCATCAGATGGGACTCCGCAGTCTGAAAAATCACTCCCAGATTCTGCCCCATTGTCCTCTCCCTCAGATGCTGTCTCAGTAACTGCTGTCTCAGTCTCTGAGCCTACATCAGAACTGGCCTCCATAACCCGAGTTAGGGCTTGATCAGCAGTCATCCAACAAGAGGCCTTCTCTGCTTCTGGCGAAACTGTCCCTCTAAATAACTAGCCTACGTATAAGGCAGATAGTCACAAAATTGCTCGTGGGTATGTTTTGATGTGTACAATAGGAAATGTCGTCACCTTACCTTCGCCTCTTCTCCAATTCTGCATATTCTCTGAAAACACTGAAAACAACAAAAAAGAATGTATTACTTCACCTTACCACATACCCATCATCACAGCCTTCAGCGCTGGTGCCACCCAGTGCGACAATCATTTTTGGTGCTCTGCCTCCCATTACCTCCTCTTCGAATTCCCTCAGTACCACCCATCAAAAGTGCAGCTCATACCTCCATAGTCCCCCTGGCATAACATTTGTTTTAAAGCGCAGGTAACGCTTGCCTTTACTAATCCACTCAGCTAAATACATATAAATGTATATCCTTTGCAGCAGGACAATAAACCATCTGCGCGCTACTTTACGGCAACTGCCGCTAGAGAAAAGACATACATGCATGCATATATATATATATATATATATATATATATATATATATATATATATATATATTTTGTGAACAAGAATCTCACCGCACTTCACGAGGTTCAAATTGACATGTTTTATTGCCAGTGCCCAGTGACAGAGAAGACCAATCTTGAAATTATGTAATGCCAAAAAATTTCACCGCACTCCACGAGGTACAAATAAACGTGTATTTTATTGCAGTCAACAACCACCAACGCGTTTCAACTCAGCAAGGAGTCTTGATCACGGTCCTCGTGGAGTGCGGTGAAATTGTTCGCCATGGTATATATATATATATATATGTATATATATGTGTGTATGTATATATATATATATATATATATATATATATATATATGACTTATGTATATGTGTGGTTTCCCTGGGGTGCCAATTGTGGCTCCCGGAAAACAACACACAAAATAAAAATAAAAATAAAATAAATATATGTATATATACATGTATATATATATATATATATATATATATATATATATATATATATATTAGAAACCAAAGTATAGTAGCAGCGCACTCCGTTAAGGTGAAATTCCTCAGTTTCATTTATTTATTTTCATATCAAATTACAGCGACACCATAAATCAGAATGCATTAGAAAATGTATACAAACTAAATTCAACCAAATTAACAGTTACAAAAATGCCAAAAGAAAAGAAGGACCCATCAAAAAATATATATATATTATACTAATTATCTAGTCCGGCACACAAAAGAGGTGGTGATAGAGTTAAAAAATTTAGACAATTAGAATCCAGATACATTATCAAAATGAGGACTAAAATACCATTTGGGATGAATAACGATGAGGAACGATGAGGAACTATTTATACATTTATGATTAACATAGCAGAATACGGATGAGCTTGTTACTTCAATAATCACAAGCATGTGTTTGGAACAAGTTACATGAATTTATTATGTAATTGGATATACTTTAATGGAAATAGAAGTTAATGAATAATGAAAAACTGAATTAATGTTTCAAAAAACTGCTTACCGTTTTTAAGTGAATTAATACTAGATAATTAGTTTTATATATATATATTTTTTTGATGGGTCCTTCTTTTCTGTTGGCATTTTTGTAAGTTTGAATTTAGTTGAATTGAATTTGTATACATTTTCCAATGCATTCTGATTTATGGTGTCGCTGTAATTTGATATGAAAATACTGATTTATTAGTAGCGAACTACATCCTCCACAATGCAGTGTAAAAGACATTGGAGTTTGAAAGTATAAATACTGACAAAAAGAAAGGACTTTTGTAACCATGAAGAAGACTGAATAGTCGAAACGCGTTGTTTCTTTATTGCACTAAATTAAATAAATGAAACTGAGGAATTTCACCTTAACGGAGTGCGCTGCTACTATACTTTGGTTTCTAATTTAATCGAGAGCACGGCCAGCTCTCGCAAAGTGCACCAACTGTTGAGCGCGTCGTGGTGTGCGGCCGCATTTCTGGTAGATATATATTTATATATATATATATATATATATATATATATATATACATATATATATATATATAGAGAGAGAGAGATACAAAGCAAGACACTAACTCTACATAACTTCTTTTTTTTCATACAAGTGTGCTTTCCCTTGGCAAAGCACTCATGTATAAAAATAAAAATGGCCCATAGAGGGTCACCCTAAGGGCTGACCACCAACAATTTCTTTTTTTTTTTTTAATAGAATCTAGTTTTCCCTGGGGAGGGCGATCGGGACCCCCCAAGGAAAACTAGATTCTTTTTTTGTCCCCCCAGGGGTAGGCCCGTGTTCGGAGGGCGACCCTGCCATTTTGTATTTTTCTATTTTTTTTTATCTGGGGGGCGCGATCGCCCCCCAAAACAGTTATGTTTATAAAATAAAGCCCCCACGGGGTGGGGTGGCCATTTTACAAGGGGGCTGACCCCCCAAAGAAGATCCCTGGTGTGGTATGAACGCTCAATAGCCAAGAATCCATCATAAAATTGTCCAGCATAAAATATTTCATTTCTACTCCCACAAAAGAAAAAGTAAGGTCACAAAAACGTATTTTAGTGATAGTATAATGGTCCTTCAGAATGCAGTTTCTTTACGTGCAATTGCAAAGATTGGAAATACATTTTCAGCACTGTTTAAAAGCTCCTTTTTTAAGAGCACTTTGAAGATAGATACATTCACTAGTTCTCCACCAGATTACGAGATTTATGGCAGATGCTGTGATACTGTACCATGTTTGAGAAAAATGTTAAAGCTTCAATTTGTTAATGGAGGAACAGTTTGTACTAAAGAAAAAAGGCTTCTGCAGGTACAGCGTTTAGGAACTGAAAAGGAAATGATTATCATTATTTAAAACAAGCACAGCTTGAGAAGTGCTTTTTCAAATTCTTTAAAATTGGATCGCCTGCTTTCAACACCAATAAAGTCCTTAACTGCGATACAAGCGTCCGTCATTTGACTTTGCCAGCGCTGCTTTCTTTTGGCAAGCTTAGACTGACATTTCAAAGCGACTTTTCAACAATACTGTGTTTTTGCTTAATTGCATATAGCAGGTCTTATAACTTTAACGGGGTCGAAAGCCAAGTTAATTGATAATGTCGTGGAAAAGGAGGTGCAATATCCTTTTAAAGTATGGGAAACGGTATTTTATTCCATATAATAATAATCAAAACAAAAAAAACGTTAATCCTGGGTGTCTTCACCTCGCCATCGAGGAAGGTTTTTGTACAGTGATGGGAGGCATCCTGGCATTATATGCTATTTATTGTCATTGTTGAATATGGGGAGAGGTTATGATTCATGAGAGGCAAAGCCTTCAGTTGGTCATGCTGCCCTTCCGCTATCTCAACAACAGTCATTTACAATATCACACTGTGCATCAGCACCTATGCTTTATGATTTACCATGTTTTCATATGCAGCAGTTATAAACATAAGCATTTTGGGGCATATTTATACTCTGCGCTTCAACATTTTTTACATAAATGTGGCGCAAACCTAACACCATATTTATATTTGAAGCCCAGCCCTGCGAACTTCAAAATTCAGCAGTGTGCGTCATTTTCTGGATGCGTGAAACCGCCTTGCGTTAATGACATGCAAGGTAGGCGTTCCTGTCCAAAAAATGACTTTAAGGCATGTGCGCCTTATTTATACTCCAGCGTAATTTTGACACACAGGAGGGGGTGCGCCTTAAAAAATGGCACACAGCCTGATTTGCGCCATTTTTTAACACCTGGGTGAGGGCAGGCGTTAAGGGACCTGTAGCTCATTTACATGGTGGGAGACCATGGAAGCAGTCCACAGGTGCCCTTCCCTGCCCCCAGGGACACCCCCTGTCACCCTCGCCCGCCCCTGGAGGACACCCATGGATGGGGGGACCCATCCCAGGTAAGTACAGGTAAGTAGAGGTAAGTATGTTTTTTTTTTTTTAAGTGGCGTAGGGGGGCCTACCTTGGGCCCCCCCTACATGCCAGTGTGCCCAGTGACCATGCCCAGGGGACAGAAAGTGCCCTGGGCATGGCCATTGGGCAGGGGGGCATGACTCCTGTCTTTCCTAAGACAGGAGTCATTTCAATGGGGGTTGTGCGTAAAAAATGGCGCAAGTCCGGTTAGAGCAGTGGTCTCCAAACTTTTTTATGCCGCGCCCCCCCCCCAGTTAGAAAAATAAAAATCATTCGCCCCCCTCAGAATTTTTCACAATTATTTCATAAAGATGGCAATGTTTAAATATGTCTACACCTATTTAAACATTGCAGTTAAGTACTGTTACCTTTTTAAATATGCAATAACATGATTCTGCTTAAAACAAAGGCCTGTTATCTGTATAATGCGTATTTTTGCAAGAGTCTGGTCCCATTTTTTGACGCACAACCCACATTCTTCCTTACACCTGCGTTGCCCAGTTAGAGTCATTTTTTTTACTCTAACCTGGCCGCCGCGCCGGCTAACGTCAATCCATAAATAAGGTGCCCACGTGGCACATTGGAATGACGTAACC
The DNA here is from genome assembly GCF_031143425.1 of Pleurodeles waltl. NCBI lineage: Eukaryota > Metazoa > Chordata > Amphibia > Caudata > Salamandridae > Pleurodeles > Pleurodeles waltl. The sequence continues at coordinate 366,206,935 of NC_090439.1, forward strand.
CGGTGGTAAATTGTTTGACGCCAGCGCTGGTTTGAGTCAAAAGTCTAAATATGGGCCTTAATTCTATTTAGAGCACAAACATTTAAATTCATGAGGTAGGATAAAATCTGAAAAAGCAGCCCATATGAGTATGCTTCAGGTTTTTTTTTTTTCAGTAATGTGAACCCAAAATGTAATGTGTAGCACATTAAGCATTGTTTACAAGCATGTTGCATAATCATATATATAATTGTACATATGTACTATTACATATTTGGGTGCTCTTATTGCTCAATATCTAGTAGTATAAAACCCATATTTGAACAAAGCCCATGAACTATACAAAATATATTGCAGTAAATGCTGCAAACACAGAAATGCATAATTCTACTAACCCTGACCATTGTACATTGTCTTATCAAAAATCTGTGCATGAAAGACAAACACAACATAAACATTCTAATGCCAATCAGAGCTTACAGTTAGCTGCGCCTTTGAGAGAGCAGGTGGAAAAAGAATCTCCTTTCTACAGATAGAATACTTTTTAAAGTACCAAGGGTAGTGGTTCTCCATGCTCCCGAAACCCCCATGAGACGAGACAGCGCCCCCCCATAAGGTAGAGGCAGAGGAGCGGCGGCCCTGAGACGGAGCACGGAGAAGGAGCACGGGCACGGTGGCTGAGAGGCCTCAACCACTCAGCGCTCCCGAAATCCCCGCAAGGCAAGGCGGGGCAGGCAGTAAAGAGGGGAACGCAGCCCAGAGCACGGCCCAGGGCACAGCGGTTCCCTGTGTTTCTTTCCTGGCAGCCGATATCTTAGAGCCCGCAGAAGGTCACAGGAGGAGCACTTTTGGAGCGCTTTGGAGCATGGTGAATTGATGACTCCAAGCGCCGAAGCCCTGATGACCTGACGGCTTTTCCTTTCTTCTGCTTCCCTGTACTTGTCCTTGAGTGTGACCTTGCGCCTAGAAGGTAAGCGTTGGTGCTAGTGCCTGTGTGGGGAGTGGGCCGCGAGGAGCTGCAGAAAGATGCTGCATGGTGCTGACCGGCTTCAGCTCCCGTCTCCCGTGAGATCTGCATTAGCAAATTGGTGCCTCTTAAACAGCGGTGGCTGACAGAGGCAGTGATAGTGGTAAGCAGAGGCAATTTGCAGTAGACTCTGAAGTAGACTGTGGCTGCAACTGCGACACACTGTAAGCGGCAAGCAATTGGCAAGTGGTTAGCAATGAAACCCGCCCCATTTTCTGATGAGCAGGAAGGGTTCAGCTGGAGAGTCCAGAGCACAGAGTACAGAGTACAGAGTGCAGCAGTAGCCCTGGGAGCAGCATTCGTCTGTCCATCTTCTACACTGTTTTGTTTTAAGCATCAGTGTCCTGTGTTCGGCGTGATCTTCATGAATTGTTGTCAGTGCTGGAGCCGGATCCGATAAGCCTGATTTGATGAGCTGAGCTCAGTGTTTCACCAGTTTATGTAGCGTTTTCTGGGCTCCCTGTGTGCCCCTTATTCCCAGGATGGATAAGGAGAAATACACAAGTAAAGTTTTGGAGGTACCTAGATACTGGCCTCTCCTCTCTCTCTTCTCTCTATTCTTTTGTGAGACAATTGACGCAAGGGCACACAAGGCGAATTCAGTAGGAGGAAGTATAGCTCTGGCCTCTCTTGGTGGGATCCTTGTGCTGGCCAGCAAGTCATAATCTATTGGTCTTCCAGGGCCCCACAACTCAATAACTTTATATTTCCAAGAGTAAGTGGATACTGAGTGGACAGCTGGAGGCGACAGTTGGAGGCGAAAGCAACTGTTGCACCCTTTGCGGGAGGAGGAAGGGGTCCAGAGAGTACAAGGGAGAAGACTACAAAGGGGTGAGAGTATAGAGGGGTGATAGATGGGCAGATGGAAGGGGGGCTCCCCCAAGATAATCTTAAAATCAACAAAACATTAGACGGCTTTCTACAAAAGGCTGTTGGAGCCTTAGACAAAGAGATTGAGATGGCTGACAGTTGCCTATCTATCCCGGTGTCACTGGCTCCTATTTCTCTATCTCCAGCCCATTACTATTACCCCTACAGCTTTCACAGTCTCCGCAGCCCCAGTACACACAGTTAAATCTGGTCTTCCCACCAGCCAAACATTCAGACAACAACTGGGAGATTATCCTTGCGGCCCTGGATGAGGCCACTGCAACAGAACTTGCATTGTCATCACCAGGCCCCTTGGCTGGTGTACCAGTTCCTGAGCCAAAAGGAAAAAGAAAGCGTGGTGATATTAACTTAAAAAACAAACAAGCTTGTACTATGAGCTCAACTAGTTCTGGACTTGAACCTGGTAATGATGGGTCCAAAAAACCCACAGGAGAGTACTGTTGGTCCACTGGCCCTTGAGTACATAATGGAGGAGCTCACTAATAGGTTGTGCCCTATTGAACTCAGTTTAAAAGCCAGTGAAGAGAAATTAGAGGGATTAACTCAGACCTGTGTGCCCAACACCACCCTCAAGCTAATGCACAACCCCACTGCCAGTCTTCAATTCTGGGACAATCTGCTGCCATTGGCGGCAAGGCTCCCTCACATTCTGTTGAGGGCCCAATGTCACCTAAGGGTTGTTGTATTCATTCCTGTCAATTCGAAGTAGGTCGGAATTCCAGACTGGGCCGTAATCCAGCGGAAGACTGTCCCAATTATGTATACATCGCTAATAGGGGAGTATGTGGTGCTGCTCCGATAGCTGATTTAGTATCTAAGATACCTAAAGCTTCCAATATCTATGAGCATCAATTAGTAAGCCCTCTAGTGACGGACCTGGAGTCTAGCAGAACTAGACCTGATAACCATGGGGCTCAGTTAGAAGTTTTACATCTACAACAGGAATATTGCCCATATGTGCTTGTAATTACAAATGTTCCTAGGCTCCGAACTAATAGAGTGGAGACTTATATAGAGTTGAAAAATAAGGTCATCCATTGGCTGCATGTTAATGCTAAATTTGCATTTTTTATGGTACCTTTAATATCAATGGTGAGGAGGGTGGGATGGGTGGGCCTGCTGAATGAGCTTGGAGTGGGAGATTGTATTGTTATTAACTTTGACTCACCTGCACTGGTCCAACATATTTTCTTAAACTCCTGCAGAGCTAGCCACTTAGCTGGAGGTATTTCTTTGTGTAGACTCTCAACCTTCTATCCCCCAGTACTGGAACTTGCCCCTGTTAGCTTGACATTTGACCATAGAGGTCCCTCTTGTTTCCATGTGCACCATGTATCACAGTCTGAATGTACGCAACCTCCATCTTCCCTCCCAGACGTGGACTGACACATAGCCAAAGTTACACAGGGTATCCCTGGGATAATAGGGCCTAGATTAACCACTGGGGAGTGTATTATTTCTAGAGTTAAGGTAGTTGGGGAAGCTATAGTAAGCAGCCTGGGAGAAGAGCGGATTGCAAACGCGGACTCCATCGGTCCTACACAAATTGTACCGCTACCCCAGACTGATACACCGGCCATTGTGCATGGAACATGGCCAGTTCTGAACTCACTGGGACGTGCGATACCATTGGAGATAAAGAAGTTGGGGGACTTAGAGTGGGTAGTTCAGCGGTAGATCTAATGGGCAATCCGATCTCTATGAGCCCCACACAGATTGCATCACAAGCCCAGAATGATGCGCCGGTTACAGTCCTTAGTTGTAATATAGCCGGGCTCGAGTCCAAAATGCGAATTACAGACTGGGGCTCTTTTATAGATGAGCACAAGATATGCCTGTCCGAGAGACGTGGGCCCTGGAGCCCAAGCACAGATTCAGTTTTAAGAGATTCTTTGGGTCCCAGCTCGTAAGGTAACTTCTGGAAGACCAGCGGGTGGTTTCCTTATATGGGTTAGTAGTTCCCTCAAGTGTCAGGTTGAGGAAGTGGACATGGGTTGTGCTGACTTGCAAGGTTTAACATTATCGAACCAAAGAGAAAAAACCCTACTATTGGTGAATATATATATAGCAGGAGTGTGGGCAGTAACTGCGAGTCTGAAGCTTTAACTGTTCTTGATAATATTTTATCCAGTAGATCCACTACCCATTACATCTTATTTACAGGGTACTTCAACGCTACTTTTGAGCCTTATTCCCTGGCCCAAGAGCTTTACCAAGAAGAGGACATTCTTTGGGGTATCCCGCAATTAGCAATGAATAAAAGTTTCAGAATGAGAAGAACGGCTTACCAAATTGTTGATATTACACTTGCATATGGTCTTCGTGCTTGTAACTGTCGCTCCTGCTCAGATGCTAAACCTTGTCCCACTTTCAGATGTGGAGCTTATAGGAGCTATATTGATTACCTTGTATGCGACATTCGTTTGTGGGGGCATATGGTTGATATGTTGGTAAAAGAACATGAACAAAGCGACCACGACCCGTTGATACTATCTATTGGGGGTCTGCTGCCCACAATAGAGGCCCCTGATTCCAGGACTATGTGCAGCAGCTTACCATGACAAATAACAAATGGAATGTCAAGTGGGATGTTGTTAATTCCTCTCCAGGCTCCCTTTCATCAATATATAGCCTTCTGGCAGACCAAATGGAGCTTATGCTCCATTTCCTTGAGGATGATAATAGGGTCCTGGTTGCACATATGGAACTATTCAACTCTTTAAAAAAACGTTTTACTAAAGAAGGTGTTGCTAAAACAAGAAACAGGTGTAGTGAGAGGTGGTTCAATCATTCATGCAGGGAAACGAAGCACAAATTATTGAGGGACCTGAGAAGGAGGATCAGAGAGCCAATAAGGCAGTCAAGAGGGATCTGTAGGCGGGAACTTTCTAAGGCACAAAGAAGTTGGGAGGAGAAACAATGGGCTGCTCTCCTGGAGGCTGCAAGAGCTAACGCTGCCTCCAAGTTTTGGAAGCTGATTTCAAATGACAGTGGTGATTCCCGGCCCTTGTCTGGTACTTCGATTCTCCCGGCAGTACGGGTAAATCATTTTTGGTCACTTTATTCAGGGGTAAATGAACCTAATTTCAGGGAGCTGATCAGCATTAGGGAAATTGGTGTTCCTCCAATCAAGTTCTCCATAGCTGAAAATAATGCAGCCTTAACTTCCCTCAAGTGGGGAAAGGCTCCAGGTCTTGATAAAATATCTGGCGATCTTTACAAATCAAACCCCCTACTTGAACAAGGTTTGTAATGCAGTTGCCGCATGAGCACCTATTCCTTGCACATGGAGGGGAGCGGAGTTAGTTCCCCTTTTTAAGAAAGGTAGTCCGTGCGACACTTTTAATCATTGTCCAATAAGCCTACTCACAACTTTCAAAAACTTTTTGTGAAGCAGATTTTGTTCCATTTAGAAGAGTGGATTACAGAGAGTGGGGCCATTTCTGATTTACAGGCAGGTTTTAGACTTGCGGTTAGCACAATAGATAAAGTCCTGAGGTTTTTAGCAACTAAATGGAAGACTGTGAATATCGGAGGTGGAAACCTATATGTGGCCTTCATTGACCTTTGAGTGGACTTTGACCTGGTAACCAGGAATAAATGATGGCTGACAATGACCAACATGGGAGTCCCTAAAGGTCTTTTGAACCTTATTGTCCGAATTCATGAAGGCACTTTTGCCCGAATCAGGAATGGCAAGGATGGTGAATTAACAGACCTAGTTATTATCAAGAGAGGAGTAAGGCAAGGCTGTGTCCTTACCCCTACCCTCTTTCTTTTATATATAAAGAACTGTATTAAGTATTTAACTAATTGTAACAACGATTCACCTAGGCTGGGAGGTAAGAAAATCCCAGTATTGCTTTATGCGGATGATACCATCACCTTGGCAAAATCACCCCTGGGACTGCAAAATCTGGTTGACCAATTTTGTTTATTTTGTAGAGACTTTGGCCTGGAAGTCAATGTCGGGATAACTAAGTTTATGGTCTGCAGCTCGCTAAATAAGAAAGTGAAAGCTAGTATATTAATGAATTCTATTCCATTGGAAAGGGTCAATGAGTTTGATTATTTGGGGATTAGGCTGATGGGCTCAGGTAGAACGGATGCACATATCAGAAAAGGAGCACATATTATATGACAAAGAGGAGGGGCTTTGGGACATGAAGCCAGAGCTGTAGTTAGCCCCCCATTAAACCTTATTGCAGAAATCTACAAAGCTCAGATCCGGGGAGCTGCACTGCATGGTGCAGAGCTATGGGGCTTTCAAAGACAGCTGGATGTCCTACAAATTAAAGAGAACAATTTTATTAGATATATAGCCAGGACGGGGAAAGGTACCCCGATGATCCCCCTTAGGCTTGATCTCAGGATGAATAGCATTGAAGATGTAGCGGGTTTGAGGCCTCTCTTATATTGGATCTGCCTTTGGAGAACAGAGGAACTGGAACCTTTTTGCGAGGCAATCAAAGAACCTACAAGGAATCAATGTAGCTGGAAAAAGGTCAGTTGGATGTGGGAGATGAAATCAGTCTGGGATGATTTGGGTGTCCCCCAATTTTGGGAGAGGCCTGAGTCGATCCCAGCTAATGCTTTTCACTGGTCAAACTGAGATATTGGGAGAAGGCCAATGAGCAGATTCTTACAGTAATGGGGTGGGCCATTTAACATCAGACTTTTTGTTCGCCAAACAGGGCCATGGCCTGACCAATTCCTTGATCTCCCAATTCCTGCACGTGCGCATGCTCTATTCCTTCAGTTTAGATATGGTATTCTACCAGTTTACAGTTTTACCGCCCAATGGTTGCAGAATAGTTCTGAGGCCAATAAATGCTTAAATTACAATTCATGCGTGGAGTCAATCGAACATGTGCTTTTTGTCTGTACCCTATACTAGTCTAAAGGAAAAATTGATTATCATGTTGTGCAAGGCTTTGTTTTTATATGATCATTCCAATGCTCATAGAATTTGCAAATATGACCAATCCACACTGGTAGTAAGAGTGGTTACTAAATATTGGTCAGCAGCTTGGTACATTCACCATAGGGCTATTACAGTACCAGGTTTCAGTGTTTAGCCCGCACCGTGGGTAAAAAACTATTTGACCATGTGGTTTGGACAGGGCTTTGGAATAGATTTCTTTCAGACAATATGTGGGTAATCATCCTGTGTTTCTGCTATTTTATCACCAGTGTTAGCCGCAAAGAGTTATTTTTTTGCACGTTTGGTATTCGTACCATTTTAACATGAATCCAATATCTGTTTTAAGTTATGATATAAGCTTTCTATCACACTGTGCATATGTCTTTAATGATTTGACTGTGCTTACATTTCCTTGTATGATTGTGCAGGTAGTAGGCTCTCTTTGTCAAAGTATGCTATCTAAATTATTATGAAACTGTAATACTTTATAATATCAACTTAGCACTTCAAATCTTGGGTCAGACTGTTTGTTTTTATCTTGATGATAGTATTATCCGGGAAATTTGAATCTGTAACCTCCTTTCACTGTTTTTTTAGCTTTTAAATATTTGCATTATTTTAACACTGTGATGCAGACGTTTTAGAAACCTTGGCATCTAAATGCTAAGTTAAGTTATAATGCTGGACTATAGTAGGCTATGGCCTATAATTGACTTTTTATTGCTAGTATTTGAAGGTTTTATAAAAGCTATTTTTATTCTAAACTTTATTTTAAGCCAGCGTGAAAGCACAATGACAACAAATAAACTTTCTTTTTTACTATTTTATGTGTAACTTTTATGGTCTATGGTCGAAATAAAGTATGATTTGACTTTGGAAATACCGGGGTTACTGAGTAATAATACTGTTGAAGTAAATTTTAATGATTAATACTAAATACCAGCATACGGAGACTGAGTTGCAATGTGTTTTTATCAGGGTGAGTTTGGTGGCTAGAGATAATGAGCATTTAGGAATGGAAGGCTAGCTTGCATTGTGGTGTGAAGATGACTGTTACTGACACATGATGACAGCTGAGGGCGAGCCTCAAAAAGAGGAATGGCATTTTAGAATAAGTATCACTGATGCCAGCACTAATAACATACATGAGAACAGGTATAGGAAAGTAAAGGGATCATAACCACACCCCATCTTCTCTATGCATGCACAATGCATGAATTAACCTAGCTAAAAGCCAATGGAGTATTGCACAGTATTTGTTTAAGATTGAGTAAGAGAGACAGACGGAGTGGAGGAGTACGTAGGCACAAAAGGATACTGACGAGAAGGAAGTTACAGCTGGCGGATATCACTTTGAAAGGCGTGCTTTCTCCGGGAATGCCTAAAATGCTGAAAGCTGACTTGAAATTATTGAATTTCAGGCACTTTGAGTAGTGGAAATGAACACGTGCTTTACAATCTAGCTTCGGATAAATTCAAGATTATTGGTTCAAAACAAAACATAATGCCTGCCATCTTGTCATTTCCAGGCTACACGTATTAGTGTCAGGCTTGACTTTATTTCCGCTGCAGGGATTGTCCTCTAAATTGCTATGTACCATGGTGTATCTGATTTTACCACCTTAAAGATGCTGCAGATTTTGAAGGTAAACATGGCTCGTAGCTCATTGACAGTGTTGGTGACATTGTCAAGTCTCTGTTGCTATCTAGTCAGACAGGCCAAAGTATGGTGAATACATTTCAATGGGTTCAAATAAAACTTTGGAACATTATAAAAAAATATGCTGTTGTCATAAAGATTAGATAAACGCAGTTCTAGAATAGCAGTTCTGGAGTTTATTTTGCCATTAAAAAATCCCAGTAATTAGCAAACAGTTAATGCCTGGTGGTTTGCAATTTATTTGTTGTGTGAGCTCTGATGCACGGACTGGTTTCACTGTAGACTTCAAGATGTACAGCACTATAAAAGAGTCAAGGGGGTCAAGATATTTTCTTAGTTTTCTTAGTGCCACTCTTTAACTTAATTGTTTTTTTTGCTTGGTGATGAGCATAAACTTCATTTTCCATGGCTTGAGTTGTGACAAAGTTGCTTTTTGAATGCTCAGTATTAATTTCAGCTGAGACATTTTCCTACATTGAATATGTCCGCATGTTTTTAAGCAAGCAGGTATTTAAGGACTTGAAGATCACTCATTCCAAAATCCTTGGGAGCACTGCTAATGGGCATCCCCCGAAGGAAAAATAAGTCTTTTCTTTTAATAGGTCAGCAACCATTGGGAACTGATACTCTTCAAGCCCATCCTTGATGAGAGGGTGCTAAGCAGAGCTTGATGATGAACAGCATAAAGACAATATTTGTCACAGTCTACAATCTGGGTCATGTTTCTACATTTACCTATCTAGAATGTTTACCATTGTGGTGCTTCAACGTGATAGAAGATTAAGGCCCAGATTAAAGAGGGCATAGCTTCACAGTAGCACTGCCTTAGTGTCATTTCTTTTACGCTAAAGCGGCACTAAGGTGGCCATTTCCCCACACCATATTTTCAATATGGCACAATGCATGCATTGCATGACTTTGTAACCCTTTGTGCTACATTATGCCTGCACCAGACATAGGGGGTCATTCTAACCCTGGCGGTCCAAGACCGCCAGGGCTAAAATGACGGGGGCACCGCCAACAGGCTGGCGGTGCCCCGCTGGGCATTCTGACCGCGGCGGTTCAGCCGCGGCCCGAAAGGGAAAACCGGCGTTCTCCCGCCGGTTTTCCGCTGCCCAATTGAATCCTCCATGGCGGCGCAGCTCGCTGCGCCGCCATGGGGATTCTGACAGCCCATACCGCCGTCCTGTTCCTGGCGGTTCGCCTGCCAGGAACAGGATGGTGGTATGGGTTGTCGTGGGGCCCCTGGGGGCCCCTGCAGTGCCCATGCCAATGGCATGGGCACTGCAGGGGCCACCGTAAGAGGGCCCCACAAAGAATTTCACTGTCTGCATTGCAGACAGTGAAATTCGCGACGGGTGCCACTGCACCCGTCGCACCTTCCCACTCCGCCGGCTCAATTCTGAGCCGGCGTCCTCGTGGGAAGGGTGTTTTGCACTGGGCTGGCGGGTGGCCTTTTGGCGGTCGCCCGCCAGCCCAGTGCAAAACCCCAAATACCCTCAGCGGTCTTTCGACCGCGGAGCGGTATTTTGGAGGGGGGAAGTCTGCCCGCCAGACTCAGAATCACCCCCATAATGTATGCAAAGGGGGGCTTCCTCCGTTAGGGGGGGCGAAAAAATGATACAAAGAAATCTAACGGATTTCTTTGCATCATTTTTATCAGCACTTTTAAGGCCGGCTTTGAGCAGGCATTAATAGGGGAGTTCCATTATTTATAATGGGCCCCTAAGTACTCTGCAGTAGTAGCGCCAACACTTTGGTGCTACTCCTGCAGAGTACTTCAATAGCATAAAAAATTACACTATTTCCCCCTACCCTGCACCATGGTGCGCTGTATTATAAATATGGCGCACACATGGTGGTAGTAGGGGGTGCTAATGAGCGCAAGGTGCAGCACCACTTTTATTAAATCTGCCCCTAAATTCGTAGTTTTAGAGGAGACTTGCCCATAAATATACAATTATTGATGAGATAAATGTTTGTGAGGCCTTCTCAACCTTCCAGGAGTGAGAAAACATTTCTTGGGTGAAAGACGTGTTGAATAAGTTGAGTGGTTATGTGAGAGCTGCATTGGAAGTGTCCATAAATATTGATGCTGACATAATATCCTCCTTACAGGAATTGAACTTCAGTGATTTGAGGAGGCATGAGAGGTTTCCAATGTAGACGGTGCTGAATTACATCCTCATCTATAAGTTGTAGTGAGATGATGGGAGATAGCTATTATTACCATATGTCACATATTTCTGCTGACTACATTGTTGGTTGTAGAGCACATCTCTTTGGAGTGGTCTAGAGACAGGTCATGCATGGGGTTAGCACAGTGTGAATTGCCTGGAATAGTGAATTATTACTGTTTGAGGCTATACAGATTTGGCTACAGAGAAAGTAAGTTTGTCACTCATGGTCACTTTTCTGCTCAGTGAGCTGAGATTCTCCAAGGCTATCATATGTTCTTTTATTCTGCTTTACTTCACCTATTATCTGAAGCTCAAGCTTGTGCTTTGGTGCTGATGGAATTTTGACTTGAGAGGAGACTGGGTACTTTCTGTTCTCTAGTGGGTGCAGTTAACCTCATACAGCAATAGGTTGGTGTGGGTGTCAGATCCTCATAATGCTGCTAAAGTGTTGAGATTCTCATGCTATATGTTGATGAGGGATTTCTTTAATTAGCAGAAAGCTTGGATGACTTTGGGCTGCCCTTGGAGTGTGAGTCTAACATCTAGAGACGATTAAGGTAAAGTGTGAGAGGTGAATTGTGTCCTAGAGTTGTGAGACAGGATATGATAAATTGGTCATTCAAGAGCAGATGAATCTAGGATGGTGTCCTCCCGGGGTTCAGTGTGAAAAGCTGCCTGTCATCAGCAGTTTTCAGCAGGGCACAAAAGCCTTACCTCTTTCTGTTGGTGACGAAGGGTGAAATTTATCATTACTGATGCAATGCTGCGATGTGCAGCATTAAATCAGAAATGTTTGCACTGTACTGTGGCATTTACCTGCTCCATGGATACACGCTATTCACAAGACAGTGCACCATGTTGCAAGGTCCTGAGGGGCATCAAAAATGTTGACACAAAGTGCTTAGAATGACATGAAGTGTTGCAATGCAAGTACTACCTATGTGACGCAAGGTTGATTTGTCTGTCACAAAGAACTTGTAAATTCAGCGAATTAGTAGTGTGTTACTCAGGAGTGCTTTGTGTTGCAGGAACGTTTGAAAAAGCAAACAGAGTAACACAATGTACACCACCAATATTCCTCAATACAGAGAGGCAAGGAAGGAAAAGGAAGCCAAGGGGAAGTAGCCCCAACCCTGAAGACCTGACAACATCCCACATGGAAAGGGAGATGAAGTCAAACTTCAATGAAAAGGAGAACCAGATACTAATTAGTGAGGCGACAAAGAATGAGCACCTAATATTTGTCACCTTAACATTACCATTAGCAGAGAAGGAAGTGAACTGACAATCCACAGTGGACCGGTAAAACTGCAAAAAAAGACAATGGAGTGTTAGAAGAGATGGTATGATTGCAAATGTAGAGCCAAGAAAAAACTACCAGGATCCTAAAGGAGCCATGAGGACCAGAGGAGGACCTGATGTCCAGGAGAAGTTGGACCCAGTGGAGGAGCAGGTGGCATCCCTCATTCCAACAGAGTTGGTAGCTGTAGTGGAAGGGCAGGTCAACGCTGAAGTAGAGGATCAGCAAGAACTACAGGGTCAGTGAAAACAAGAGACCATATTTTTAAAACTGTCATGCAGCGCAAGGTATCAAGACACTTTCATTTTGCTAACCTGCGCTGCGTGAAGGGCAGGAATGCATGTAGGAATCTGGCTCCTTATTTTCTATATCAAAATGAGATATATTGTGCAAAGAGTCCAGGGGTTCCCCTACCAGTGGATAGGGGCTTGCGCTCGTGATTCCAAGGTGCCCATATTAGGAGGTAGTGTCGTACAGCAGCCTTAGGCTTATCAGAAAGGAGTCTGAAGCCTTTGCAAACACACAAACGGTCAATAAATGAGACACACGACTCAAGAAGGAGATCCAGACCAATTAAAAAAAATAACAAGCATCTTTATTTATATTTAGGGCCCGAAATCAATAAGATCAAGTAACCATGTTTTGCAAGAAAATTATTTGTAGATTTTAAAAGTTTACAGTATTTCAGAAGCGGCAATGTTATTTTATGGAACTAAAAACACATTCTGCATTCAGGTATAGTCCAGCGACGTACAGGACCACCCTCCTGAACTTGAGGTAAGTATTGGGCAAGGGTTGGGACCACAGCAAGAGGTCACACTGGGTGGCGCTGGGACGGCCAGCTGCAGAGGTGTAGTACGGTGTTGGGGGCCCAATTTTAGTCAAAAGCGACAGGTTCCGTTGAAAAGAGGGTGCAGGCGTGGACAGAAAGTCCAGTAGGGGAGATCTAACAAGTGGAGTCAAGACATGAAATGCACATGAAGGGATGGAAACCTTTGTTCCGCTTCTCCACATGCCATGGGCGACAGATGCAGAGGTGTCCTGAGGCATTGGGTTTTATCCACTGGGAGCACTGGCGGTTAAGTGGGACTGTGGGTAGAGGATGCAGGCAGAGTCAGCGAGTCCACAATAGGCAAGTTCAAGGTGGACATTGCCTCTGGAGAGCTGGGAGACCATGTTGGCACCATTGCCTAACTTTAACTCGAGCTAGGTGGCATGAGTGTAGTTGTGCTTTCCGGTGTTGAGTTTTTGCCGTCCAGAGTCCTCTCAGGTTTCCTGGTACGTCGGCTTTTGGAGGCACAACTGCTTGCAGGGTGAGTCAACTTTGGTGCAGTTCGGTGAGAACAGCAGACAGGCTGGCATGGCTGGGGCCAAGTCAGGTGCTTCTTCCTCGGGCTTTGCTTTTGTGGTTCATAAGTGTTCATATTCATAGGTCAGCAGGATTATGATTTCCTGGTGCCAGGCGCTCCCCTAAATACTGAATTTAGGGGCAGTTAGGGGAGTGTAGGGTAGTAGCCAATGGGTCAATTAGCCTTGGGGTCATTGACCCATGTCCCAGAGTTCCTACTTCTGCCAACACCAAGATGGGAGACTTCTAAATGTGGTGTCCACATCAGGCAGCTCACCTTAGGGGTGGAAGAGACCTGAGCAGTGAACACACCTCTCTGAATGCTCAATTTCCCACCTGTTCAGGGGCCAAATGTGCCTGGGGGTAGGGGGGTCGGCATCTTTCCCTTGAGTGAAGCCAGATCTGCATACCAAGGAAGGTGGGCTTCTTTGAAGCATTCTGCCTTGGTATGCAGATTTGCAAGTCATCCTGTGGGGTGGTGTGTGTAAGCACCTTTACCAGAGCAGGCTTTGTTTCTGATCGCTTGAGATCAAAGGCTCTCATGCTAGGGGGTCAGAATAATTTCTGGGGGTTGCAGGCAGACTAATAGTAGTCAGTCACACACTAGTAGTTGGTAGGTTTTCAGGGGATATCTCTAAGGTGCACCCTGGGTGCATGTGTTAAAAAAGTCATCACTGACAGCAGTGAGGGTTTGTTAATATGAGACGTTTGAAACCAAATATCCTTTTGGTCAGTGAAGCCATCATGTAGTGGGGGAAATCGTTTTGACCAGTGTCCAGAACTTGTACTTAAAATGGCTTCCCTGTTCACTCACTAAGTCTAAGAATTGACAAAGAAATAGCAGGGGCATATCTGCTCCTGCAGATATGCCCTCACATACATTCTACCTTAGGGCTGTAAGGTCTGCTGTAGGTGTGACTTACATATAATGCAAGCAGTGTTAGGGTCTGGGCACACAGGTGGTGTGCCAAGATGTGTTTTCACTTTTAGCGGCACCAAGACACATTGCCTGCAATGGTAGTCTGCATGTGCTAGGTGAGGGGTCTCTGAAGGTGGCACAATACATACTGCAGCCCTTGGAGACCCTCTCTGGTACCCATGCACCAATGTATCAGGGGTACCATTTACTAGGCACTTACAGGGGGGCAACGGTATTGCCAAATGGGGAAAAATTGCACAGTTTTAAGGAAAGAGATCTGGCACTGAGGACCTGTTTTGCAAAACCCCAGTGACTTTCGGTCAAAATTGCATCACGTACCATGCAAAGAGTGAGGATGACCATCTCAAAACAGGGCACTTTCCTACAGTGCCCCACATGTATCTTCATGCTTCACATAACTCTACTTTCCTTGAGCCGTACCGAATTTTGCAGCCCAGTGCACCCTGCCAAGTTTTCCAAGTCCATATGTTATGTGCTGTCCCAGTTCAAGTATTCCTTTTGAATTCTGGGACTTGTAGTGTAATTTATTATTTTATGAATGTGCATTATGTGCATGTGTTGGGGCTAGGTAGCCAAAAGTTTACTCTAATATAAATTCATGTAATGTGGTTCTGTCTACTTTCAACTTGTACCTGAGGGGGCATCTAGGTGCTGGGTAGGAGCATGTTCTGCAAATATGATCACAAGAAGAGCCAGGCCCACAGTTCCTTCTACAAATCCATATTAGACTCAGCTCTCCTGATGTGCTGGAGGAGGTTGTTTCAGGTGTAGCTTGCCATGTAAGAGAACACTCTACCTCCTGTCTTACCATCTACAGGGTGTGTGGTTAAGTGCAGGTAATGCAGGTTCATGATTGGTTGGTGGCAATATCGATGGTGGATGAGCTAGGTGGGATCCTAGTAGTATAGCACCTTGTAGGTGTGGGTGAGCATCTAGAACAGGCAGTGTTTCTGAATGGGGAGGCGTTGCATGTTTCTGAGGTGAGATGTGATGTGCATTTGTCATAGAAGTTTGAGTAGCATTCTGGAGGGCATGTTTTGTATAGTTTGCTTCTACTGTAGTAGGTGTGCAGAGATGCTGTAGTAGAAGGCCTTACTCTAGTCCTGTTCCCATGTGTTGATGGCCTGGGTAATGGTCTTAGAGGTGTCAGGAGGGAGCCATATGAAGAAATTTCTGACACGGAAAAAATATGTGAAAATAGGTGGAGTTTTCAGTAGTAATATGATGTCTCATGGTGAGGTTGGTGTCCAGGTTTCTGGGATGGTTGGAAAATGAGGGTGTTGGGCCTAGTTATGTGAGTAAAAATATAGGCCCATATTTATACTCTGACTCTGTTTGCACCAGATTAGCATTATTTTTTTGATCCATATTTATATTTTGACGCTAGACCTGTCTAGCGTAAAAAATATGGAGTTAACATCATTTAAAGAATGCTTGAAACTGCCATGCGTCAATGAGATGCAAGATAGGCGTTCTCATAAAAAAATGACTCAAACACCCTAGCGCCTTATTTATCCAACAGGGCAAAAATGACGCACGGGTGGGAGGTGGACCCGAAAAATGATGCTCAACCCGATTTGCATCAAAATTAAATGCCTGGGTGGGGGCAGGCATTAAAATGAGGCAAACACACCATTACTTAAGGAAAACACACACAAGCAACATTACAGACCAACAGGACAACATGGAGGTGCCACTAATGCAGCTTGCAAGAGAACGCCGAGCACAGGACCAACAGCAGCAGCCACCACCACCCCAGCACGACTGACAAAGGCAACGCAGAAGGCATGAGAGGGTCTTCAGGAACAGGACAACCCTCCATGGCCTCAGGGAACAGAACATCATCCAGAGGTATCGACTCAACTGGCAAGCCATACAGCAGCTGCTGCGCCATATTGAGCCACAACTAACAGCTGACCTGCAGACACCACACAACATACCACCGGGGACCAAGCTGCTAGCTGTCCTGCATATGTTGGCATGTTGCTCCTTCCAGACAACGGGTGCCCTGGTCGCAGGGATATCACAGCCCTCATTCCTGCCCAAGGTGTTAGATGCCATAATCTCCCTCATGCCCCACCACATCAGCTTCCCGAACACCCAGCAGAAGCAGCAGGAGGTAAAACAGGGTTTCTACCAAATCCATGGCTTCCCACATGTGCTTGGTGCAATTGACTGCACCCATGTCCGGATCGTCCCACCTGCAGCAACAGAGCACCTATTCCGGAACAGAAAGCACACGCATTCTATCAATGTGCAGGCCATAGCTGACCACCAGGGATTGTTCACTAACATCTTGGCCAAGTATCCTGGGAGTGTCCATGATTCATCCATCTTCCGCCACAGCATGATCAATCAGCACTTCCAGGACAGACAATATGGCAATGGCCTTCTTGTCGGTAAGTCAATAAACCTAGCAATATACACAGCACAACAACCCTGTAGGACACACAAAACATACACCACTACATTAACACATGGGCAGGCTGACACTGAGGTGTGACACTGGTAGTTATGTTGTACACCCTGACACAATGGAATACACACCTCTGGACAAATGACGGCCGCCACAAATATTAGCTGCCATTCTAGAACAACAAGGGACCAATGTCAAAGCCCCCAGTGACAATGACGTGGCCTCCACTGGAACTACAACTTGGAAGAAGAACCACTTACAATTACATTAGGCCACATAGTCAATCGGACACCCTCCCAAAGCAGTATGTAGCATGGAAGGGGTGTGCTACGTGTGTTGCAGCAGGTCTAACACCATGAGACACATTGCATGATGATGCTGACTCACATGTAGGTGACGCAGAAATACTGAAGCAGTCCCAACATCATACAACACTCCTGGGGTGCCGTTGCCAGGTTGCAATAAGGAAGTGGCCTGTGCTGTGAACACATATTGATGTGGCACGAATGCAAACTGCACACTGCTGAACACACTGAAAGAGCCAATTGTCCATCAAACTAACATATGTAGAGAGAGATGACCCTTCCTACACAGATACATCCACCTCCATAAGGCAGTTAGCCAGGTTCCCTGGAGCAAATTTGGTAGTGTAGGTGCACAATTGCACATGAGCTACTGGCAGAGGGAACAGCAAAGGCTTGCCTAGAACCAAGTCACATATGGGACAATTGTGCATTGTAAATACTGAACACCTCCGTGCTGCCAACTTATGGAGATGTGTTGTGCATTGTCACCTAGCCAAATCAAAAGGCCTCACTGTTGCGGTTCATCTGCAATGACATATGTCTAAATGGATAGGATATCCAGTCCATGTAGTGCAACCATGTTACCACCACATCTGAATCCATTTTGTGTGTGTGTAAGTATCATGTCCCCTCCAGTGAAAGCACTCTAAAACATGTTGGACACTACACAGCGCATGGTACCTCCATACTGACCAAGAATTTGGAAAAAAAAATCATAGACCCCAGGTCAATGAGCCAAACAAGTTGTCAAGTCAAAAAACCCACTGCAGAAAACAACTCACAGAAGACCAGTATCTCACACAATACCACAAACACATATGAGTCACAGACGACACAAGATATGAATTGGCATCCTACATGACATTCCTGTTGCAAGTACTAACAGAATACTCACTCCTATTATCTTTTGCAGCAGATCAGGGTTATGGGATCCAGCCATGGATCATGACCCTTATTTCCCAACCAAAGCACAGCAGCAGAGCCTGCCTATAATGAGGCACATAGGAGGACATGCACCATTGTGGAACGGACCTTTGGCATCCTGAAGTCCAGATTCAGGTGCCAGGACATCAAAGGAGGCAGCCTCCTATATGCCCCACACATTGTGTGTAAAATTATACTTACCTGTGCTATCCTGCACAACATTTGTGTGAAGAGGAACATCCCTATATATGAGCCAGACCAAGAACTGCCTGGGGAGGAGGAGGAGGAGGGGGAGGAAGAGGAGGAGGATGGTGGCAGGGAAAATGAGAGGGAACAGCAGAACACAACTGCAGGAATGCGCCGCAGACAGCAAATTTTACAAAACGTTTTCACTCAATAATCACTCTACACACCTTGTTAATATATGTAAATAAACACCTTACTTGATCACACAATCCTGCTCTTATATTTTCAATCAATCAGGAATTTGTAAAGCGCACTGATCACCTGTGAGGGTCTCAAGGCGCTGAGGAGGGGAGAGGCGAGGTGCTGCTACTGCTCGAACAGCCAGGTCTTGAGAAGTTTCCTGAAGGTAACATTTTGGAGGCGAGGTGCAAGAATGATCTACCACTTGTTGTAGTTCTGCGGACAAGTGGGATGGTTGCGAGAGCGAGGTTGGAGGAACAGAGGTGACAGGTCGGAGTGTAGATGGAGAGTTGTCTGTTGAGGTATTCTGGTCCAGTGTTGTGTAGTGCTTTGTGAGGGTGGGTAAGGAGTTTGAAGGTGATTATCTTGTTGAATGGGAGCTAGTGCAGGTTTTTCAGGTGGTCTGTGATGTGGCAGTGGCTGGGGATGTCCAGGATGAGGTGTGCGGAGGCGTTCTGGATGCGTTGCAGCCTCTTCTGGAGTTTGGCCATGGATCCTGCGTAGAGGGCATTGCCGTAGTCCAGTTTTCTGCTTAGGAGGGCTTGGGTGACTGTTCTTCTGGTTTCAGTGGGTATCTATTTGTAGATCATTCGGAGCATGCGTAGGGTGTTGAAGCAGGAGGAGGAGATGGCGTTGACTTGCTGGGTCATGGATAGTGAGGCGCCCAAGATGAATCCTAGGTTGTATGTGTGGTCGGTGGGAGTCGGAGCCATTCTGAGAGTGGCAGGCCACCAGGAGTCATTCCATGTGGAGGGGGTGGAGCCGAAGATGAGGACTTCCGTCTTGTCGGAATTGAGTTTGAAGCAACTGCTCTTCATCCATTCGGCGATGGCCTTTATCCTCTGTGGAGGTTGGTCTTGGCGGAGTCCTTGGTGAGGGAGAGGATCAGTTGGGTGTCGTCGGCATATGATATGATGTTGAGGTTGTGGGATCGGGGGATGTTAGCGAGCAGGGCCATGTAGACGTTGACGAGGGTCGGGCTGAGGTATAAAACCTGGGGTACTCCGCAGATGATTTTGGTGGCCTCTGAGCGGAATGGGGGGAGGCGGACTCTCTGGGTTCTGCCGGTGAGAAAGGAGGTGACCCAGTCCAGGGCTCCATCGTGGATTCCAGCATTGCTGAAGCATGAGCGTAGGGTGGTCCAGTAGGATGAGGGACGCGGTTTCGCCACTGTCCAGTATGGTTCTGATGTCGTCGGTGGCAGCAATGAGGGCGCTTTCGGTGCTGTGGTTTCTGCGGAATCCAGATTGGGAAGGGTCCAGGGTGTGGTTTTCCTCCAGGAAGTGGGATAGTTTTCTGTTGACAGCCTTTTCGATGACTTTTGCGGGAAGGGGGCAGGGAGATAGGCCGGAAGTTCTTGAGGTCTTTTGGGTCCGCCTTGGGTTTTTTGAGGAGGGTGTTGATCTCAGCGTGTTTCTAGCTCTCCGGGAAGGTGGTGGACTCAAAGGAGCTGTTGATGATCTTCCATAACTGGGGTGTGATGATGGAGCTTGTTTTGTTGAAGATGGAGTGGCGGACTGGATGGTGTTCTTGATTTCGATGGTGTCGTTGTCATTGACGGGGTACAGGAGAGCAGGTGGTTGGTCAGAGGTGAACCTGTGGTGTTGGTGGTTGCCGGGGGGTCTGGGTGCTGAAGGTGTCATGGATGTCTGCAATCATGCGGTGGAAGTAGGAAGCTAGGGAGTCACACAGGTCTTGGGATGGCGGGATGTAGTTGGCGCTGGGGTTGGAAAGTTTCTTCACGGCGTTGAAGAGCTCCTTGTGGCTGTGTGCGTTTATGTTGATCCGCTCTTTGAAGGCGGTTCTCTTGGCGGCTTGGATGAGTTGATGGTGTCTGCGGATGGCATTTTTGAAGGCTGTAAGATTGTCTAGCGTCTGATCTTGGCGCCACTTTCTTTCGAATCTTCGGCAGCTTTGCTTAGATTCGTGGAGGTCGACAGTAAACCAGAAGGCCTTTCTGTCGGTGCGTCTGTTGGAGGGATTCTTGATTGGGGCGAGGGTTTTGGCACAGGTGTTGACCCATTGCCTGAAGTTGTGGGCAGCTGCATCAGTGTCGCTGGTTTCGATGGGTGGATTCTGGGAGAGAGTCGCAATAAGTTGGTTTTCGGTGGCCTTGTTCCAACTGCGTTGGGGGAACCATAGTGGGTGGTGGTGTGTTGTGGGTTTCTTGAAGGAGAAGTGGATGCAGCTGTGGTCGGTCCAGTGGAGTTCAGTGGTGTGGCTGAAAGAGACATGATTGCTGGCGGAGAAAATAGGGTTGAGTGTGTGTCCTGCAGAGTGGGTTGGTGTTGTGACAAGCTGTTTAAGGCTGGAGAGGTTGTCGAGCAAGGTGGCGGTGTTGTTGCCATTGGTGTTCTCAAGGTGGAAGTTTAAGTCCCCAAGGAGTAAGAAGTCAGTGGATGCAAAAGCATGTGTGCTGATGTTGGCAATGGAGTTGCTGAACTGCTGTCGTGGCCAGAGGGCCTGAAGACGAGAGTCCCTCGGAGGGTGGTGTTTGGGTCAGTGTGGATTTGGAAGTGCAGGTGTTCGGCAGTGCCTTCAGTGTTGGTCCTGATCCTGGGGGTGTTCTTGTGGATGACTCCTCCTGGTTTGTTGGAGCGGTCCCTGCGGGTTATCTTGTAGCCATCCGGGATGGCTATGGTGATGTCAGGCACTGAGGAGGGGTTCATTCAGGTCTCGGTCAGGAAGGCGACGTCTGAGGAGGCTGAGTCAAGTAGATTCCATAGCTCTACTGTGTGCTTGTGGATGGAGCGGGTGTTGAGGAGGATACATCTGAGATGGTTGCGTCCTGCCTTGGTGGGTGGGTCGTTGGTGTGGAGGCTGATAAGGGTGTAGTTCTGGCAGGAGAAGGGTCCGCGGGTGGTCTGTGGGGAGACTTCAAGGCAGGCGGGAGAGTGGCTGGTGTTGAGGGCACGGAGGGTGATGGTGTCGTAGTAAAGCTGTGCGTGGCGGTGATGATGGGTCGACGGGAGCCAGGGGTTCTGGCACCGGGCACGGTCCAGAAGCGGACAGACGCAGATGGGCTTGCCTTTGGTGCACTGGCTACGCAGCCACAGAGAGGCCACCATTAAGTAGGGAGGTGGGGTGGAGGATAGGACAGCTGGGAGCCAGGAGGGGGATAAAAAACGGCGTGAAAAAGGGGGCAGAGACAAAAAAGGGGGTGATGCTGAAAAAGGGGGTGGGTCACGGTGCAGCAGCGGTGAAGGAGAGAGAGAGGGGGAGAGCAAAAGTGAGAGAGAGAGAGAGCGGAGTGAGAGAGAAACGAGGAAAAGGACCACTCAGGGACAGTAGTGAAGCAGAGCAGAGAGCAAAGCAAAGCAAAAAGAGGAGAGAGGCAGAAGGTAGCCTAGTAGGAAAGCAGAGCTCTCCCACTAGACACGAGGGATGAGGTGCAGGCAGAGGCCTGCGGATGAAAGAGGGCCTCAAACTCCTGACAGGGGTCAGGAGTTCAGTGGAGCCAGGGAAAGGGCTCTACTGACAGGGTGGAGCCACGGGAGGCCGAGCAGTGCACTGACCAGGTCAGTGATGTTGCTCGGCCTACCACGCTGCGGCTGCCATTAAGTAGAGAGGTGGGGGGAGGGAAGGACAGCTGGGAGGCAGGAGGGGGATGAAAATCGGCACAAAAAGGGGGTGAAGCTGAAAAAGGGGACGGAGCCGTGGGGGTAGCAGCAGCTAGAGTGCAGCGCCGGAGGGACTGAAGGTGGCGGGCCGCAGGGGCAGCAGTGGCGGGGGAGAGAGATGGGGAAGAGCAAAGTGAGAGAGAGAGAGAGTGGAGTGAGAAAGGAACGAGGAAAAGGAGCACTAAGGGACAGTAGTGAAGCAGAGCAGAGAACAAAGCAAAACGAGCACTAAGGGACAGAAGTGAAGCAGAACAGAGGGCAAAGCAAAGCAAAAGGAGGAGAGAGGCAGAAGGTAGCCTAGTAGGAAAGCAGAGCTTGTCCACTAGACACCAGAAGCCTGTGGTTGGAGGAGGGCCTCGAACTCCTGACAGGGGTCAGGAGTTCAGAGGAGCCAGGGACAGGGCTCTACTTACAGGGTGGAGCCACGGGAGGCAGAGCAGTGCACTGGCTATTGGTCGGTCAAGCTTTTCAGTCTGACCACCATGACAGCAGCAAACAGCTCGAGGTGAAGAAACACCCTTGAATTCAATTCAGATGGTAACGCTCTCCCTCACGACTCAGTCTAGTGTCTGATACTAACAACCCTCTCCATTGGGCACGGTGTCTCCTATCACAATCCCAGCCCCCTTACCTGGAATGGGTTCACATCCACAGGATCCGTGAAGGGGATGGTACTGAAGCCAGACATGATAGCAGGCACGGAGTCCCCAGGGGGTGCTTGTCAAGAAGTAGGAGGCAGTCAGTTCTCTCCACTGAGGTGTATGTGGACACCTCTGCTTTCCAAGTTTCTTCATTCTCTATTACATGTTCCTTAGGAATGTGAGTATTACCTCAGGGAGGCTGTTACAAAGACAAATATGACTACTGATGCAACATTACATGTGATGCATATGAATGTACAGCAAACATCACACACATATAAAAATACTCATCTCTTTAATTTCACATATGAAGGACAAAATCAATGGACCACAGCATATGACTCACATCCACGTTGCCAACATGGTCTACTGTAGCACATGACACACAACTATGACATCTCCAACCTTAAGGTAAATAAGCACCCTATACATGAGGCAGCGGATGTGAAATATCAGTGGAAACATCAATGTATGAACAGACCCCTGACATTAGTAAGTGTGACACTTGCAATCTCTGCCAGGATCTTGTGTGTCAAGGGGGGCATCATTTACGAAAATTAGTAGCATGAGTGTCCCAGGTATGACGAGCAATGTTCACAACACATGCCCTGCGCAGTCCATCCCTGGAAATAAGTCCTGCCACTGCCATGTGTTGCGTCTCTGCCCTCCCATCTCTGAGGGGCGCTGTAAACAGACTTTTTGTACCCTGGGAATCATCATTAACACTCACCAAGAGTCCTTTTCTGACTGCTGTTTGCTTCCTTTTTCCATATGCCATGCTATAGAAGAACTACATTAGCTTATATTGATCTCAGGTCCCATAATGCACTGCCTGGTAGTCGTTAAGACCTGTAATCTTCTGTCTATTGCTTCCTATGTGAAAAGTCCGGTTGTCCCTTTATACTGGCTTTTCTCCTCCAGGACTTGTGAGAGACTGAAGCTGCACACACCTGTGACCTCTCTTGTGCAGCCCAGCAATGTGACTCTGCCCTGGCCTTCCTGCTGCTTGGAACTGCGTATATGCTGCCATTCCTTGAAGCTCCTCATCGTGCATTGGAGTATGATTTCATTGTGTTCCAGACCCCTTGTTGGATTGTGTTACAGTCCTGATTCAGCCTAAACCTGCTCTCCGTTTACCACGTCCTGTTCCTGCTTTTTCCAGTCAGAGGGGGTCATTCCAACCCTGGCGGTCGGTGTTAAACATGCGGCTAAACCGCCAACAGGCTGGTGGTAAAAAAAATGGAATTCCGACCCTGGCGGAAACCGCCAACAGAGACCGCCACATCAACACACCGCCCGCCACGGCGGGACAAACAAACAGCGCGGCGATCACCGCCAACAGACAGGCGGGAGACAATGTACTGCCCACCCTATCACAACACACTAATCCGCCACCTTTTGCGGGGCGGTAGCCCCGCCGATAAAAACACGGCGGAAACAGCCATTTCAAACGGAAAACGCTCACCTCCATACACCCCACGAGGAATCAGGACAGCATGGAACCCGAACTCCACATCCTCCCAGCGATTGTCTTCCTGCTCCTCTACCAGGAGCACGAACGCCGGCACAGAAGACAACGGTGAGTACTGCACCTACGACACAGAGGAGGGGGGAGGAGAAAATATTACGGGCACACACATACGCGACACACCCACCCCCACCCTCACCCACTACAACACACACATCAATGCATAGAAATACATCACAGTCGCCCCCCCAAACCCACCGGAAGAAAGCAGATACAAAAGGAAATGATTCTAAACATTGGAATATATTGTAATACTGGCTGAATTATATATATATATTTCTACACATCAAAAACACTTATATACATATATGTACAAGTCCGAGCATTGTAGTAGGCATTGTCTGTGGACCACTGGGCCCAAATCACATGGGCAAAGCCCACACAGGATACCTGACTCCAATGGAGAGAACACTGCAGGGGCATCAGATAGGAAAACTACAGGCACCTCAGGGGGAAGGGAAGGTGGGGCACCTCAGCCAGGTGAGTGCACGACGCCAGATCCATGAGGGGCCTCCATGGCCACTGTTCAATCCTGGGGAGTGCAAAGCCACAGTCTCTCAAGTCTCTACAGTGGGTGGCTTGCCCACTGTTCAATCCTGGGGAGTGCAAAGCCACAGTCTCTCAAGTCTCTACAGTGGGTGGCTTGCCCACTGTAACATCCTGGGGAGTGCAAAGCCACAGTCTCTCAAGTGGATGACAGTCTCCACTGGTTCTGGAAGGGGACTGGTGCCCAGAGTGCTTCATGCAGCCCTGCCCGACACAGATGCGGGCCTGCCCCAGCCGCGAATGGGCCAGCGGTGCTTGAGACGGCGGTGACCAGTTCAGCGGTGCTTGAGACGGCGGTGCCCAGTTCAGGGGTGATTGAGTGAAAGGGCCCAGTTCAGAGGTGCTTGAGACGGCGGTGCCCAGTTCAGCGGTGCTTGAGACGGCGGTGCCCAGTTCAGCGGTGCTTTAGTGAAAGGGCCCAGTTCAGCAGTGCTTGAGACGGCGGTGCCCAGTTCAGCGGTGCTTGAGTGAAAGGCCCCAGTTCAGCGGTGCTTGAGACGGCGGTGCCCAGTTCAGCGGTGCTTGAGACGGCGGTGCCCAGTTCAGCGGTGCTTGAGTGAAAGGGCCCAGTTCAGCGGTGCTTGAGATGAAGGGCCCAGTTCAGCGGTGCTTGAGACGGCGGTGCCCAGTTCAGCGGTGCTTGAGTGAAAGGGCCCAGTTCAGCGGTGCTTGAGACGGTGGTGCCCAGTTCAGCGGTGCTTGAGACGGCGGTGCCCAGTTCAGCGGTGCTTGAGTGAAAGGGCCCAGTTCAGCGGTGCTTGAGACGGCGGTGCCCAGTTCAGCGGTGCTTGAGACGGTGGTGCCCAGTTCAGCGGTGCTTGAGACGGCGGTGCCCAGTTCAGCGGTGCTTGAGTGAAAGGGCCCAGTTCAGCGGTGCTTGAGACGGCGGGGCCCAGTTCAGCGGTGCTTGAGTGAAAGGGCCCAGTTCAACGGATCCGGCCATGGCGTGCAGGTCATTTGCCACCTGTCCTGTGGCTGGCGGGGCCTTCCTGCCCATCTGTCGGGTGTCTGGCGGGGCCTTCCTGATCTGCAGTACCGGGCCTGTTGGTGTCCTCCTGCCCACCTGGGATGGGGCTGGCGGGGCCCTCCTGGCCAGCTGGGCTGATGGCGGTCTCCTCGGGCGTGCTGCCCTTCCCAGCCTTCCCTGTTCGCCTGTGGCCCTTCCCCACCTTGGGCGGTGTGCCACCTGTCTCCACACTTCGTGCCGGAGCCATGGTAGGGATTTTAGTGCCTGGGGTTTTCACCCTCTCGCGCCGGCCGCTGACTATCTTCGGTTGTTTCTCCGGGGGTGGGCTGCCCGTGCCTTGGCTCCGTACTGAACTGGCTGCCCTTGAGGGTGGGGGACTCCACAGTCCATGGCAGACTGTCATCACAGGGCCCGGTTTTGTGGTGGCTGACGTGCTGACTGGAGTCCTATGAGATGGACGGGGTGGGGGAGTTGTAGGAAAGAGGTTAAGTTTGGACAGGAATAGCAATTTAGGATCATTGGGACGGGTAGGTGTAGTGGGTATGGGAGTGGAGGAAGAGATTGTGGTTGTAGGAGTCTTAAGTCTGGTGTCTTTGGGTGCAGCTGCTTGGGCTGGGGGCTGTCGTGAGGTGGATGGCTGTTGGGTGGGTGGCTGCCTGCGTTTGTGTATCTTGGAAGAGGGGGAGACAGACACACTAGGAGAGGACACAGGGGACGTGTAAATGGTAGTAGGGGTGGTGACTGCACGTGTGCAGGGGGTTCTGGTGGGTGAGCTGGTGATGGACATAGTGGCTGAAGATGTTGTGCATGCAAGTGTGAGTGGAGACGTGACAGGGAGGGAGGAGGGAGACGAGGAGGAGGGGGACACAGTGGAGGCAGTGGGTGTTGGTATGTCTGTATGTGGATGTTGCTTGTGTGAATGCTTGTGTGGTGCTTATGTCTGGATGAGCTTCCCTTGGGTGTTGAGGTGTGTGCAGGCTGGTCTGATGGTGTGTCTGGGATAGGCAGAGGTACAGGTGATAGGGTATGGGTGGAGGAAGTTGGAGGGGGGAGGTTAGAGACAGGGACAATGGCTGCCATCAGTGCTGAGGCCAGAGTCTGGAACGATCGCTGATGGGCAGCCTGACCAGAATGAATGCCCTCCAGGTATGCATTACTCTGGTGCACCTCCCTTTCTACACCCTGGATGGCATTCAAAAGGGTAGACTGCCCAACAATGAGCGTCCTCAGGAGGTCAATGACCTCCTCACTGAGGGCAGCAGGGGTGACAGGGGCAGGGCCTGAGGTGCCTGGGGCGAAGGAGATGCCCACCTTCCCGGGGGGAAGCGGGCACGGGCCAAACGCTGAGGGGCTGCTGGGAGGGCGGTGCTGGTGCGCTGGGCAGCGGCTGTACCTGTTGTTGCGGGGGGCACGGATGTTGCCGCCACCACAAGGGAGCTCCCTTCAGAGGACGAGTCCGTATCACTAATGTCTGCATGAGTCCCCGCTGTGGAGCTCCCCTCGCCCTCCGTCCCACTGGTGTATTCGGAATCCGTTGCATGGCCCTCCAGGGCCATGTGGGATGCAGCTCCCTCGTGCTCCGATGCCACTTCTCCTCCGCCTGATGATGCTAATGCACACATGAACAGGAAGACCACAAAAAAGGGGGGGGGGGAATAAAGACATGTTGAGTGCATGCATTGGCGACATCGTTGGCGGAGAGGATAGACACAGAAGCCCCCTGCACTACGCCGCGCACTTGGGGTCCACTACTCAATCCGTGGGACATGGCCTACAAGCCTATGGACGACAACTGCACACATAGATGACACAGGGCCATGGATAACTGTACTTGGCACCCTACAGAGGTGGGGGGCGGGGGCACAGGGCCATGCCTTACGGAGGGGCCTAGCCTACAGAAATCGCCCTGGCCTAGGGATACCCACAGCCCTCCTCCCCCACCCAGACACCATCACTGCGTGCAAAGTCAGCAGAATGAGGTTGTACTCACCCCCTTGTGTCTGCTGTGATGTCCTCACGTGCCCATCCAAATCGGGGTAGGCCACCGCCAGGATCCGGGACATCAGGGGGGTCAAAGTCCGACTGGCACCCCTCCCACGTTGGGAGGCCATCCCCAGCTGAGCCTCCGCCGTCTTCCTGCTCCAGCGTCGGATGTCCTCCCATCTCTTCCGGCAGTGGGTGCCCCGTCTGTGGTGGACCCCCAGGGCCCGGACGTCCTTGGCGATGGCACGCCAAATGTCTATCTTCTGGTGGGCGCTGACCTATGTGAAATGTACAGGGGGAAAAAAAGAGTCATCACCTTCTGCACCCTCAATGTGAGTGGTCCCCCATCCCAACCCTTGCCATGTGGCACATCCTGTCATCCGTTGTTTGATGCATGCCTCATTCGCTCCCCTCCCCACCATCTTTCATCCACCCGACTCAACACAGGCATTGGTCACAAAGCATGGTCCCAGTGTACTTACCTGTTGGTCTGGAGGACCGTAGAGTAGCACATACTGGGGGAGGACCCCATCCACGAGTTTCTCCAATTCCTGAGCAGTGAAGGCAGGGGCCCTTTCCCCAGTCGCATGAGCCATTGTCTCTTCCAGACCGAGGTCACAGCAGCACTTGCAGTGTAGGTCCTCTCCTGTCGAAGATCAGGTATAGAGTGATTAAGCAGATAGAAAATGGCGGTCACGCCCGCGGCATTGCGTACCGCGGCGGTGCGTACCACGACCGCCGGCGCACATCGTCATTGGCTCCTGAGACCCATAGGGTTCAATGTTAACCAATGCTGCTTTGCGCCGCGGTCTTCGACCGCCTACCGCCACGGTGTGCCACGCCAGCGCATTGACCTCACATCCCATTGTCACACTTCACAGGTCAGGCACCCGCCATTTCAAGGGCCCACATGGCTTACTTTTAACTGCGTCACACATACCTAGGCCTTGCATCAACACTCATACAAACCATTCAATGCATTGGGAATCGTGTTTTGTGCAAACTGTGGTTACGTACCTGTGGGCTGATTGACTCTGTGCTCGCTGTTGTCCTTCATAGGCACCGTCCGCTAGGACATGCGAGGAGATGGAGGAATCTTCCCGTGTACAGACCGCTGGTAGACCTGTCGACAATGGAGGAAAGACATGTCATACTGACATACAGGCTTGACCGAGCCACTATTCAGGAACTGTGTGCCCAGCTGGAGCCACACCTGATGTCACCCATCCGCCAACCCACAGGGATCCCACCTCTAGTGCAGGTGCTGTCAGTACTCCATTTCTTTGCAAGTGGGTCATTTCAAACAACAGTGGCCATATCATCAGGGATGTCTCAGCCTATGTTTTCCAAGGTGTTATCCAGAGTGTTGTCTGCCCTTCTGAAATACATGCGGAGCTACATTGCTTTCCCTGAGGTGGAGGATTTGCCTACAGTGAAAGGTGATTTCTATGCCCTTGGACATATCCCCAACATCATAGGTGCCATTGATGGGACCCATGTGGCTTTAGTACCCCCCAGCAGGAGTGAACAAGTGTACAGAAACAGAAAGAGTTATCATTCGATGAATGTACAGATGGTGTGTTTGGCAGACCAGTACATCTCCCATGTTAATGCCAAGT
Organism: Pleurodeles waltl; assembly: GCF_031143425.1. Classification (NCBI taxonomy): domain Eukaryota; kingdom Metazoa; phylum Chordata; class Amphibia; order Caudata; family Salamandridae; genus Pleurodeles; species Pleurodeles waltl. Next base: position 366,236,159 of record NC_090439.1, read on the forward strand.
TCCCTGGCTCTGTGCATGACGCCTACATCATGCGGAATAGCAGCATCCCTTACGTGATGGGTCAACTCCAGAGGCACCGTGTGTGGCTAATTGGTGACTCTGGTTACCCCAACCTATCATGGCTACTGACCCCAGTAAGGAATCCCCAGACAAGGGCAGAGGACCGGTACAATGAGGCCCATGGGAGATCTAGGAGGGTGACGAGCGGACCTTCGGCCTTCTGAAGGCCAGGTTCCGCTGCCTCCATATGACAGGTGGATCCCTATTCTACTCACCAAAGAAGGTGTGCCAGATCATCGTGGCCTGCTGTATGCTTCACAACCTGGCTTTGCGACGCCAGGTGCCTTTTCTGCAGGAGGATGGTCCAGATGGTGGTGTTGTAGCAGCTGTGGAGCCTGTGGAGAGTGAAGAAGAGGAAGCCGAAGAGGACGACATAGACAACAGGAACACAGTAATACAGCAGTATTTTCAATGACCCACAGGTAAAAGTCCAACCCGTCATATTACATATACTTAACCCCTACTACCTCTCTACTGTCTGACCTTTTCCCCCTGTGTATGGTAATTGAGTTGTGACTTTCCCTTCCAATTTCAGAGATGTGGGCCATACTGCGTGACATCTGCTTTGTTTCCCCATGGACTACAGCTGTGTGACAGTGGTATGTTGGCATCACAATGTAAATATGCATTTTGGGATGGTAATGTCTAATACATTAGTACAAAATCACAGCCAGACTCCTGATTGTTTTGTCGTATAACTGTTTATTTCAGTGATCTATATTGGTAGGTGGTTGCAAGTCGGTGAGGGGTGATGGTGGAGGATTGTCCATGGCAGAGTCCAGACTATTAGTATCACAGGTGCAATTCCAAATGCCTGTGGAAAGTGGAGCATGGGCAGTATAAGAATGGACAGGGTGTCAATGTGGGACAGTGGGATGAAAATCAGGGAGGTATCCTTTACTGGCGGGGGTCTTGGCATCTTACTCTGTCTTCTTCCTGGATCTCAGGGCCCGCTTGCAGGGTGGTTCTCCTTCTGCAGGGGGTGGGGTGCAGGTGGCCTGTTGGTCCTGTGGTGTTTCCTCCTGTCCACTAGCGCCGGCGGACGTGGTAGGGAGTTCTTGGTCCATGCTATTGTCAGGGGCCCTTTGTCCTGCCACAGTGTCCCGCAATGTGGTGACTACCTGATTCAGAGCCCCTACAATGGTGGCCAGGGCGGAACTGATGTTTCGTAGTTCCTCCCTGAACCCCAAATACTGTTCCTCCTGCAGAAGCTGTATCTCCTGAAACCTGGCCAGGACCGTCGCCATCGTCTCCTGGGAGTGGTGGTAGGCTCCCATGATGGAGGAGAGGGCCTCGTGGAGAGTGGGTTCCCTGGGCCTGTCCCCCCCCTGTCGCACAGCAGCCCTCCCAGTTCCCCTGTTTCCATGTGCCTCTGTCCCTTGGACCGTGTGCCCACTACCACTGCCCCCAGGTCCCTGTTGTTGTTGGGGTGGGGGGTTAACCTGGGTGCCCTGTAGTGGTGGACACACCGCTGATTGACGTGTCCTGGGGACTGAGGGATGGGCCCGCTGGGTGGGTGCTGTGCTGGTGTTCCCAGAGGGGGGAATGTCTGCTATGGGCTGTGGCTGTCTGAGCGGAACCGACTGTCCCGAGGTCCCCGATGGGCCGAGCTGGTCATCTAGATCCAGGTCGACAGAGGTGCTGTCCTCACTGTGGGCCTCTTCAGGGGGTGGAGTGGACATTTGTGGACCCTCCTGCGCGGTGACGTGGCGTTCGGGTCCTGCAGGGGTATAAAAGTATGGTTATTGCATTTGTGTGTGCCATAGCGTGTAATGGGTGGGTGCCCTTGTACCCCAGTGCTGACATTCCCGTGTGGGGGCTTTTGTGACGGTGATTTGGTGGGGGATGGGTATGTGCAGTGGGCATGCTTTGGTGATGGGTGTCCATGCTTTGTGGTCGCATGCAGGGCTTGGTGTTGGGATGGGTGAGCTGTGATGGTGAGACATTTGCAAGGAGCAGGATGTGATGGGGGTGAGGGTGAGGTTGGGGGTTTGAGTTTACATGCTGGTGGGGTGGGGGAGATGAAGTAGTGAAGATGAGACTTACCAGAGTCCATTCCTCCAGATACTCCTGCGAGGCCCTCAGGATGCAGGATCCCCAAGACTTGCTCCTCCCATGTTGTAAATTCTGGGGGAGGAGGTGGTGGTCCACCGCCAGTCCGCTGCACCGCGATGTTGTGCCTGGATACCATTGAACGCACCTTCCCCCGTAGGTCGTTCCACCGCTTCCTGATGTCGTCCCTATTTCTTGGGTGCTGTCCCACAGCGTTGAACCTATAGACTATTCTGCTCCATAGCTCCATCTTGCTGGCAATGGTGGTGTGCTGCACCTGTGTCCCGAAGAGCTGTGGCTCTACCCATACAATTTCCTCCACCATGACCCTGAGTTCATCCTCGGAGAACCTGGGGTGTCTTTGCCATGCCATGGGGTGGTGTGGGTGATGTGTGGGGTGGATTGTGTGGTGATGTGTATTGGTGTGTTGTGTGAAGTGCGTGGAAATATTGCTGGGTGAAAGTAAAATGCGCGTCTGGGTGCTCAGTTCTCTTTTTCTCAGTGCATGGTCCCGATTCTGTAGAAGTGGGGGTTTGTGAGTGATGTGGGTGTGTGTTTTATATTGTGTTGGGTGTGTGGGAGTGGTGTGTGTATGTGTATCAGGTGTGTGTATTTTGAATTGTCCAATGTGGATGTGTTTTGTAAATGTGTGTGTATTTTGAGCGCAGCGGTGTGTACCGCCAATTGAATACCGCGGTTGAAAGACCGCCGCGTGGATTCGTGTGTCGTGATAGTGTGGGCGTATTTCTGTTGGCGTGACGGTGGAGGTTTGGTCATCGCCAGTTTCTCGCTGGCATTTGGTGTGGCGGACTTTTGTGGATGTCTGTATTTTGGCGGTTTGCCTGTTGTGGGTCAGAATGACCGTGGCGGTTTACCGCGGCCGCGGCGGTATGTTGGCGATCTTCTGACAGCGGTAAGCGGCTTTTACCGACAAGGTTTGAATGACCCCCAGAGTCTGCTCCCTGTTTCTCTGCCTAGTTCATGTTTGTTTCTCCCGGAGCTTGCTTTCTGTTTCCCAGACGTGTTCTAACCTTTGTGACAGCATGAGCCTGTTCCCTGTTCCTGGCTTTGAATCCTAGTTGGTTCCTTCACTTTCTGTTTCCTCTTGGGTTATCATGTCTGGCAAGTGTCCAATCAGTCCTTACCTGTCTAGAAGTGTTTTCCTTTGTACTTGGGTTGGTACCTGGTTTCCAGGAGGCACATCCAGCTCCAATCCTTTGTCTAGTGTTACATGTAGTCTTTAGTGCCTAACAGTGACAGTGTGCTATGGCTTTATTCCAGGAATTGCCACTGTGTCTCCAGCCAGGCCCACAAGGTCTAGTCTTGTGTATGTAAGTACAGTCCTTGTCTGTGCCCTTAGGATCAAAACACAGAATCACTTCTGCTGCCTCCTTTCTATGGGGCTTGCATGGTGACTGTTGTACCTGGCTTTTTGACAGGGTCATCCCCAAACTTTTTGCCTCCTCCTCCTATTTTTTCTGACCTGTTGTTGTTGGCTTTTGACCTCTGGGCACTTTTACCACTGCTAACCAGTGCTAAAGTGCATATGCTCTCTGTGTAAATTGTACTATTGATTGGTTTATCCATGATTGGCTATTTAATTTACTTGTAAGTCCCTAGTAGAGTGCACTACATGTGCCTAGGGCATGTAGATTAAATGCTACTAGTGGGCCTGCAGCACTGGTTGTGCCGCCCACTTCAGTAGCTCCTTAACCTTGTCTCAGGCCTGCCATTGCAAGGCCTGTGTGTGCAGTTTCACTGCCACTTCGACTTGGCATTTAAAAGTACTTGCCAAGCCTAGAACTCCCCTTTTTCAACATATAAGTCACCCCTAATGTGTGCCCTAGGTAACCCCTAGAGCAGGGTGCTGTGTGGGTAAAAGGCAGGACATGTACCTGTGTAGTTATATGTCCTGGTAGTGTAAAACTCCTAAATTCGTTTTTACACTACTGTGAGGCCTGCTCCCTTCATAGGCTAACATTGGGGCTGCCCTCATACATTGTTGAAGTGGCAGCTGCTGATCTGAAAGGAGCAGGAAGGTCATATTTAGTATGGCCAGAATGGTAATACAAAATCCTGCTGACTGGTGAAGTCGGATTTAATATTACTATTCTAGAAATGCCACTTTTAGAAAGTGAGCATTTTTTTGCACTTAAATCTTTCTGTGCCCTTCAATCCACGTCTGGCTAGGTTTAGTTGACAGCTCCTTGTGCATTCACTCAGACACACCCCAAACACAGGGTACTCAGCCTCACTTGCATACATCTGCATTTTGAATGGGTCTTCCTGGGCTGGGAGGGTGGAGGGCCTGCCCTCACACAAAGGACTGCCACACCCCCTACTGGGACTCTGGCAGACAGGATTGAACTAAAAGGGGGCTTGGTGCATTTCTTAGACACTCTTTGAAGTCACCCCCACTTCAAAGGCACAACTTAGTATAAAACAGGGCCTCTGCCCTACCTCATCAGACACTTGCTGGAGAAGAAACCTGAACCAGAAACTACATCCTGCCAAGAAGAACTGCCTGGCTGCTCAAAGGACTCACCTGTCTGCTTTTCTACAAAGGACTGCTGCCTTGCTGTTGGCCTGCTGCCTTGCTGAACTCTTGTCTGGCTGTAAAAGTGCTCTCCAAGGGCTTGGATAGAGCTTGCCTCGTGTTCCCTGAAGTCTCAGGACCAAAAAGACTTCTCTTTTTCACTTGGACGCTTCGTGCACCAAAATTTTCGACGCACAGCTTGTTCCGCGGCGAGAAAAATGCTGCACACCGACGCTGATCGATGCAACGCCTTCGTGACGACCGAAACTTTGACGCACGGCCTCGCAAGGACAACGCCGCCCGACTTCCAAGGAGAAATCGATGCGACGCCTGCCGTGAGAGTGAAATTTCGACGCACAGCCCCGTGGAACGACGCACAGCCGGAAAACAAGCAGGAGAATCCACGAACAGACCCGGGACATCTGGTAATCCCCGCGATCCGTAGAAAGAGACTGTCCGCGCGCCGGGAAATGACGCCCGACTTCCCCGCGTGAAAAATAACGACGCAAGTCCGTGTGTGCTGGGGAGAAATCGACGCACACACCATTTTTCCACGTATCTCTTCTTCTGCGGCCCTTTGCGGAGATTTTCCACCAGAAACCAGTTACTTTGTGCTTGAAAGAGACTTTGTTTGCTTTTTAAAGACTTAAGACACTTTATATAACTTTTCAGTGATATCTTTACAAATTCATATTGCATCTTTGATCGTTTTGACCTGCAAATACCCAGATAAATATTATATATTTTTCTAAACACTTTGTGGTGTATTTTTGTGGTGTTATATAATGGTATTGTATGATTTATTGTACAAATGCTTTACACATTGCCTTCTAAGTTAAGCCTGACTGCTCGTGCCAAGCTACCAGAGGGTGGGCACAGGCTGATTTTGGATTGTGTGTGACTTACCCTGACTAGAGTGAGGGTTCTTGCTTGGACAGAGGGCGACATGACTGCCAACCAAAAACCCCATTTCCAACAGTGACTATCTGTAAGATTAATATGCACAGAGGCACTGAAGTTCCCTGTTGCTGTCGAAAGGTCTGAGCCCTACCCTGTGTACAACCTTAGTGACAACCCCAGTGTGTCTGTCCATTACTGACCCGTTCCATATTTTTTCACACTAAGGCTGCTCTGCCTTCACCTTTCTGTTTTCTCTGCCTTACCATAGCTGGCATTTCCCCTTGTATGCCTTTAGCTTCTCTTCTGCTTTGGTACACTACCTCCTTGTGTGATACACTGTGAACTCAAGGGGTGCCACTAACAGATTCCTGACTAGACCCGCCCGAAACCGTAACACCATGGAGCCCAATCCTGACACAGGGTACACATGCCAACACACTTGAACTGGACACTTCTGTTGAATGCACATCTGAAAATATGTGAACACATGCAGCCAGGGCAGCAGGTCCACCATAGCAACACAAGTAACATAGGTAATTGTAATGAGTCAAACTGATGTGTACCAAACATTTTATGGGTGGAATTAAGGCACAGTGTCTCAAACACAGTACGTACCAAACATGTACACATGTCAGACATTTGTGTAGTCCACCAGGAAGTTGTAAACAAGAATTAATGACCTATGAGGGGTAACATATCCTACATAGTACTCATCAGCCATCCTCAATGATTCCTGAGTTTTGTTTGTCGTCAGGAATGTAATGTCCCCAAAGTCAAACAACTACACACCTTACGAGTCAACACATATTACAAACACATATCATGACTGTTGTAGGTCAATGATTGCCATCAGATGTAGATACCCATTTGGAACACATTCATACATTTGCATGACGTCCAATGTATTGCATGCCATTCCTTCAGAAACACACACATTTTTGTTACAGATCATTCACACCCAAAACACACAGTTGCATGCTCTACCACATGTGGCCAACCACTATACCACACACTGCAGGCCATGCCATCCTATTTTCATGTTGATACAGGGTGAATGCGTGTTAAATATTAGAAAATCAAGCAATCACGGATAGAGTAAAAAATGTTGATGCAAATGCGTCCAAAAATCTCACAAACGCAAACCCACGGCCACTGGTAAGGGGCTACATCTGTCCAGAAAGCAGCCATGGGTAAGAAGAGGGTGGCCTGCAGTAAGACACCAATAGGATGTAATTCTACAACAATTGATTCCTTTCTGGAGCAAGCAGTTAGTGTTGTTTCCAAGTAGATTGATTTGGCAGAGGAGAGGGCTTGTTTCTGGGCTGTGCAGGGTCCCCTCACAGCATTATTATAGGGATGCCTGGTGTAGAAACATAGATAGGATGGCAGGATATCAACTAAAATTGCCCCATTCGGTCAGTAGTATGGCAGCTAAGCCCAATGTGGGGCATCCAAATCTAGCTTTAGCTAAAATCTCACTCACCACTAAGTGCAAGAGGAAAGCCAGGACTATTAATGCCCTTTCACTTCCCATGAGAGGGTCAACTGTAGGAGAGCAAGGTGAAATAGACAACCTGGGTACGGTACAAATCCCAGATTGTGATATGGTTGTCCAAAAGTTTATAAATTCCCTGTAGGAAGTTGGCTCTGTATATACTATTTCAAAGTAAGAAATAGTGTGCACAGAGTCCAAGGGTTCCCCTTAGATGTAAGATAGTGGCAACAAGAGATAATTGTAATGCTCTATTTTGTGGTAGTGTGGTCGAGCAGTAGGCTTATCAGAGGGTAGTGTTAAGCATTTGTGGTACACACACAGGCAATAAATGGGGAACACACACTTAAAGACTTACTCCAGGCCAATAGGCTTTTAGATAGAAAAATATATTTTCTTAGTTTATTTTAAGAACCACAGGTTCAAGATTTACAAATAATACTTCAAATGAAAGGTATTTCACTCAGGTATTCTAGGAATAATCACAATAGCATGTACAGTTTTGACAAAAATGGCAATAAGCTATTTTAAAAGTGTACACAGTGCAAAAATCAACAGTTCCTGGTGGAGGTAAGTAATTTTTAAGTTCACAGGTAAGTAAAACACTTACAGGGTTCAAAGTTGGGTCCAAGGTAGCCCACCGTTGGGGGTTCAAGGCAACCCCAAAGTTACCACACCAGCATCTCAGGGCCGGTCAGGTGCAGAGGTCACAGTGGTGCCCAAAACACATAGGCTTCAATGGAAAGAGGGGTGCTCCGTTTCCAGTCTGGCAGCAGGTAAGTACCCGCGTCCACGGAAGGCAGACCAGGGGGGTTTTGTAGGGAACTGGGGGGGACACAAGCAGGCACAAAAAGTACACCATCATCGGCACAGGGGCGGCCGGGTGCAGAGTGCAAACAGGCGTCGGGTTTCAGATAGGAATCAATGGGGAGACCCGTGGGTCTCTTCAACGATGCAGGCAGGCACAGGGGGGGTAGCCACCACCTGGGCTAGGCAGAGGGTCGCCTGGGGGTCGCTCCTGCACTGGAGTTTGGTTCCTTCAGGTCCTGGGGGCTGCGGGTGCAGTGGTGGTTCCAGGTGTCAGGTTCATTGTTACAGGCAGTCGCGGTCAGGGGGGGCCTCTGGATTTCCTCTGCAGGCGTCGCTGTGGGGGCTCAGGGGGGACAACTCTGGCTACTCACAGGCTAGCAGTCACCGGGGAGTCCTTCATGTAGTGTTAGTTTTCCGCAGGTCGAGCCAGGGGCGTTGGGTTCAGAGTGGAAAGTCTCACGCTTCCAGCGGGAAACATGTGGTCTTTAAAGTTGCTTCTTTGTTGCAGAAATTTGCAATTTGTTGAACAAGGCTGCTGTTCTCGGGAGCCTCTTGGTCCTTTAGATGCAGGGTAGTCCTCCGATGCTTCAGAGGTCGCTGGACCCCTGTTGGATCCGTTGCTGTTGCAGTTTTCTTCGAAGTAGGGAGACAGGCCAGTGGGGCTAGGGCCAAATCAGTTGTCATCTCCGTCTTCACTGCAGAGCTTCATTTTAGCAGTCCTTCTTCTTCTTTAGGTTGCAGGAATTTATCTTCTTCAGTTCTGGGAGCCCCTAAATACTGAACTTAGGGGTGTGTTTAGGTCTGGGAGGGCAGAAGCCAATGGCTACTGTCCTTGAGGTGGCTACACCCTCTTTGTGCCTCCTCCCTGTGGGGAGGGGGGCACATCCTTAATCCTATTGGGGGAATCCTCCTTCTACAAGATGGAGGATTTCTAAAAGTAAGAATCAGCTCAGGACACCTTAGGGGCTGTCCTGACTGGGGTGACTCCTCCTCATTTTTCTCATTATTTCCTCCAGCCTTGCCGCCAAAGTGGGGGCAGTGGCCGGAGGGGTGGGCATCTCCACTAGCTGGGATGCCCTGTGGCGCTGTAACAAAGGGGGTGAGCCTTTGAGGCTCACCGCCAGGTGTTACAGTTCCTGCAGGGGAGGTGAGAAGCACCTCCACCCAGTACAGGCTTTGTTCCTGGCCACAAAGTGACAAAGGCACTCTCCCATGTGGCCAGCAATATGTCTGGTGTGTGGCAGGCTGGCAAAAACTAGTCAGCCCACACTGGAAGTCGGGTAGGTTTTCAGGGTGCTTCTCTAAAATGGCCTCTGGGTGTATTTTTACAATAAAGTGCACATTGGCATCAGTGTGTATTTATTGTGCTGGGAAGTTTGATACCAAACTTCCCAGTTTTCAGTGTAGCCATTATGTTGCTGTGGAGTTCGTGTTTGACAGACTCCGAGACCATATACTCTTATGGCTACCCTGCACTTACAATGTCTAAGGTTTTGCTTAGACACTGTAGGGGCATATTGCTCATGCACATATGCCCTCACCTGTGGTATAGTGCACCCTGCCTTAGGGCTGTAAGGCCTGCTAGAGGGGTGACTTACCTATGCCACAGGCAGTGTGAGGTTGGCATGGCACTCTGAGGGGAGTGCCATGTCGACGTAGTCATTTTCTCCCCACCAGCACACACAAGCTGGCAAGAGGTGTGTATGTGCTGAGGGAGGGGTCCCCAGGGTGGCATAAGACATGCTGCAGCCCTTAGAGACCTTCCCTGGCATCAGTGCCCTTGGTACCAGTGGTACCAGTTACAAGGGACTTGCCTGAGTGCCAGGGTTGTGCCAATTGTGGAGACAAAGGTGCAGTTTAGGGAAAGAACACAGGTGCTGGGGACTGGTTAGCAGGGTCCCAGCACACTTTCAATCATAACTTAGCATCAGCAAAGGCAAAAAGGTCAGGGGGTAACCATGCCAAGGCGGCATTTCCTTACATTCCCTGAATGTATGTTTAACCCCCTGAGAGACAAATTGGGGAAAATAGAAGTAGCAGTAGAGGAAATGTGAGGAATATGTCAGGAACAGCAAGCTTTGCCACCCATAGCTGCTACAAGTAACCCTGAAAAGATCCCTTCAGGACATCCTTCTTTATTGAATGTTCTTCCTCTTGAAAGTACTAATCACGAAGCGATAGCAGAAAGCAGCTGACTATGTTCTGGCCTATGTCTACAAGGTCAGCGGTCCGCACCCATTTTAGCTCCTATAGTTAATCTACCTGATCCCAATGTGCCTTCAGCAGTTCCTTGTGTGGCGCATGCAAGAGTCTTCAGCCATTACATCATCCTCATACCTACCAGTGATTAATCTTCCTCCTGCTTGTTGTCCATATGTTGTTGTTTTGGCCGGTGTTCCTTCCATGTCCAATTCATATTCAGAATCTACTCTACAGCTTCAAAATAAGGTATGTCACTGGTTAGTGAATCATTCCAAGTTTGATGTTCGTGGTTATGGGAATATTGTGTTGACCTGCCATGTCGCCTGGATCGGTCCCTTTGGTAAATGTATCCCTGGTGACTGTATTTGTTGTCAATTTTAGGTACCCATAACTGGCAGAGAAAATCCTTTCCCAGCCTTTTGAGACTTTTGGCAACTCGGGTTAAATTAGAGTGTTAGCTCTAAAAAAAAATTGTAGGCCGAATAACTCCTGAAAGGCCACTAGGGCGAATTGTCGGACACCTTTTCTTTAGAAAGTTGTGTCCGGCAGGGGTGTTTTTAGCACCACTCCTTTTTCTCCTCTACATAAATAGGTTAAATAGCAGTCTGTCTAGCTCCGTACCGGATATACCGTTAATTGCTAATTCCCACGTGCCGGTTATGTTGTATGCTCACGACGTGGTTTTATTGGCCAGAACGTGACGCACCTTACGAACATTAGTTGACGCTTTTGTTGCCTTCATGCATTGTTTAGATAAGAATACTAACTTTAGTAAATCGTATATTATGGCCTTTGGACATGGCAGGAGACCAGTAGCAGCCTTAAGTGTGGGAGATAATTCCCTAGACGCTGTTAGGAATTTTTGTTACCTGGGATTGGATTTTTCTACAAACAATTCCTCGTCAAATCAGGTATCTATAGCCTGCCGGAAACTTGGCAGATCCACTTGTTCTCTTTTTAATTTAGTAAGAAAAGAAGGCAGGTCCACGATTAGACCATTTATGAACATTTACAAAATGCAATGTATAACTACTGCGTTTTATGCCGCAGTAGTATGAGGATCTCTAATTTCCTCAGAAATTTAGGTTGAAGAAAATAGAAATTTAAGGCGTTTATTGAATCTCTTGTGCTTCAAATGCCAGTTTTATTTTACACTCTGAAATGAATTTGGACTATATTACGGATGTGATAAAGCAGGCACCTCTCTTGCTCTGGGTTAGCGTGTGGTGCAATATTAAAGCAGGTCTCAACAGGAAAATAATTAGAGATTGTTTGAAATTGGATAAAGGACCCACTATCCTATGGCTAAAGTACATAGCTAATTCCTTGACAAATATTGCCCTCCCAGACTTTTTAACAACCGTGGTGTGATTGTTAAATCAGATAAGAGGGTTGTGAGGCAGAGATTTGAGGAGTATACCACCCGACAGAGGATTTACGACACCCTTAGCAAATTGAGTATTTGTAATTTTTATTTTACTATGGCAGTTGGTGGTACTCCCCTGTACCTCACCTTAGAGCTATCAAGATGGAAGAGATCATTACTTTTAAGGCTTGGGTCAGGAACAATATGGCGTCTAGTCTGTTTTAATGATGGAAATGACATGTGGGGTACTTTGCTGCCAGCTTGTTCATGTAATGGGAGGGCAAAACAATCCCTAATTAATTTTATGTTTTTGTGGCTTTCATAGGAGATATTTCCAGATATGCCTTCAGCCCTTATTAAGCAAATCAGCGATTCAAAAATGTAAAGAGGCTTTAATTTGTCTTCAGCTGTTAGATTACACAGATGTTTCCACCGGAGTGTGTAGTTTTTTTAAACAGGCTATCCGCAGTGGGAAAACAGTGGCGGACATCTAGCATGGTATTCATTGGATTGGACCCAATTATGATCATACTTTATGCTAATGTTTATTGTTAGACCCTCTAGTGGACTGTAAATTATCCATTAATTATATATATGTGCAATTTATGCTGTTATGCTGTGCAGTTCAGAGATTTAATCTGGTATGGTTTTATTTAACTGATAAATTTGAAATAGGTGCTAAATTTGGAACTGCAAATGTTAAAGCATTTTGAGATGGATTTTAAAACGGTATGTAGTATGTTTATGAATGTATTTTATTGACATATTGTTCAATGAATGTTGTATTTATAGGGAACCAATTGGATTACTTTTCACTTAGTCCTTGGTATCTGAAAATATACTGTAAGCATTGGTTAGATTATGGTGGCTGAGGTCAATTGAACAAATTGCAAAATATAAATTTTGTATATGAATTTTAATTGATTATTTATTTTTGTTACTTTTATGGTTTATTGATAAGATCAATAAAATTATTTTGGTTTGACTTGACACCACCCTACCTCCCATGGATGAAGACATCTTCCAACAGCTCCTGGACATTTGTGAAGCTTCTCCTTCGGTATTGGCAAGTGAAAACGTGCTGTTGGGTCTCCAGATTAATCAACACAGACTGGACATGGACCATCAGCCTATCAATTAACTGCTGAGGACCCCCAAATTACATTTCAACACAGGTGGTAGGGGTCCAGCAGCGAATAGCTGATGAAGTCTGGTTGGGGATGGAGACCATAGCAAGCACTGTTGAAGGAGTTCATAAGTGTCTTAGCGCCAAAAGGTGGTTGGCATAGACAATCAAAGACACCTACTATTGGCTACATGGGACTGATGACTTCTTAGCTGACATTGCTAAAGTCATGATGCAGAAGGAAAAACACCAGCCTTCATCATCTTACACCAAGGATTTTGTCAGGCAGCTAATAGCCTTCAACTCAAGCATCCAGTCCTTGGAATGAGGACTGGAGGTCTTAGGACATCGTTTGGAGGCCAAGATGGATTCCTTTATGGCATCAATAAGTCTACTCAATAGCAACATTGTTGCTTTGTTGGCCGACCAGCAAACGCTTACCAGGGACTACCATGCTGCCTTACTGGCAATCACAAATGTCATTGGGAACATGGGAATTACATCTTCAGTCTCGGATGTTTGTGTTTCAGAAGCAAGTAACATTACTCATCTGCCTCCCATTCCATCACCTCAACTTCAAGGGGAGGCAGACCCCTCAGAGGAGGAAGATGCACATTTCACCAGTTTCTGAGTCAGAACGTTCTGAAAAGCATTTAAAAATGCCCCCACGAGCCAGTCTTTCTATCTGTCCTGTGTAGTACATGATGTCACCTTCTTTGGAACCCAGCAAAGCACTCTATGTTTGTGCAGTAGTGTATTTTGTTCACCTGTTATCATCCAAACTCTGCAACATTTGCTAATGTCATTTTTTTCTCCACACTTAACTCATGTAATACATGAAAATGTCACATTTCTATCTATAGGTTTTCGAAGTACTACACATTTTATTTTGGCACTGTCGATTATTAAAAAGTATACTTCCCACATGATGTAATGTGAGGCTCTGAACCTGTTTAGTTAAAAAATGTAAAACACCCATTACCAGATTTGTACGGTAGAATCTCAAAAGCCTTCACATATAATGTAAAACAAAAAACACAAAAACATTCTGTAACCAAAAGAAGAGGGATATAATGTCTTTGTATGTGGACCTGCAACATTGACATCCATTGTATGTTAGAGTGAATCAACAAGCCACAGCTCCTTGATAACCCATAGTGAGATGATCACAAAGTACACAGACACTTACCACAGGTAAATGGGACATATCAGGAATGTGACCCCAAAACGCTGCTCAACTGATCCACATAAATTCTGCTGAGTAAATATGTCAAAATCATTACATAGTTTGAATACCTCACTGCTTACACAAACGTTTATCTACAATACATTACTCTGGATGGTTGTACCAATAGTAGCCATATACTCATGCCCATATTCATCCTGGATTTGCATTGTACTTGTGTCACACAAGAATGCTCAAGGGCAATGCAATACCTTGATTGACACTTACTGAGATATGTAAGGGCAACTGGCGTGGCCATGTGTATCATGGTAAATGTGGAGTAATGTTACACAAGCCAAAATAGCAGACGTATGTGACTCGACCCCAGAGAGGCGTCATTTGTGTTGAGTGTGTGTGCATCCATTTGCACGCACAAATTTGCATAAGTGGCAGACCAGTAATCTGTAACAATGTTACCCCAACCCAGGGGAAATGCAAATTAGGAGATATATGATCAAAACTTCTTTTGTGTGCTCTTTCAAAGTGAGCTGCATGAGGTGGAAATTTGTCTATGCAGTGTGACTTTCTGGACTAAAATAATGACCCAACAACACAGGTCCCCTTGCACTATGGTGCAGGGTGTCACATTATCACTAGGCAGCACTTTGTATTCCAGTGCAGGCAGGAAGCAGCATTCTGTAGTATCATGTCAAATCCTCCGCTTACCTGTCTTCTCACTTTCATGCAGGGTGCTACACTAAGAATACCTGCTGTCTTACTGCAAAATACTGAGCCCCACTGGCATCGCTAAGAGTATGGACATGAGTCAATGCATTACTCTAATGTGAAGAAGACCTGCAGTTGTCCAGAGGAGTCTGACAATGCAACATATTCCTACAATGTACTCAGGACTATTTGAACATCATGTATTCACCTAACACAATAATAGGAACTCATGACAAAAATATTATATTTAGTAAATTAGTATGATAAATATATTGAAATGTAAAAACTAATATCTAAAAATGCTACCTAAGACTAACTTACCTACACTATAATTAAAACTACCTTATGCTATCTAATATAACACTTACCCTACCTTTCCCACTACTGACACATGGCAAGTTGAAGATCAGTACCCCAACTCTTTAACACGCATAGGTCAGTACAATACAAACAATATACCATCATTATAATGTATTTTGCAATTACAGTATGTCAGACTAAGCAAAGTAAGGTCAGTGTAGGTTGACCAAAATCTATTTAGTCACAGTACATAACCATGTATTTCACTCATGGTAATGTTCCCCATTCATACTGATTTGTCAATGGAAAATAATATGTACTTGGTCTTTCATCATGCAAGGGAGGGGGGCAAGGTCAAGGCAAAACTTAGGTGAGATGTGTTAAGGTAAGCAAGTGCAGTTTGTGTGGTTCTGCATGTCTTGAGTAATCTGGAGTTACACAAGGCAGAGCAAATTCCTGACTTTCCTCACTCTGCAGCAGGGAGCCACATCATAGTTGGAGGGTGGGACTCTGACTGTATCAACACATTTAATTTGACGGCTTCACAGATTTAGCATTACTGTTATACCTGAAATTGTGTAAACATGCATCAGGTCCACAGGTGAAGCTAAATCAAGAAAAATAATATATTTTTGCTTTATTGTTACTTCACTCTCCCTGTGCTGCAAGCAACACACAAAGAAAGAGGCACAATCCCCCCAGGAGTGTGTTTGTGGAAGCATGTGTTCTTACCTGCTTAAAATTAATTTTGCCTGCAATGCAAGCCCCCTTGCACAATGATGCAAGGGTGCCTGCATTGGTGCTAGGCAGACAAAAGTACATCACCAGGAGGAAAGGACAGGAATGTGCTGTATCATGGAATCACTGTGCATTTCTGCCATTTCCCTTTCATGCAGCGGAGCACGGTGGCTTGCCGCATAGCACTGCATGAAAGCTTTACATAAATGGCATATAGGTTAGTTACTGCTGATGAGGCTGGCATTGATATGGCAATATATGGTAAATCAAGTACATAGGTCCTGCTGTCCAAACTTAGGCCAATGGCTTTGTATCCAGATTTTGAGGTATTCTGGAGCTGCATAGGTTGTATATCAATATTGCCACTATCTGCACTACAGATACTAAAATAACAGAGAATTGCAGGCTGCCATCCACAGTAGAACTGCTAGACCACAGCATAAGTTCCCGGCTATGTGGATATCTACTCTCGCAATGTGCATTAGATTGGCTGAAAGCTATTGTTTTGAAGCAAAGCTTGGATAGATACATTTGCTACAATGGTCTGACATGTACACATCTGATGGAGAGTGAGGCAGCCCTAAGGCAGGATTTCACCAGCTAGACCTTACAAAAGTGGTAATACTAAGGGAATGTTTGGATGTCATACAAATGTCTCAAACCCATTTGACAACACATGATGAGATGTCAATTGTACTTTTTATGGATTGTTAGCAAGATACACCTAAATTTGGGATGCTACTGACACATTTCCTGCAACTATCTGCTCTACAATGTTATACCTGACCTGGTGATACTGTAATGAATGTATATACAAAGTGTAGTTAGGTATGACACACAGGTATACTATTACAGCTGCAACATCCCATATTACAAGTGGCCTGCTGTAGACATACTTACCAATACCTATATTGCCACTTCATTTACATTTAACACTCCTCCTTGTTTATTTGACAATAGGTTGAAATGTGCTGTAGTGCTTGCTAAATAAATCTGAGTGAATTGTTGGCAGGTGATGAATACCTTTTCATACACATTGCACTGTTGCTACTATAATGGATCACACACACTTGTCACAGATCTACAACCATGTTGTCACATGACTTACTTTCAGCATGAGTATCTCTGAAGCTCTCAATTTTGTCTTTCAAAAACGGGCAATGTCGTCCTGGAAAACAAAACAGGAAAGCATTCATCCAAAATAGAGCAACTACACACAGTTCAAAATGTAAACTAAGCACCATGACATACAAGTGCAATAACACATTTAGACACCTTAGACACATTAGACACATATGTGTAAATTTTTAGACCAAGGAACACAGGTAGTCACTTTGCAGGGCTGATCTGCCGAAAGGTGAAAGACCAGAAATGTCTACTATTATTTGCCAAAACCACGTTCCACACGTGCTGTTGTAAGAACTGCTGCCCAGCTTCATCACAGGCCCACTTGCAACATGATACAAGGGTGCCACCATTGACACTTGGCAGCCAAAAGTGTGGCAGTGCTACGAAAGGACAGAAATGCAAAGTAACATGTTAACTATGGGGCATTCATGCCCTTTCACTTTCACACACCACATTGCAGCAAGTTAACTTTCTGCGCTCTGATGCACCGTGCTGCATGAAATATTGATAGATGTGCCCCTCGGTACATACATACCAGCCTTGCCACACAGAAATTCCTTTTACCTTGTGGAATGTGGACATTGATATGTAGTGAGGGAAAACAGCAAAAAAATCACATTCCTATTTAATTTACAAGCCTGAACCTTTTTCAGTGCTGGATATTGCAAAATAGTAACCGTCATTTGGGCAAAGGCCGGCTTTGCATTATGAAACATCAAAAGTGCTAGCTACCTGTAACACCAGGTGTGTGCTTTGTGTGACACCTGGCACCTGCTGTCAATCTGTGTTGCCTTGTGTGCCACAAAGCATTTGCACATCACAACTAAATGTTGATATTGATGTGTAACTTAACTAAGTTATCTACATTACTACATGCTGATGGTAAATTGATACATACCTACAGGGCCTCCCATCTCTAAACCCAGCAGATTCAACACATCAGCCTCACGAGAAATATTGTCCACCCATCTATGTTTCAGCTGCGTCACAGATCGATATTCATAGGCCACCTTTGCCATTTGCACCTGCACCTGCTCCCATTGATTCTTCTGATCCTTCCAGTCCCGCTCCCATCAACTCTTCCGATCCTTGGGTCTGTATCCTTGACTGACCATTTCTCCCACAGCCAGCCAATCTTTAAACCCAGCAGGTCCAGCTCACCAGTCTCATGAAAAATGGTGTTCACTCATCTATGTATAAGCTGCATCATAGATTGGTTCTTCATGGGCCACATCTGCCATATGTCACAACATCTACTACCATCGATCCTTCTGATCCTTGGCTGACCCTTCTTCCTGCAGTCTGCATCCACAGCAAGTAGTGCATGATCAGCCAGATCAGTGCATCAATATCTCACTCAGTAAACTTTCTGCCTCTCCCTTCCTAGACATGGAGACAATGGCATAAGCCCCTTATATTATTACATTAAAAAAAAACTTGCACCCCAAGCTACACCTAAGTAATGGCTACCACAGATAGGTCAAACACCCAACAATACAGGGGCAATTACAAATACTAAATATAACACTTAGGCACAGAAACAAGACACAATGGGGGTCATTACGACCCCGGCGGTCAAGGACCGCCTGGGCCGGGGATGCGGGAGCACCGCCAACAGGCTGGCGGTGCTCCTCAGGACATTCTGACCACGGCGGTTCAGCCGCGGTCAGAACAGGAAAACCGGCGGTCTCCCGCCGGTTTTCCGCTGTCCTGCAGAATCCTCCATGGCGGCGCAGCTTGCTGCGCCGCCATGGGGATTCTGACACCCCATACCGCCATCCGACCCGCCAGGAACAGGATGGCGGTATGGGGTGTTGTGGGGCCCCTGGGGGCCCCTGCAGTGCCCATGCCAATGGCATGGGCACTGCAGGGGCCCCCGTAAGAGGGCCCCACTTTGTATTTCAGTGTCTGCTTTGCAGACACTGAAATACGCGACGGGTGCCACTGCACCCGTCGCACATACCCACTCCGCCGGCTCCATTCGGAGCCGGCTTCCTATTGGGGAGGGGTTTCCCGCTGGGCTGGCGGGCGGCCTTCTGGCGGTCGCCAGCCAGGCCAGCGAGAAAGCCAGAATGGCCCCCGCGGTCTTTCGACCGCGGAGCGGCCATATGGCGGCTCCCTCCAGGCGGGCGGCGACCGCCGCCCGCGGGGGTCAGAATGACCCCCAATATACTTTATAGGGACAGAACAGACATAGGCTCCTCTAGAAACAGCCAACAATCCAGCAAACTCTTACAAAACTCCTCACACCACCAGCACCAAGGAACACACACTAAGAGAAAGTGAAAGTAAAATTTACATTTACAATTCCTGGTACTGTCTCTGGTATCCAGCCTCACCAATTGCATAATGTATTGGGTATGTAATTTGCACTGATTTTTCTGACTCATTGCTACACAATTGTACATTGCATTACTCCCTCCCAAATAATGCAAGGGCTGATGCTATAGTGGCCTATATAGTGTGCCACAAAAAGCCACACAATATGTATGTTTCCTAAGCAGTGACCTATACACCACAACACATATGACCACACAGTAGCACTTATGTAGCAATGCCAAGGGCCACCCAGTGGCCACTATAGTGTACAGCAAATAGCCATAAAATGCATATGTTTCCTACACAGTGGCCAATATAGTGCAACTACAGTAAAGGCCATGCAGTGGCCCAACTGCAGCAAAGCTAAGGCCCACACAGTGGCCCAACTACTGCAACACTAAGGGCCACATAGTGGCTCAGCTACAGCAATGTACAAGGCCATGCAGTTGCCAAACTACAGCAACGCAAAGGGCCATGCAACTCATGTTGATGATGTCCGATTTACCTTCACATGGAAGGATCCAATAGCATGCATAGATGTTTCTCAGCAATATAGCTCAGCAGTATTGTAGTTGGAATCTTGCTCTAGCAAGACTGATGGTTTAGGTATGACAGCACTTTTGTTTGTAGGTGACTAGGGCAATCCTACAAGTCGCAAATGTCAACTCAACCCTCCTGGCTCACAAGTAGTACCTTACCAGAAACCCAAATAGTAAAATGTATTTTGTGGCAGCCTTTACACATGGAATCATCAGTGCGACATCTCAGGGGAGCCGTGGTTAAACAGAGATTACCCTTTTCTCACATGAGCAACAAGTCTCAGTCACACATAGGCAATGAAGGAGATGCAGTAAAGTTTTCAATAGGTTTTATTAAGAAGACTGCAATCTACTGTAAAATGAATGGGTTGCAATGATTTAGGATAGTGAAAAGTGCAAGAAACAGAATTGTCAAAACAAGAGTCATGAAGATAAAGACCCACACCATCTGTCAAAAAAATGAGATATAAAATTGGCCCTTATACCGTAGCACGATGAACCTTATTTCTAACCTGAAGAGAGCTAGGTGCGATAAACCTAATCTGCAAGTACCATGTCATTGAGAAGCACCCCAACCCTTATTACCTTGGAATGGCGTAGATGGCATTGATGGCATCTGGTAGGTATCCCTCTGATGACCTTGTCTGCGTGAGATGCATTTGTACAGATCTTGTAGGACCTCTGACACATGTATGTTCCCAAGCAATAAATAAGAAGGCATGCTTGGGGCGGCAATTGCATAAACAATTCTCTTCAAAAGTACATTATGTTCTTATCACACATAAGTAAGAAAGAACATTATGTGAAAACCTACATATATCACTTTTGTCTTATCCAGGTGTCTGGTTGACACCTGTTCAGTATAAGTCAATAAGGACGCTCAATGAAGGACCACACGCCAATTATAAATACAATTTAGCTTTACTAGAATAGCAGGTAAAATGTAGGCATTTAGCACATTAACAATAGTAGAATAAGAATAGCAATGAAAAGCATCTATTTATATATGAGCAAAGAGTTCATTGACAAATATAAGTTTTGATCAATTCTATACTAAAATGCATCACACTACGATATTCAGGAAGCAGAATATAAATGAGTTGAATACTTCAGATAAGCTTTGATTTACTGCACACCAAAATACATGTTTCAATTACTGCAGCAGGCTCTCACTACGATGTTCAGGAGGCAAAATATAAACAAACTGAGTACTTCAGATAAGCTTTGATTTACTGCACACCAAAATGCATGTTTCAGTTATTGTAGCAGTTCACACTAATAGGTTTAGAAAGAAAAATATAAATGAGCTGAATACTTCACGTTATAAACACAGTGCAGGCATAAATAATCAGTCATAATAATAGAGCAGAAAAACAAAGGTATTTTATCCCTGTGTGGAAACTTAACTTAGTCCACGACATGCTGAGAAGACCTCTACCGCCTGCTTGGACCTCTCTCCCCCTCAAGCACCACGAGCAAACAGGGAGGCAGCGCTGGGCCATGGCAGCTTCCACAATTCCATCTGCGAGTTTCCAAATCCCTCACCCACACTTCAGTGCTTAAATAACTCGAAGCTTGGATTCTATCTCATTCTGGCATTTTCTAGCTATGTTATCAGTACTTGGCTGCTCTGCCCTTCTCCAGCCTTTGTTTTCATTCCATCTTCTCCCTGTACTCTCGTTCTCAAGGTTGAGACGGAGTCTTCTACACAAACAAGCTTGAAAATAATATCATGAACTTTTCCACAATGTTTGGGAGGGGGTTTCAACAGGCATTACACTAATCTACACTGCTCAAGCTAATTAACCCTTCGCGTTACAATGTCTTCCGCATCTTTCCCTATACTGAACAACTTCCTTTGATACCTTCACAGAGTGGCACTGATAAAATGAAATCAAAACATCTTTTTAACCGTAAACATAGCAGCCATCTTGGAAGAAATATTTACATAAATGCGCTGAAACAGAACAGGCTAAGTAGGTTAAAAGTCACTAGGTGGCAGGGGCACAGGCCTGCAAGCCTGAATGCTAAGCTATCTCCTGATCCCCAATAAAACCAAATAGGATCCACTACAGTAGTAATGGCAAAATATGCCACATATTTGGACATGGATACATAGTGCAGATGTATGTGTGCCTGAACAGCAATGCACAAAAAAGCCATATATTTGTTACATAATTTTAACACAACACAGCAAAGCACCTTGCTAGCCTACAGTGTGTGATAGGGGAAAGACAGAGGCCCTCATTATAAGTTTGCCGCCCGCCAAGTTGTATCCGCCACCCGGCCGCACTCCCGCAGTGGCCATTAGGAGATCCCTGCTGGGCCGGTGGGGATGTCGGCCGCAAAACGGGAGCCGGCTCCAAATGGAGCCGGCGGTGTTACGGCGGTTCGACGGGTGCAGTTGCACCCGTCGCGCTTAGCAGACAGTGGAAAAGCTCCATGGGCCCGTGGCAGGGGGCCCCTGCACTGCCCATGCCAGAGGCATGGGGCAGTGCAGAGGCCCCGAGGGGCCCTGTGACTCCCCTTTCCAGGCTAGCAGGAGGGGGACTAGAAATCCCCTGGGCAGCGCTGCCCTGGGGGATTACAACCGCTGGGACCAAAGTAGCAGGAAACCACCAGTCCCGGCGGTGTGACAGCGGCGCTTCCGCCGCAGTCGTAATTCCATGGGAAGTACCTCCAGCCTGTTGGCGGTGCTTCTGACGAAACAGCTCTGGCGGTCTTTGACCGCCAGGGTTGTAATGAGGGCCAGAATGCTCCATAATCTTCCTTACACATAACATGTTAGACCTGACAGCCTTAGGGTGGTCATCACCCAACTTTTTGCCTGTCTTCCTTCATTGTTATGACCCAGTTTTTGCTGCATTTAAGACTTTGCACACTTTACCACTGTGATCAGTTCTAAAGTGCATGTCCGCCCTCCCCTAAACATGGTAACATTGATTCCTACCCAGTATGCATATATAATTTACTTGGAAGTCCCTAGTAAAGTGCACTAGAGGTACCCAGGGCCTGTAAATTAAAAGGTATTAGTGGGCCTGCGGCTACCTATGTGAGTGGCAGTGATTGTGCCACTCACATAGGTAGCCCCTCAACCATGTCTCAGGCCTGCCATCGGAAGGCCCGTGTGTGCAGTTTCAGTGCCACTTCCACTTGGCATTTTAAACTACTTGCCAAGCCTTAAACTCACCCTTTCTACATACAAGTCACCCATATGGTAGGCCCTATGTACCCCGTAAGGGCAGGGTGCTACGTAAGTAGAAGGCAGGACATGTACCTGTGGTTTACATGTCCTGGTAGTGAAAAACTCACACATTCGTTTTCCACTACTGTGAGGCCTGCTCCACAGATAGACTAAGCATTAGAACTGCCCTCATATGCTTTTAAGTGGTAGATTCAGACCTGGAAGGAGTAGCCCTGTCATGTTTAGTATTGCCAGAATGGTAAAAACAAATCCTGCTTAATGATGAAGTTGGATTTAATATTTCTAATTTCGAGATGCCACCTTTAGAAAGTGGGCATTTCTCTTCACTTACTGCCATCTGTGCCTTACAGCCCTGTCTCCAATCCATGTCTAGTCTCTGCTGGTTGACGGCTCCCCTTGTGCATTCCATCCAGACAGCCATAAACACAGGACACTCAATCTCTTCTGCATTCATCTGAATACTGAATGGGTCTCCCAGGGCAAGAAGGATGGAGGGGATCTCTCTTACACTTCAAAGGCCAGTGACCTGCCCTCACAAAGTACTAGGCTGAAAGTGGAACTTGTGCACTTCAAAACCACTCTTTGAAGTTTCCCCCACTTCAAAGACATTTTGGGGATATGTATACTGGGTCTCTAAACCCACCAAATCAGACACTTCGGGATCTACACTTGTACTCTGTCAGAGGACTGCCTGGCTGCCCAAAGGACTCATCTGTATTGCTTTGCTGCCCTGCTTGTTGCCCTGCTGCCTGCTGGCCTCTGACTCTGCTGGAAGGACTCTGCCTTCCTCACAAGTGCTCTCCGAGGGTTTGGATTGAGCTTGCCTCCTGTTCTGAAGTCTCTGGGCCACAAAGATTTGACTCAGAGAAGAAAATGCCCGTGTATCAGAAAATCATTGCAACGCCTGCAGAAATCAATGCAGCCCCTGATTCGCGGCCGTAAATTCGCTGCATTGCCTACCAGAGCGACACAGTGCCTGCTGCTTCATCCTACTGCCCATCTTTTTGCAGATTTTGAAATGGGGCCATGATACATGGGTGCAAACCATATCATTGGTCACCTGAAAAGTGGAAAAAGCCAATAGTCAATGATTTTGTACATTGGTACTTAACCATAACTAACTATGGTCCTCATTACGACCCTGGTGGCCGGCGGTAAGCTGGCAGTAACACCGCCACCAGGCTGGTGGTGTTCAGCCAGCTATTATGACCAAGGCGCAATAACCACGGCCATACCGCCGGCCCCTCCACTATACCGCCAGGCTTCCGCCTGGCAGTCATAAACCCCAGGGCAGCGGTGCAAGCACCCCTGCCCTGAGGATTATGAGTCCCCGACCGCCATCCTGGCCAAGGCGGTAAACACCGGCATGGAATGGCTGGCGGTAAGGGGGACTTGGGGTGCCCCTGGGGGCTCCTGAACTGCCCACACACTTGGCATGGGCAGTGCAGAGGTCCCCAGGCACAGCCCCATCGCGCATTTCACTGCCCGACTTTTGTGCAGTGAAATGCGCGACGGTCTTTACCAAAGCCCACCGAAGTTGTAATGAGGGCCTACGTGTGTTATGTATGCAGGCACAATTTTATACATTTCTTAGACTTTTAACTGATATGTCTTAGGTATAGTTGTCCACGTCTTTACACATGTAAGTCCTAGGTCATTGCACATATTGTATATGGTGTGAGACATACAACACATCAACATGACAACTTTCATATTTAGACAGAGGATTACAATGATAAGTAAAATAGAATATTTGTATCATCTACACGATAATTGCACTCAACATGATTGCAATGTATCCAAAAATAGGATCAGATTATCATGCATACATGTTAAGCTAAATAGGGATTTACAGTGTCAACAAGTTAGACACTCAGGGGGTCATTCTGACCCTGACGGGCGGCGGAGGCCGCCCGCCAGAGTTCCCCCCTCCAGAACACCGCTCCGCGGTCATAAGACCGCTGCGGTGATTCTGGCTTTTGCACTGGGCTGGCGAGCGGCCGCCAAAAGGCCGCCCGCCAGCCCAGTCCAAAAGGGCCTTCCCACGAGGACGCCGGCTCAGAATTGAGCCGGCGGAGTGGGAAGGTGCGACGGGTGCAGTGGAACCCGTCGCGTATTTCAGTGTCTGCAAGGCAGACACTGAAATACAATGTGGGGCCCTCTTACGGGGGCCCCGCGGCACCCCCTACCGCCATCATGTTACTGGCGGGAGACCCGCCAGGAACAGGATGGTGGTAGGGGGTGTCAGAATCCCCATGGCGGCGGAGCGCGCTCCGCCGCCATGGAGGATTCTCAAGGGCAGCGGAAAACCGGCGGGAGACCGCCGGTTTTCCAAATCTGACCGCGGCCAAAGCGCCGCGGTCAGAATGCCCTGCGGGGCACCGCCGGCCTGTCGGCGGTGCTCCCGCCGACCCTGGCCCCGGCGGTCTCAGACCGCCGGGGTCAGAATCAGGGCCTCAATGTCCTTTCTTGCCTACATGATGTTTGCAGGGCCTTAGATTAGTTTACATAAGTGTGCATGGTTAGTCACTTAGTAAATGTAACCATTATTCAATATGTAACATGGATCTTTGAATTGTGTTTAATCATACAAAATCTAATACTTTTTGCATGACAAGTTGCTGAACTTAGTCTGACACATAGGCCCTCATTATGACTCTGGCGGTGAATGATAAGGTAGCGGTAATAACACCAACAGGCTGGCGGTAAGTTCCACCAAATTATGACCATAGCAGTGATAACTCACATAGACTGCCAATGTACCTCACCAACCGCCATGGCGGAAACAACATTCACCACAGCGGCAGCTAACAACAGCCAGGTGGGAGACAATGTACTGCCCATCATATTAAGACACATGAAAGCAACACCTTTTCCAGCGTGGTTTCTACGCCAGCAAAAGCCTGGCGGAAACATAGCTGAGAAGTGAAAGGACTCACCATTGTAGGCACAGGGAAGAACCACGCCACCATGGAACCTGAACTGCAAGTTTTCCCGATGATCTTCTACGTCATGCTCCACCTGGAACACCAACGCCGACGAAGACGATGACGGTGAGTACAGCCGCTTAGCACACAAGGGAGGGTGGGAGGATAACGAGAGTGACACACACACGTACAACATACACCTGATGCACACACACCATACACACAACCAGCTGCACATGCAAACCAATGGCACACAACACACTGCATAATAAAACACGGACCACAATGCTGGGGTACCGACAATGTATTAGCATAGCAAAACCCACCACTCAAACAAAATATATACAAATGTCCATAAAGGGCAAATGCCCAGTCCAAAGTTATGAGGGCACACAAGGCCACAGGGCACTGTCCAAAGCCCAACCTGTATCCTGACACATACGGAAAGAACACTGCAGGGGTATCATTTTGCAAGTGGGAAGGCACCTCAGGGGGATGGGGGCACCTCAGCCAAATACATGAACATCCCCACTGGTTCTGGATGAGGCTCCATGCCCATTGCTTTGCCCTGGGGAGTGCAATGCCACAGTCTCTGAGGTTGGTGACTTGCCCACTGATTCCAGAGGGGGCAACATGGCCATTGCTTTGTCCTGGAGAATGCAAGACCACAGTCTCTGAAGTGGGTGACTTGCCCATTGGTTCTGCAGGAGGCAACATGCCCATTGCTCTGTCCTGGGGAGTGCAAGGCCACAGTCTCTGGAGTGGGTGACTTGCCCATTGGGTCTGGAGAGGGCAACAGGCCAATTGCTCTGTCCTGGGGGGTGCAAGGTGACAGTCTTTGGAGTGGGTGACTTGCCCACTGGTTCTGGAGGGAGCAACATGCCCATTTCTCTGTCCTGGGGAATACAAGGCCACAGTCTCTGGAGTGGGTGACTTGCCCACTGGTTCTGGAGGGGGCTCCATGCCCATTGCTCTGTCCTGGGGAATGCAAGGCCAGTCTCTGAAGTGGGTGACTTGCCCACTAGTTCTGGAGGGGGCAACAGGCCCATTGCTTTGTCCTGGGGAGTGCAAGGCCACAGTCATTATAGTGGGCGACTTGGCCACTGGTCCTAGAGGGGGCAGTCCGTACAGCAGCACCTGGAGGGTAGCCTACCTGGTGCCCACTGGCGGTGACGGCTGCACTGTGGTGCTGTTTTGAGGAGCCTCCTGGGCAACCTCTGTACTGTCCGATGGCTGCACTGTGGTGGTGGTTGGAGGAGCCTCCTGGGCAGCCTCTGCACTGTCCGATGGCTGCACTGTGGTGGTGGTTGGAGGAGCCTCCTGGGCAGCCTCTGCATTGTCCAATGGCTGCACCATGGTGGTAGTCGGTGGAGCCTCCTGGGCAGACTCTGCACTTAACGATGGCTGCACTGTGGTGGTGGTTGGAGCTGCCTCCTGAGCAGCCTCTGCACTCACTGATGGCTGCACATCCACAGCTGGTGGTGAGGGCCCAGTGACAGCTGGTGGTGGTGGCAGTGTCAGCCCGACAGCTTCCGCTGACGTAGAGTGCCTCGTCTCCTCCTGTACATGGGTCATGGATCCCTTACCCTTCCTGGCAGGGGTGGATGGGCTCTTCCCCTCTCTGCCTGGTGGTGCAGGCTCCTTCCTCTTATTCACAGGTGGTGCAGGTCCCTTCCCCTTCTTCACAGGTGGTGCAGGCCCCTTCACACTCTTCCCTGGTGGTGCAGGCCCCTTCACACTCTTGCCTGGTGGTGAAAGCCCCTTCACACTCTTCCCTGGTGGTGCAGACCCCTTCACACTCTTCACTGGTGGTGCTGGCTCCTTCCCCTTCTGTGATGGAGGTGTGGTATCCTTACCACCACGAGTGGGTGGTGCTACCACTGTTCCCGTGGACTGTCTGGATGAGGTGCTGGGCTGTGTCCTTGGTACCCTGCCCATATATGCAGGCTGGAGGGAGGGGGAGAAGAGGTCAAATTGGGAAAGGAAAAGCTTTTTAAGGATGGTGGGGGCAGGAGGAGGGAGGAGTAATGGGAGTGGAGGATGAGGGAGTGGTTGTTGGAGGTGTATGTCTGCTGGACGTGGGTGCAGATGCATGCGCTATATGCTGATGTGAGGTGTGTGGCTGTTGGGTGTGTGAATGCTTGCATTTGAGTCCCTTAGGAGGGGGGACAGACAGGGTGGGAGAGGACGCAGGGGACGCGTGCATGGCTATTGTGGAGGTGTCTGCCAGTGAGGAATGTATTCTGCTTTGTGTGGTGAGGCTGACACTGGATGAAGATGTTGTGCATGCAGGTGTGAGTGTGGATGTGACTGGGAGGGAGGTGGTGGAGAGGGAGGAGGGGGAGACTGTGGAGGCAGTGAATGTTGTCATGTCTGCAACTGTATGGTGCTTGCGTGAGTGCCTGTGGGAGGAAGTGTGGTGCTTGTGTTTGCCTGTGCCACTCTTGTGTGTTGCCTTGTGTGCATGCTCGTCTTTATGTGTGCCTGGGATGTGTTGGGGTTGAGGGCAGCGGGACTGGGAAGTGGTAGTTGGAGGGAGGATGGTAGAAACAGGGACAATGGCTGCCATCAGAGAGGTCAGAGCCTGAATTGATCTCTGTTGGGCCGCCAATCCACTGTGAATGCCCTCTAGGAATGCATTGCATTGCTGCATCTGGGATGCCAGACCCTGGATGGCATTCACAATGGTTGATCGCCCTACAGAGATGGATATTAGGAGGTCAATAGCCTTCTCACTCAGGGCAGCAGGGCTCACTGGGGCAGGGCCTGAGGTGCCTGGGGCGAAGGAGATGGCCACCCTCCTGGGTGAGCAGGCACAGGAAACTCTCTAAGGGGCTACTGGGAGGACGGTGCTGGTATGGGGTGGACGCCACACATGTAGCTGGGTTGGTCACAGAGGTGTCTGCCACCACCAGGGAGCTCCCATTAGAGCAGGTATTTGAGTCTGTGTCGTCTCCTCCTGTCTCCGCTGTGCTGCTCCCCTCACCCTCTGTCCCACTGGTTCCCCCGATGTCTGTGGACTCTGCCTCAAGGGTCATGTGGGATGCAGCTCCCTCTGTTGCGTGTGCCCCTGCTCTTCTGCCAAATGATGCTAATGCACACAAGGACAGTATGCCAGAAAAAAAAGGGGGGTGAGAGAGACAAAGGAAACACTAGGTAAATTACTGCACCAACACCACCGTTGGCGTACACAACACCCTCACGCACAGGGAACAGGCCTAAGAAATATTGTAGGAAAATGGCTAGTTACCCCTGACTTTTGCCTAATATTGATGCTTACTTAACGAAGAAGTGTGCTGGGACCCTGCTAACCGGGCCCCAGCACCAGTGTTCTTTCACTAAAAATGCACCATTGTTTCTACAATTGGCACATCCCTGGCACACAGATAAGTCCCTTGTAAAAGGTACCAGTGGTACCAAGGGCCCTGTGACGACCCTAAGGGACCCCTCACCTAACACATGCACACTGCCATTGCAGATTTTGTGTGTTGGTGGGGAGAAAAAGGCAACGTTGACATGGCATCCCCCTCAGGATGCCATGCACAGAAAATACTGCCTGTGGCATAAGTAAGTCACCCCTCTAACAGGCCTTAAAGCCCTAAGGCAGGGTGCACTATACAACAGGTGAGGGCATAGCTGCATGAGCAAGATGCCCCTACAGTGTCTAAGTCTATTCTTAGACATTGTAAGTACAGTGTGGCCACATTAAGTATATGGTCTGGGAGTTTTGAAAAACAAACTCCACAGCTCCATAATGGCTACACTGAACACTGGGAAGTTTGGTATCAAACTTCTCAGAATAATAAACCCACACTGATGGGATTGCTGGATTTATTAAAAAATGCACACAGAGGGCATCTTAGAGATACCCCCTGTATTTTACCCAATCCTTCAGTGCAGGACTGACTGGTCTGTGCCAGCCTGCCACTGAGATAAGTGTCTGACCCCCTGGGGTAAGAGCCTTAGTGCTCACTGGGGACAGAAACAAAGCCTGCACTGGGTGGAGGTGCTTCACACCTCCCCCCTGCAGGAACTGTAACACCTAGTAGTGAACCTCAAAGGCTCAGACTTCTTGTTACAATGCCCCAGGGCACTCCAGCAGGTGGAGATGCCTGCCCCCCAGACACCGCCCTCACTTTTGACAGCCAGTCCGGAGTGATAATGAGAAAAACAAGGAGGAGTCACCCCCTCAGCCAATTCCACCCCTAAGGTGACCAGAGCTAAAGCTAATTAACCCTTCGCGTTACAATGTCTTCCGCATCTTTCCCTATACTGAACAACTTTCCTTTGATACCTTCACAGAGTGGCACTGATAAAATGAAATCAAAACATCTTTTTAACTGTAAACATAGCAGCCATCTTGGAAGAAATATTTACATAAATGCACTGAAACAGAACAGGCTAAGTAGGTTAAAAGTCACTAGGTGGCAGGGGCACAGGCCTGCAAGCCTGAATGCTAATCTATCTCCTGATCCCCAATAAAACCAAATAGGATCCACTACAGTAGTAATGGCAAAAATATGCCACATATTTGGACATGGATACATAGTGCAGATGTATGTGTGCCTGAACAGCAATGCACAAAAAAGCCATATATTTGTTACATAATTGTAACACAACACAGCAAAGCACCTTGCTAGCCTACAGTGTGTGATAGGGGAAATACAGAGGCCCTCATTACAAGTTTGCCGCCCGCCAAGTTGTATCCGCCACCCGGCCGCACTCCCGCAGTGGCCATTAGGAGATCCCTGCTGGGCCGGTGGGGATGTCGGCCGCAAAACGGGAGCCGGCTCCAAATGGAGCCGGCGGTGTTACTGCGGTTCGACGGGTGCTGTTGCACCCGTCGCGCTTAGCAGACAGTGGAAAAGCTCCATGGGCCCGTGGCAGGGGGCCCCTGCACTGCCCATGCCAGAGGCATGGGGCAGTGCAGAGGCCCCCAGGGGCCCTGTGACTCCCCTTTCCAGGCTAGCAGGAGGGGGACTCGAAATCCCCTGGGCAGCGCTGCCCTGGGGGATTACAACCTCTGGGACCAAAGTAGCAGGAAACCGCCAGTCCCGGCGGTGTGACAGCGGCGCTTCCGCCGCAGTCGTAATTCCATGGGAAGTACCTCCAGCCTGTTGGCGGTGCTTCTGACGAAACAGCTCTGGCGGTCTTTGACCGCCAGGGTTGTAATGAGGGCCAGAATGCTCCATAATCTTCCTTACACATAACATGTTAGACCTGACAGCCTTAGGGTGGTCATCACCCAACTTTTTGCCTGTCTTCCTTCATTGTTATGACCCAGTTTTTGCTGCTTTTAAGACTTTGCACACTTTACCACTGTGATCAGTTCTAAAGTGCATGTCCGCCCTCCCCTAAACATGGTAACATTGATTCCTACCCAGTATGCATATTTAATTTACTTGGAAGTCCCTAGTAAAGTGCACTAGAGGTACCCAGGGCCTGTAAATTAAAAGGTATTAGTGGGCCTGCGGCTAACTATGTGAGTGGCAGTGATTGTGCCACTCACATAGGTAGCCCCTCAACCATGTCTCAGGCCTGCGATTGGAAGGCCTGTGTGTGCAGTTTCAGTGCCACTTCCACTTGGCATTTTAAGCTATTTGCCAAGCCTTAAACTCACCCTTTCTACATACAAGTCACCCATATGGTAGGCCCTATGTACCCCGTAAGGGCAGGGTGCTACGTAAGTAGAAGGCAGGACATGTACCTGTGGTTTACATGTCCTGGCAGTGAAAAACTCACACATTCGTTTTCCACTACTGTGAGGCCTGCTCCACAGATAGACTAAGCATTAGAACTACCCTCATATGCTTTTAAGTGGTAGATTCAGACCTGGAAGGAGTAGCCCTGTCATGTTTAGTATTGCCAGAATGGTAAAAGCAAATCCTGCTTAATGATGAAGTTGGATTTAATATTTCTAATTTCGAGATGCCACCTTTAGAAAGTGGGCATTTCTCTTCACTTACTGCCATCTGTGCCTTACAGCCCTGTCTCCAATCCATGTCTAGTCTCTGCTGGTTGACGGCTCCCCTTGTGCATTCCATCCAGACAGCCATAAACACAGGACACTCAATCTCTTCTGCATTCATCTGCATACTGAATGGGTCTCCCAGGGCAAGAAGGATGGAGGGGATCTCTCTTACACTTCAAAGGCCAGTGACCTGCCCTCACAAAGTACTAGGCTGAAAGTGGAACTTGTGCACTTCAAAACCACTCTTTGAAGTTTCCCCCACTTCAAAGACATTTTGGGGATATGTATACTGGGTCTCTAAACCCACCAAATCAGACACTTTGGGATCTACACTTGTACTCTGTCAGAGGACTGCCTGGCTGCCCAAAGGACTCATCTGTATTGCTTTGCTGCCCTGCTTGTTGCCCTGCTGCCTGCTGGCCTCTGACTCTGCTGGAAGGACTCTGCCTTCCTCACAAGTGCTCTCCAAGGGTTTGGATTGAGCTTGCCTCCTGTTCTGAAGTCTCTGGGCCACAAAGATTTGACTCAGAGAAGAAAATGCCCGTGTATCAGAAAATCATTGCAACGCCTGCAGAAATCAATGCAGCCCCTGATTCGCGGCCGTAAATTCGCTGCATTGCCTACCAGAGCGACACAGTGCCTGCTGCTTCATCCTACTGCCCATCTTTTTGCAGATTTTGAAATGGGGCCATGATACATGGGTGCAAACCATATCATTGGTCACCTGAAAAGTGGAAAAAGCCAATAGTCAATGATTTTGTACATTGGTACTTAACCATAACTAACTATGGTCCTCATTACGACCCTGGCGGCCGGCGGTAAGCTGGCAGTAACACCGCCACCAGGCTGGTGGTGTTCAGCCAGCTATTATGACCATGGCGCAATAACCACGGCCATACCACCGGCCCCTCCACTATACCGCCAGGCTTCCGCCTGGCAGTCATAAACCCCAGGGCAGCGGTGCAAGCACCCCTGCCCTGGGGATTATGAGTCCCCGACCGCCATCCTGGCCAAGGTGGTAAACACCGGCATGGAATGGCTGGCGGTAAGGGGGAGTTGGGGTGCCCCTGGGGGCTCCTGAACTGCCCACACACTTGGCATGGGCAGTGCAGAGGTCCCCAGACACAGCCCCATCGCGCATTTCACTGCCCGACTTTTGTGCAGTGAAATGCGCGACGGGTGCTGCTGCACCCGCTGCACATCAGCATTGCCACCGGCTCTATCACGAGCTGGCTCCAATGTTGATGTGACTTTTACGCTAGGCCAGCGGACGGTGACACTGTTACCATCTGCTGGCACAGCGGAAAAGTTGAAATAGGGAGCCAGAAATACCGCCAGCACGGTATACTGGCGCCCGCAGCTTCTGCGGTCTTTACCAAAGCCCACCGAAGTTGTAATGAGGGCCTACGTGTGTTATGTATGCAGGCACAATTTTATACATTTCTTAGACTTTTAACTGATATGTCTTAGGTATAGTTGTCCACGTCTTTACACATGTAAGTCCTAGGTCATTGCACATATTGTATATGGTGTGAGACATACAACACATCAACATGACAACTTTCATATTTAGACAGAGGATTACAATGATAAGTAAAATAGAATATTTGTATCATCTACACGATAATTGCACTCAACATGATTGCAATGTATCCAAAAATAGGATCAGATTATCATGCATACATGTTAAGCTAAATAGGGATTTACAGTGTCAACAAGTTAGACACTCAGGGGCTGATTCTAACCCCGGCGGTCTTCGACCGCCGGGGCGAGGGTCGGCGGGAGCACCGCCGACAGGCCGGCGGTGCCCCGCAGGGCATTCTGACCGCAGCGCTTTGGCCGTGGTCAGAAAGGGTAAACCGGCGGTCTCCCGCCGGTTTACCGCTGCCCTCAGAATCCCCCATGGCGGCGCAGCTTGCTGCGCCGCCATGGGGGATTCTGACCCCCCCTACCGCCATCCTGTTCATGGCGGGAAAGCCGCCATGAACAGGATGGCGGTAGGGGGGGTCGCGGGGCCCCTGGGGGCCCCTGCCATGCCCATGCCAATGGCATGGGCACGGCAGGGGCCCCCGTAAGAGGGCCCCGCAAGGTATTTCAGTGTCTGCCTTGCAGACACTGAAATACGCGACGGGTGCTACTGCACCCGTCGCACCTTCCCACTCCGCCGGCTCGATTACGAGCCGGCATCCTCGTGGGAAGGGAGTTTTTTCCTGGGCTGGCGGGCGGTCTTTTGGAGACCGCCCGCCAGCCCAGGGAAAAACTCATAATACCCTCCGCGGTCTTCTGACCGCGGAGCGGTATTATGGGGGCGGAATTCTGGTGGGCGGCCTCCGCCGCCCGCCAGAATTAAAATCACCCCCTCAATGTCCTTTCTTGCCTACATGATGTTTGCAGGGCCTTAGATTAGTTTACATAAGTGTGCATGGTTAGTCACTTAGTAAATGTAACCATTATTCAATATGTAACATGGATCTTTGAATTGTGTTTAATCATACAACACCTAATACTTTTTGCATGACAAGTTGCTGAACTTAGTCTGACACATAGGCCCTCATTATGACTCTGGCGGTGAATGATAAGGTAGCGGTAATAACACCAACAGGCTGGCGGTAAGTTCCACCAAATTATGACCATAGCAGTGATAACTCACATAGACTGCCAATGTACCTCACCAACCGCCATGGCGGAAACAACATTCACCACGGCGGCAGCTAACAACAGCCAGGTGGGAGACAATGTACTGCCCATCATACTAAGACACATGAAAGCAACACCTTTTCCAGCGTGGTTCCAACGCCAGCAAAAGCCTGGCGGAAACATAGCTGGGAAGTGAAAGGACTCACATTGTAGGCACAGGGAAGAACCACGCCACCATGGACCCTGAACTGCAAGTTTTCCCGATGATCTTCTACGTCATGCTCCACCTGGAACACCAACGCAGACGAAGACGATGACGGTGAGTACAGCCGCTTAGCACACAAGGGAGGGTGGGAGGATAACGAGAGTGACACACACACGTACAACATACACCTGATGCACACCCACCATACACACAACCAGCTGCACATGTAAACCAATGGCACACAACACACTGCATAATAAAACACGGACCACAATGCTGGGGTACCGAAAATGTATTAGCATAGCAAAACCCACCACTCAAACAAAATATATACAAATGTCCATAAAGGGCAAATGCCCAGTCCAAAGTTATGAGGGCACACAAGGCCACAGGGCACTGTCCAAAGCCCAACCTGTATCCTGACACATACAGAAAGAACACTGCAGGGGTATCATTTTGCAAGTGGGAAGGCACCTCAGGGGGATGGGGGCACCTCAGCCAAATACATGAACGTCCCCACTGGTTCTGGATGAGGCTCCATGCCCATTGCTTTGTCCTGGGGAGTGCAAGGCCACAGTCTCTGAGGTTGGTGACTTGCCCACTGATTCCAGAGGGGGCAACATGGCCATTGCTTTGTCCTGGAGAATGCAAGACCACAGTCTCTGAAGTGGGTGACTTGCCCATTGGTTCTGCAGGAGGCAACATGCCCATTGCTCTGTCCTGGGGAGTGCAAGGCCACAGTCTCTGGAGTGGGTGACTTGCCCATTGGGTCTGGAGAGGGCAACAGGCCAATTCCTCTGTCCTGGGGGGTGCAAGGTGACAGTCTTTGGAGTGGGTGACTTGCCCACTGGTTCTGGAGGGAGCAACATGCCCATTTCTCTGTCCTGGGGAATACAAGGCCACAGTCTCTGGAGTGGGTGACTTGCCCACTGGTTCTGGAGGGGGCTCCATGCCCATTGCTCTGTCCTGGGGAATGCAAGGCCAGTCTCTGAAGTGGGTGACTTGCCCACTAGTTCTGGAGGGGGCAACAGGCCCATTGCTTTGTCCTGGGGAGTGCAAGGCCACAGTCATTATAGTGGGCGACTTGGCCACTGGTCCTAGAGGGGGCAGTCCGTACAGCAGCACCTGGAGGGTAGCCTACATGGTGCCCACTGGCGGTGACGGCTGCACTGTGGTGCTGTTTGGAGGAGCCTCCTGGGCAACCTCTGTACTGTCCGATGGCTGCACTGTGGTGGTGGTTGGAGGAGCCTCCTGGGCAGCCTCTGCACTGTCCGATGGCTGCACTGTGGTGGTGGTTGGAGGAGCCTCCTGGGCAGCCTCTGCATTGTCCAATGGCTGCACCATGGTGGTAGTCGGTGGAGCCTCCTGGGCAGCCTCTGCACTTAACGATGGCTGCACTGTGGTGGTGGTTGGAGCTGCCTCCTGAGCAGCCTCTGCACTCACTGATGGCTGCACATCCACAGCTGGTGGTGAGGGCCCAGTGACAGCTGGTGGTGGTGGCAGTGTCAGCCCGACAGCTTCCGCTGAAGTAGAGTGCCTCGTCTCCTCCTGTACATGGGTCATGGATCCCTTACCCTTCCTGGCAGGGGTGGATGGGCTCTTCCCCTCTCTGCCTGGTGGTGCAGGCTCCTTCCTCTTATTCACAGGTGGTGCAGGTCCCTTCCCCTTCTTCACAGGTGGTGCAGGCCCCTTCACACTCTTCCCTGGTAGTGCAGGCCCCTTCACACTCTTCCCTGGTGGTGAAAGCCCCTTCACACTCTTCCCTGGTGGTGCAGACCCCTTCACACTCTTCACTGGTGGTGCTGGCTCCTTCCCCTTCTGTGATGGAGGTGTGGTATCCTTACCACCACGAGTGGGTGGTGCTACCACTGTTCCCGTGGACTGTCTGGATGAGGTGCTGGGCTGTGTCCTTGGTACCCTGCCCATATATGCAGGCTGGAGGGAGGGGGAGAAGAGGTCAAATTGGGAAAGGAAAAGCTTTTTAAGGATGGTGGGGGCAGGAGGAGGGAGGAGTAATGGGAGTGGAGGATGAGGGAGTGGTTGTTGGAGGTGTATGTCTGCTGGACGTGGGTGCAGATGCATGCGCTATATGCTGATGTGAGGTGTGTGGCTGTTGGGTGTGTGAATGCTTGCATTTGAGTCCCTTAGGAGGGGGGACAGACAGGGTGGGAGAGGACGCAGGGGACGCGTGCATGGCTGTTGTGGAGGTGTCTGCCAGTGAGGTGTGTATTCTGCTTCGTGTGGTGAGGCTGACACTGGATGTAGATGTTGTGCATGCAGGTGTGAGTGTGGATGTGACTGGGAGGGAGGTGGTGGAGAGGGAGGAGGGGGAGACTGTGGAGGCAGTGAATGTTGTCATGTCTGCAACTGTATGGTGCTTGCGTGAGTGCCTGTGGGAGGAAGTGTGGTGCTTGTGTTTGCCTGTTCCACTCTTGTGTGTTGCCTTGTGTGCATGCTCGTCTTTATGTGTGCCTGGGATGTGTTGGGGTTGAGGGCAGCGGGACTGGGAAGTGGTAGTTGGAGGGAGGATGGTAGAAACAGGGACAATGGCTGCCATCAGAGAGGTCAGAGCCTGAATTGATCTCTGTTGGGCCGCCAATCCACTGTGAATGCCCTCTAGGAATGCATTGCATTGCTGCATCTGGGATGCCAGACCCTGGATGGCATTCACAATGGTTGATCGCCCTACAGAGATGGATATTAGGAGGTCAATAGCCTTCTCACTCAGGGTAGCAGGGCTCACTGGGGCAGGGCCTGAGGTGCCTGGGGCGAAGGAGATTGCCACCCTCCTGGGTGAGCAGGCACAGGCAACTCGCTAAGGGGCTACTGGGAGGGTGGTGCTGGTATGGGGTGGCGGCTGTACATGTAGCTGGGTTGGTCACAGAGGTGTCTGCCACCACTAGGGAGCTCCCATCAGAGCAGGTATTTGAGTCTGTGTCGTCTCCTCCTGTCTCCGCCGTGCTGCTCCCCTCACCCTCTGTCCCACTGGTTCCCCCGATGTCTGTGGACTCTGCCTCAAGGGTCATATGGGATGCAGCTCCCTCTGTTGCCGGTGCCCCAGCTCTTCTGCCAAATGATGCTAATGCACACAAGGACAGTATGCCAGAAAAAAAAGGAGGGTGAGAGAGACAAAGGAAACACTAGGTAAATTACTGCACCAACACCACCGTTGGCGTACACAACACCCTCACGCACAGGGAACAGGCCTAAGAAATATTGTAGGAAAATGGCTAGTTACCCCTGACTTTTGCCTAATATTGATGCTTACTTAACTAAGAAGTGTGCTGGGACCCTGCTAACCGGGCCCCAGCACCAGTGTTCTTTCACTAAAAATGTACCATTGTTTCTACAATTGGCACATCCCTGGCACACAGATAAGTCCCTTGTAAAAGGTACCAGTGGTACCAAGGGCCCTGTGACGACCCTAAGGTACCCCTCACCTAACACATGCACACTGCCATTGCAGATTTTGTGTGTTGGTGGGGAGAAAAAGGCAACGTTGACATGGCATCCCCCTCAGGATGCCATGCACAGAAAATACTGCCTGTGGCATAAGTAAGTCACCCCTCTAACAGGCCTTAAAGCCCTAATGCAGGGTGCACTATACAACAGGTGAAGGCATAGCTGCATGAGCAAGATGCCCCTACAGTGTCTAAGTCTATTCTTAGACATTGTAAGTACAGTGTGGCCACATTAAGTATATGGTCTGGGAGTTTTGAAAAACGAACTCCACAGCTCCATAATGGCTACACTGAACACTGGGAAGTTTGGTATCAAACTTCTCAGAATAATAAACCCACACTGATGGGATTGCTGGATTTATTAAAAAATGCACACAGAGGGCATCTTAGAGATACCCCCTGTATTTTACCCAATCCTTCAGTGCAGGACTGACTGGTCTGTGCCAGCCTGCCACTGAGATAAGTGTCTGACCCCCTGGGGTAAGAGCCTTAGTGCTCACTGGGGACAGAAACAAAGCCTGCACTGGGTGGAGGTGCTTCACACCTCCCCCCTGCAGGAACTGTAACACCTAGTAGTGAACCTCAAAGGCTCAGACTTCTTGTTACAATGCCCCAGGGCACTCCAGCAGGTGGAGATGCCTACCCCCCAGACACCACCCTCACTTTTGACAGCCAGTCCAGAGAGATAATGAGAAAAACAAGGAGGAGTCACCCCCTTAGCCAATTCCACCCCTAAGGTGACCAGAGCTAAAGTGCCCCCCTCCTTGGAAAATCCTCCATCTTGTTTTGGAGGATACCCCCAATGGGATTAGGGATGTGCCCCCTTCCCCACAGGCAGGAGGCACAAAGGGGATAGCCACCCTCAAGGACAGTAGCGGTTGGCTACTGCCCCTCAGACCTAAACACACCCCTAAATTGAGTATTTAGGGGTGACCCTAAACTCAGGAAACCGGATTCCTGTAACCTACAACAACAAGAAGGACTGCTGACCTGAAAGCCCTGCAGAGACAATAGAGTCGACAACTGACTTGGCCCCAGCCCTACAGGCCTGTCTCCAGACTCAAATAACCTGCACAGCGACGCATCCAGCAGGACCAGTGACCTCTGAGGGCTCAGAGGACTGACCTGCACCTAAAGGACCACGAAACTCCCGTGGACAGCAGCTCTGTCCTAGAAACAAAGCTATAACCTTCTTTAAAGGGACTCCAGCCTCACTCCGGAAGCGTGAGTCCTCAACACTGTGTATCCAAGCAATGCCCCCGGCTGGTGTCCAGAAGAACCAACATTGCATAGAGGACCCCCAGGAGACTTCAACGATGTGGACACCCTGAGTCGACCACCCTGAAACCCCACAGCAACACCTGTAGGGAGGATCCAGAGGCTTCCCCTGACCGTGACTGCCCGTTAACAAAGGAACCTGACGCCTGGAAGAAGCACTGCATCCGCAGCCCCCAGGCCCATAAGAAACCAACTGCCAGTGCTGGAGTGACCAGCAGGTGGCCCCCCTCCTTGCCCAGTCAGTGGTTGGCCCGAGAAGCCCCCCTGTACCCTGCCTGCATCGCCAGAGTGACCCCAAGTCTCTCCATTTATTCCTATCTAAAACCCAACACCTACTTCACACACTACACCCGGCTGCCTCTGTGCCGCTGAGGGTGTATTTTGTGTGCCTGTTTGTGACCCCCCCAGTGCTGTACAAACCCCCCCTGGTCTGCTCCCCGAGGAAGCAGGTACCTACCTGCTTGCAGACTGGAACCGGACCATCCCTGGTCTCCTTAGGCGCCTATGCTATTTGGGCCCTACTTTGACCACTGTACCTGACTGGCCCTGTGTTGCTGTTGCTGGGTGTTTGGGGTTAACTTGAACCCCCAACGGTGGGCTGCTTATGCCCAGGAGACTGAACTTGTAAGTGCTTTACTTACCTGAGAAACTAACCAATACTTACCTCCCCCAGGAACTGTTGATTTTTTCAGTGTGTCCACTTTTAAAATAGCTATTTGCCATTTTTGCCAAAACTGTGTACATTACTGTTTTAAATCAAAGTTCCATATGTACCTATGCCAAGTACCTTACAATTTATGTACTTACTTGAATTCTGAATCTTGTGGTTATAAATTAAATTAAGAAAATAATATGTTTCTATATAAAAACCTATTGGCCTGGAGTTAAGTCTTTGAGTGTGTGTTCTCATGTATTGCCTGTGTGTGCACAAGTGCTTAACACTACCCTCTGATAAGCCTACTGCTAGTCCTCA
Source organism: Pleurodeles waltl (assembly GCF_031143425.1). Lineage (NCBI taxonomy): Eukaryota > Metazoa > Chordata > Amphibia > Caudata > Salamandridae > Pleurodeles > Pleurodeles waltl. Next base: position 366,276,275 of record NC_090439.1, read on the forward strand.
CTACCACAAAATAGAGCATTAGTATTATCTAATTTTGCAACTATGAACCTCTAAGGGGAACCCTTGGACTCTGTGCACACTATCCCTCACTTTGAGATAGTATATACAGAGTCAACTTCCTACAAATATGCATTGCACAACTAGAGATATGGCTAGTCACCAAGGTATGATGAGGAGCACACACCGCCAACTGCTGCACACCGGGACCCACAATGCCTTGCCTGAAAGTGACTACTAACAAGCTAGGTTACCTGTATTTGACAGGCAACCATTACCCTAGAAATGACCCACGCTGCAATGTCTGGCCTGGCCTTGGGGGCACCCACTAACACACCACCACTACCTGGATACCACCCCACCAGCCAAAATATGTAATGATTCCCACTGTACTCACCCTCTTGTGGTTGCTGTGATTCCCTCAAGTGCCCATCCAGCTCAGGGTAGGCAACCACCTGTATGCAGGCCATCAGGGGGGTCAGGGTCCGACGAGCACCCCTTCCTCATTAGTAGGGCATCCCCAGCTGGGCCTCTGTGGTCTTCTGTGCCCAGCATCTCAGGTCCTCCCACCGTTTCCGACAGTGGGTGCTCCACCTGCCATTGACCCCCAGGGTCTGCACGTCCTTGCCGATGGCACATCATAATCCTTTCTTTTGATGGGTGCTGACCTGCAGAGGCAATAAAGACAGGAGAACACCATTACACTAACAGTTCAGCCTGTCACACACATGGCCCACCATACCTGTTTCCATCACCATTGGCACACACATAGCCCAGCTCACAACATGTACACTGCCAACAGATAATCCCCCCTTACACAGTGCCTTCAAACACATCTCCATGCATCCATGCCACATGCATTGTGCCCACAGTGTACTCACCTGTTGGTCTGAAGGACATTACAGCAGTCCATGCTGGGGTAGGTCCCCATTCCCCAGTTACTTCAACTCCTCCAAAGTGAAGGCCGGGGCCCTTTCCCTGGTCACCCGGGCCATGGTAGGTTCCAGACACAGGTCACAGCAGCACATGCAGTGTAGGTCTTCTCAGGTTGAAGATCAGGAAACAAGTGAGGATTGATTTAGAAAATGGCAGTCACGTCCGCGGCGGCCATTGGCCACTGTACTCCATAGGGCCCAATATTATTCAATGAGGAATTGGACGGCAGTGCACGACCGCCTACCGCCACAACGGAATTACCTCACTTCCACTTGCCCCTCCACACAGGACTGGCGGTCACTATTTTAGGGGGTGGTGAACAGGCCTATCGAGAATTGCTGCGTCAAAGGATAAATAGGAACATACTTCAAAATGTACACTATTCCAATACATAAGTGCACGGTGTGGACTGCTGTTGTGGTTTATTTGTTCAAATTGTGACAGCATACTGACTCTTGTGACCCTTAGATACCTACTGCTGAGGATGAATAGGAGATGGAGACACACCCCCGTGTTCAGACCCCTGGTGGACTTAGCTACACTGGAGGACAGGCACATTATACTCACCTATAGACGGGACAGGGCCACAATCACAGAGCTGTGTGCTCAGTTGGAGCCAGACCTGATCTCATCTATCCGTCATCCGTCTGGGATCCCCCCACTTGTGCAAGTGCTATCAGTTCTCCATTTCCTGGCAACAGATTATTTCAAAGTGACATTGGGCTTGGCAACAGGAATGTCACAGCCAATGTTCTCATTCGTGCTGGCAAGAGTGTTGTCTTCCCTGCTAAAACACATGAGCAGCTACATAGCTATCCCCCAGATGGAATATCTGGCCACTGTGAAGGCCGGATTCTATGCAATGAGACATCCTCAATATTATTGGGGCAATTGATGGCACACATATTGCGTTAGTCCCCCCGCCAGAATGAACAGGTGTACAGGAATAGTAAGAGTTTCCATTCCATTAATGTGCAGATGGAGTGCCTGGCGGACCATTACATCTCCCACATCAATGCTAAATATCCTGGGTCAGTGTATGATGCCTTTGTCCTGAGGAATAGCAGCATCCCAAATGTGATGGCCCAACTACAGAGGCACTGGGTGTGGCTTATAGGTGAGCCTTGGTCCCCACATGGTGTATGTTAGAGGATGCCTCTGATGTTAACCTCATAGGATAGTGTGTGGCTAAATGTTGTCCCTGACTATTTACAGGTGACTCTGGCTACCCAAACCTATCATGGCTGCTGACCCCTGTGAGGAATGCCAGGACAAGGGCTGAGGAACGTTATAATGAGGCACATGGGGGAACCAGCAGGATCATCGAGAGGACCTTTGGCCTCCTGAAGGCTAGGTTCAGGTGCCTCCATCTGACAGGTGGTTCCCTGTTCTTCTCACCCGAGAAGATCTGCCAGATAGTAGAGGCATGCTGCATGTTGCACAACCTCACCCTCAGACTCCATGTACCTTTTCTGCAGAAGGAGGAGACTGGAAATGCCCCTGTGGCTGCAGTGGACTCTGAGGACAGTGAGGATGAGGATGCAGAGCATGAGGATGAGGAAAACAGAACATCAGGTATCCGTCAGTGCTTCCAATGACACACAGGTGAGACAGTGCAACTTCACATTTCTATTGGTGTATTCTGTGTGGCTGTGGCATGATGGCATTACCCACTTTTTACCTCTACTTACTGTCACCTATGGATTATCAAAGGGACATAGGAAGGGGAGCAATGGCAGTTCAAGGTGGACAAGGTGACTGAGTGGGACATAGGGGGACAATCAGGAGAGTCTCCTTTCCTAGCGGTGGTCTTGTCAAGTGTCCCTGGCTTATGTCTTGTTTGCAGAGAACGTTTGAGGGGTGGTTCACCTTCTGCAGGGGGGGGTGTTGGTGGCCTGTGGGTCCTGTGATGGGGCCTCCTGCCCACTAGCGGCAGCAGAAGTGGAGGGCTGTTCAGTTGACTGACTAGTGGTAGGGGCCTGCTGGTGTGCTGTTGCCTCCCTTATGATGCTGGGCATGTCTGCCAGCACCCCTGCTATGGAGATCAGGGTGTTGGTAATGGCCTGCAAGTCCTCCCTGATCCCCTGATACTGTCCCTCCTGCAGCCACCTGTTCTCCTTCACGTTGTCAAGGATCTGGCCCATCGTGCAATGGCATTTTGGAAGTTTGCGCCGATTTTGCGTCAAAAAACGACGCAAATGCGGCGCTAAAAAAGTATAAATACGGGCCATAATGTTCAAATACCAGCACATTACTTTTGTGTTTGATTTTACACAGGAATGCCTACATTGCATATATTAATTCCTGCATGATGCAATTTGAATAAGCACAGCATTTGTAATATGCAATTCCCAAAAAACTGCAATTATTTGCCCTTGCATCATTTCTTAAATCTGACTTACTGCTTGTGCCGCCCTTGTTTTACACTATGTGCTGCAAGGCTGGCACAAATCCTTGATAAAAATGCCCTATAGTATCTAATGGTAGACTGAAATCTCAGAGGAAGCTGTCTATATGGCTGGTTGGAACTGAATTGATGAGGGTAGAAGGTGGGGGTCAGAGAGGCTGATTGCTGCAAGTAGCATGGCGGTAGTTCCAAGTCTCTGGGCTGAATGTTGTAGAATTGAGCAAGGCCATGGCAATTCGTGAACCCCTCCCACTGCTGTATTGGAAAAACAAAGACAAATGCACATTTGTTACAACTGAATGGTGAAAGTGAGTTTGTGCAAGGGACCATTGGTAGCCTGAAGGAAAGTATAGAAGCTGTAGTGTGATCTAGGTTCAAACACACATTGCAATGAGAGTGCAAAAAGTAAGTTACGGAATGGAGATATGCCATTGTGTTTTCGCTTTAAAAATGCTTGTCAGGGTAGTGGCTTATTTTTTGGACCAAGTGTCATGTTAATTAGGAAATTGTCAGAAAAGACAGTTTATTAGTGGGGGTATCTTACCAAAAGAAATAGAAATGAGTGTGAGAGAATGAGATCTGACATGTACAGTATGCAGGTAGAAGTATTATGTGAATTAGGGATTGATGTGAGAGAAGCCAAAAGGCTAAGGGTGTTTAAGATAGTTCAAAACATCATTGGAAGACAACGGTGCCTCAAAGTGTATTTTAACGGGTTCCAGGGCAGTAACTAACTGTAGTGCACTTGAGTGAATAGGGCGCTGGATCAGGGGGGAAGTCAGGCATAGTTTAAGGGCCTTTGTAGAAAGGAGACCCACCCTGATGCATTTTGGGGTTTTGTGTGAACATTTGGAGAAAATGGTGTCGCTGTTATTCATTGTTGCATTTGTTGCTTTGGCTGTGGGGTTGATCTAAATATTGTTAATTGTCCTGAACTGTAGGTGTGGGAGTTAAAGTGCTTAGTAATAAAGGAGTGTTTATTGAAGATCATTGAATGTTTCACAGGCCAGTTGATGTGCTCCGAAGGATGGATTTTAGCAATGAACGTTAGTGTTTGTTGAGTGTACAGAAGAGGAGAAAAATGAAGTGGGTAGAGGGGGTTTGTTTTGGTGTCAGAAGTTAGATATGTGTATACGTGTGATGTAGACGGGTATATGTGCATTAAATTAAATCAAGATAAGTGAGGGAATCTCAGAAAGTTAATCACTATTGACAGAATAGGCAAATGATAAAGATTGATGTAGAAGGCATACTTGTAGTTTCAGACCATTGTTTTATGTTTGGTTGGTGGTAGCTTAATCAAAATGTAATAGATAGATGCAAATTTACAGGCCTGAAAAAGCTGCGGAGGTTTCAGAATACATAGGGCATGGAATAAAGATATTTGCATGATACATGGCGGTTACGTTAAGTAAAATACTGTATCTGGTGGCTTAAGGCGGCAGGGATATTATTAAGTAAAGTACTAGTTCAAAATGTATAGAGGACACAGCGCATATAGAGGTATCAATAAGGAGTAGAAGTGTACCTAGTAGTCAAAGGAGACCTTCACAAGGAACATGATACAGGGTTAGCAATCAGTTAATGAACAGTTGTTATTGGAGAAGTGTAGTTTTAGCTGCATCCCTACATGTTACAGAAGAAACATGACAATGTAATCACCATAATATATATTCTGTGTGACTTAACCTTATGAACGTAAAGTTAAGCACCAAAAGGTAGTATTGAAGGTGCTTTCGCTGTTGCAATTAGAGATTTTATTTACACATGAGTACAAATGTTTAGCTTTAACATGCAAACTTGTAGTTCCCATTTATATTTACACTTGCATTTTGAAATGCTGCATTTATTGAAAGCACATTGTATTTTTAATCATGAATTTATTATTCATGTTTTGAATTTATTCTTATATTATGCTTGCAATTATAATTGAGTGTTCAAAAGTGTGTAATTAATGATTTACTAAGAATGAATGAGTAGGTCTTCATTTTAATACACAAAAATAATTTTCTGAGCATTGCATGTTTTTCTTTGCAGGTGCACATCCTTGATTTCTCAGCTAGTGAAAGGAATATTGTGTATTAGAGACAGAAATACCTGTGAAAGAAGATATTGGCATGGACTAGATGATTTAACAAGCAGAAGAAGACTGAGGGGCAGCTCCTCCGTAATAGTGGAGGAGTGTCGCCTCCCTGGTCAGTCAGGCAGCATCAAAGAAAATGCTAATAAAATCATTTTATTACCATTTTATTTGTCACTGTCTGAGCCATGCAAGTCTAGGCTGGGGCTGTGCTGGGCCATAGGGATCAGAAGTGGTGGACATTGTAACGTGTGCATGTCAGTTTGGGCAGCGGTCTTAGGATAGACAAACCAACATGCTTACTTACAGTTCTCCAACCCAGCTGAGTTGCACAGATGTGTGGAGAAATGGCACAGGCTCCCTGTGGCTGATTGAGCGTCAAACCAGCCTGCTCAGGCCAATCCCAGGGCTGCTCTCATGTTTCGTTTAGCATGAGAGCAGCAACTCGATTGGGAGTGTGTGCTTGTGCCCCAGTGACTGCTGAGGGGACGTAGAGCATAGAGGTTGCCGGCACCAGAGTGACTGGTAGGTTTTCAATTTTTTTATTTTTAACACCCTCCTCCGACAAAACCCCCCACATCATCCTTGATTGGTTCCAGTAACCACTGAGAGCCTTCCCTTCATTACCTATCTGAAGAGTAGAAACTCAAGGACAACCTTGTAGTTAGTCTTCAGTGGGATGGGAGAATCACTACTTTGCAAGTGAGCTCCATGAGAAAGAGAAATAATTTTGGATGACATGTTCATAAGATACGGATGCTCCTAGAACGTTCTGCTTTAAGTTAGTTTTCACATTGTTAGAGCTGCAGCACATTTCTTAAGACATGGAAATGTACAGACCCCTTTTTCCTCACAGTGCATAGCTTAATGCTAACACTGGGGGCTGCACTTACAAGCGCCTAGTGGCACACAGCGCCATCAGAGTGTCATTCCTTTATACGCTCTAGTAGCATAGTGTGCCTGCACACATTTACTAGGCCACACAAAGCCACTGTAGGAGGCTGGCCTGGCTTATAGTGGGTACCAATGGTACTTACACCTTATGCCAGGTCCAGTTATCCCATATTAATTGATTAGTAGTGTTCTAGCAGCTTAGGCTGATGGAGGTAGCTATGGCAGAGCAGCTTAGGCTGAACTAGGAGACAATACTCAGAGTTACTAAAAATAAAGGTACTTTATTTTAGTGACAATGTGCCAAAAATATCTCAGAGGATATACTCCCCTATAAGGTAAGTAAAATACACAAAATATACACACAAACCAAAATCAGGTAAGTAAAACAGTCAAAAAGTAATGAAAACACTGTAGAATACAATAGGATGCAATAGGCCTAGGGGCAACAAAAAACATATACTAAGAAAGTGGAATGCGAACCACGAATGGACCCCTAGGCTAGTGTAGTGTGTATAAGGATCACTGGGAGTGTAAGAAAACACTAAGGGTTTCACAGATACCCCACCCCAAGACCCTGGAAAGTAGGAGTAAAGTACTACTATTTCCCTGGAAACACACCAAAGTCGTGATAAGGGATTCTGCAAAGACCACAACAGACTGCAAAGCACTGAAGACGGATTCCTGGACCTGAGGACCTGTAAAGGAAGGGGACCAAGTCCAAGAGCTGCGAAAGTGCCCAGTGGGGGTCAGGAGCCCACTAAACCCCGGATGAAGGTGCAAAATGGCTGCCTCTGGATGGAAGAAGCTGAAGATTCTGCAACATCGAAAGGTGCTAGGAACTTTTCCTTCATGAAGAAGATGTCCCACGGAGTGCTGAAGGTTGCAGAGTTGTTTTCTTGGCAAAAGACTGCAATCAAGCCTTGCTAGCTGCAAGAGTCGCGGTTGAAGAAAAAGTGTGGATGATGAGTGGTGAACTTGTAGGTAACACCACACTCCATCCACATTGCTTTGAGATATGCAGACATGAAGTTACTACCTCTGTCTGATACCACTTCCTTAGGGAAACCCACTCTGGAAAAGATTCCCAAGAGGGCCTTTGCCACTGCAGGAGCTGTAGTGGTCCTTAAGGGTATGGCTTCAGGATACCTAGTGGCATGGTCCACTACCACAAGGATAAATCTATTTCCTGAAGTGGTTGGACGGTCAAGGGGGCCAACAATGTCAACCCCTACCCTCTCAAACGGCTCCCCAACCACTGGGAGTGGAATTAAGGGGGCCTTAGGTGTGCCACCAGTCTTGCCACTGGCTTGGCAGGTCACACAGGAGCGACAAAACTCCTTGGTGTCCTCTGACATATAAGGCCAGTGAAACAATGCAATAATTCTGTCCCAAGTCTTACTTTGGCCCAAATGCCCAGCCAAAGGAATATCATGAGCCAAATTCAGAAGAACCTCCCTATACTGCAGAGTGATGACCAGTCTCCTGTCAGCTCCAGGTTTAGGGTCCCTTTACTCATTATAGAGAAGGTTGTCTTCCCAATAGACGTTATGCCTCTCAGTGATTTCCCCATTCTGCTGTTTGACAGCTTGCTGTCTTAAACCCTCTAGTGTGGGACAGATCTGCTGTGCCACACTTGGCTCTTCCCTAGCAGACCCCCCTGCACTCAAAAGCTCAGCAGTGTCTGCTGCCAGCTCATCTGGTGTAAGTTCTGCTTAGGGAGAGGATTCCTCTTCCTCAAAAGGGAAATCTTCTGGAGAGGGAGGGATAGTGGGAAAGGATTTACCCTATCTACCCCTAGCTTTTGGGAGCACTTGGTCCATTTTTCCAGGATCCAAGTTTCCCTGTCCTCCTTGCGTCTGGGCCTGAGCCCTTGTCAGAACAAAGATATGTCCTGGAATTCCCAGCATTGCTGCATGAGCCTCCAACTCCACTTTAGCCCAAGCTGATGTTTCTCATTTATTCCCTAGTAAGCTGTCTACAGGTAAATCAGTGGCTACCACAACTTACTTTGGGCCAGTACCCCCCCCCAGTTGAGATTCACAACAGCCATGGGGTGGCTAAGAGTATTGTTATGAGCATTAGTCACTTGGTACTGCTGACCAAGTGGGTGTTGTTCAGGGGCAACCGGTTTCTCAATCACCATGGTGACACTGGCTCCTGTGTCCCTGTAGGCCTCAACCTCAACACCGTTTATTAGTGGTAGTTGATTTTACGTACCCATATTAAGGGGACAAGCAACCAAGGTGGCAAAATCAATACCACCATCAGAGACTAAAACAGCCTCTGAGGTCTGCCTAACAAGACCAACCCCAGCTACATTACCAATGGTGAGCCCAGCTACACCCTTTGATTGGCTATTTGTAGTGTTCTTCCCACCACCATTGCTATTACTAGGGGCACTAGCGGGCGCAGCCGGGGTTGTGGTAGTGGGAGCCTTGGTGCTTTTCTTTGGACAAGTGGAACCTCTTGCCCAATGGCCTTTACTTTTACATAAATAACATTATGGCTTCTTTCGATTGTGTGTAGAGGATTTGGACCCACCTCCCCAGAGGATTTTTGTGGGCCTGATGAAGACTCAGAATTATTTTTATCTTTGTCCCCACCGTTGTCATAAGACTTACCATCCTTCTTTTTGCCATCCTTGTCACCACCTGTATGAGCTTTTCTGCTCACTGTTATTCTGACCCATTTGTCTGCTTTCTTTCCCAATTCTTGGGGAGAGGTCAGATCTGAGTCTACCAAGTACTGATGCAACAAGTCAGACACACAATTATTCAAAATATGCTCTCTCAAAATAGGATTATACAGGCTTTCATAGTCAGTCACCTTGCTGCCATGTAACCATCCCTCCAAGGCCCTCACTGAACAGTCTACAAAGTCTGTCCAGTCTTGAGAGGACTCTTTTCTGGTATCTCTGAACTTTATCCTGTATTGTTCAGTGGTTAAGCCAAATCCATCTAAGAGTGCATCTTTCAAAACTTTGTAGTTGTTGGCATCACTCTCTCTGACAGTAAGGAGTCTGTCCCTACCTTTGCCAGTGAAAGGTAGCCACAAGATAGCAGCCCACTGCCTTTGAGGGACCGAATGTACCATACAAGCCCCATCAAGTGTAGAAAACAACTTGTTTATGTCATCCCCCTCTTTGTAAGGGGGACAATCTTGTGCAGGTTTCTTGACTCTGTTTCTCTCACAGGATGAATACCAAGATTGCTTCTGCTGCCACCATGGGGATCTAACCCCAACTTCTGTCTTTCCCTCTCTACATCTAGGGATTCCCTTTCTAAGGCCAACTGCTGCTGTCTTAGCTTCAGTCTGGCCTCTTCCAACCCCAGCTTTCTGAGTTCCCTGTCTAGGGTGTTATCCTCAAGGTGGGAAGCTTGGGAATTCTCTGACACAGAGGTAATGTGGGAATTAGTAGTAGTGGACCTTTGTCTAACTACCTGAACGCTAGTGACCTGGCCTTTTGCAGTGAAAGGTGCCCTACTGATGTGTGACCCCCTCCTACTACCAGCTTCACTAGGTGGCCTGATACTTGAAAGGTCTTTGGAAGTACCCTCCCCAGAGTTCTCAGGGTTTTTCCCCCGATTCTACCTGGGTACCCCCCTCCTCTACCTCCTGTCCCTGGGTTTGACCCGTCTGACTCTGGTCCCTTTCAAGGAGAAGGCTAAGAAGGCGATCTTTGGTAGGGTTCTTACCAATCCCTAACCTCCTTTCTATAGAGAGACCCCTCAAACTTTTAAAGTTTAGATTCTCATAAGTTGTCTGCACAACTTTGGGAGTGGCCTCTACCACAGACACAGGGGAAGGAAAGAGGTTAGGGGAGGGAGAAAAAAGTTTATAAAACTTTTAATGAAAAGAGAAAAACTTTTTCAAACTTTTCTGAAACATTTTAGAAAGTTTTTAGAGAGAAAGTAAGACTGATAAGGTTACTTGTGTATATTTCTAAGTATTTAGAATATGGTTTTCTTATGAAAGCACCAATGACAAAGTGGTAACGCAGTTATAAGTACTGCTGCTGCCAAAGTAGGAGGCCGGCCGGCTTCTAGTGGGTACCAATGGTACTTACACCTTGTGCCAGGTCTAGTTATCCCTTATTTGTAGATTAGTAGTGTTCTAGCAGCTTAGGGTGAAAGAGGTAGCTATAGCAGAGCAGCTTAGGCTGAACTAGGAGACATGCAAAGCTCCTACTATACCACTTATATCATATTGGTACTATATCATAAGAAAGACAATACTCAGAGTTACTAAAAATAAAGGTACTTTATTTTAGTGACAATGTGCCAAAAATATTTCAGAGGATATACTCCCTTAGGAGGTAAGTAAAATACACAAAATATACACACAAACCAAAATCAGGTAAGTAGAACAGTCAGAAAATAGTGAAAACAATACAATAGGATGCAATAGGCCTATGGGCAACACAAACCATATACTAAGAAAGTGGAATGTGAACCACAAATGGAACCCTATGCTAGTGTAGTGTGTAGTCTCTGAGAGTGTAAGAAAACACTAAGGGTGTCAAAGATACCTCACCCCAACACCCTGGAAAGTAGGAGTAAAGTACTACTATTTCCCCAGAAACACATTAAAGTCGTGATAAGGGACTTTGCAAAGACCACAACAGACTGTAAAGCACTGAAGACGAATTCCTGGACCTGAGGACCTGCAAAGGAAGGAGACCAAGACCAAGAGTCGCGAAAGAGTCCAGGGGGGCAGGAGCCCACAAAACCCCAGATGAACATGCAAAATGAATGCCTCCGGATGGAAGAAGCTGAAGATTCTGCAACAACAAAAGTTGTTAGGAACTTCTCCTTCATGCAGAAGATGTCCCACAGAGTGCTGGAGGATGCAGAGTTGTTTCCTTGAAAAAAGACTACAAACAAGCCTTGCTAGCTGCAAGAGTCTCGTTTGAAGAAAAAGGGTGCTGCCTGGGGCCAGGAAGGACCAGGTTGTCACCACTTGGGTGAGGAGACAGAGGGGGCCCTCAGCAATGTAGAGAGGCCATGTACAAGCAGGAAGCACCCACAGAAGCCCTTGAGCATGGGTTCAAGAAGTCTAAACATGGCAGTCATCTTAACATTGCAAAAGGAGGTCTCACGACATCGGAGATCAACTCAGGGAGCTACGCATCACAGGACAGTGTGCTGGGGACCTAGGTTTGGCTGTGCATGCAGGATTTCATGGAAGTGTGCACAGAAGCTCTTGTAGCTGCAGTCACACGGTGCATGTGATTACTATCTGGAGAGGGGAGGAAAGGACTTACCTCCTCCAAATTTGGACAGTTGGACCACTGGACAGTCAGGGTCACTTGGGTCCACCACCTGTGTTCCACGGGCTATGCTCGTCAGGATGAGAGGGGTCCCAGAGTGCCAGTGACACTGAAGTTTGGTGCCTGCTGAAGCAGGGGGAAGATTCCGTGGACCCACAGGAGATTTCTTCATGGCTTTCAGTGCAGGGTGAAGGCAGGCAGCCCTCAGAGCATGCACCACCAGGAAACAGTTGAGTAAGGTGTCAGGATTAGGCGCTACAATGTCACTGGTAGTCTTCTTACTACTTTGTTGTAGTTTTGCAGGTGTGCTGGAGCAATCAGAGGTCAATCCTTGGCAGAAGTCAAAGAGAGAGGTTCAGAGGAACTCTGGTGAATTCTTGCAAGTCGTTATCTGATGAAAAGCCCACTGGAGAGACCCTAAATAGCCCTCAGAGGAGAATTGGCCACCTAGTCAGGTAAGCACCTATCAGGAGGGGTCTCTGACGTCACCTGCTGGCACTGGCCACTCAGAGGACTCCAGAGTTCCCTCACACCTCTGGATCCAAGATGGCAGAGGTCTGAGGCACACTGGAGGAGCTCTGGGCACTACCCATGGGGTGGTGATGGATAGGGGAGTGGTCATTCCCCTTTCCTTTGTCCAGTTTAGCACCAGAGCAGGCACAGGGGGTTCCGTAAACTGGTGTAGACTGGCTTATGCAAGGAGGGCACCATCTGTGCCCTTGAAAGCATTTCCAGAGGCTGGGAGAGGCTACCCCTCCCCAGCCTTTAACACCTATTTCCAAAGGGAGAGGGTGTAACACCCTCTGTCAGAGAAAATCCTTTGTTCTGACTTCCTGGCACTGGGCTGCGCAGACCCCAGGAGGGCAGAACCCTGTCTGTGAGGTGGCAGCAGCGGTAGCTGCAGCGAAAACCACAGAGAGCTGGTTTAGCAGTATCCGGGTTCCCTAGTGGAGCCCCTGGGATCCATGGAATTGGCCCCCCAATACCAGAGTTGGCATAGGGTGACAATTTCATGATCTTAGACATGTTACATGGCCATGTTTAGAGTTACCATTGTGAAGCTACATATAGGTATTGACCTATATGTAGTGCATGCGTGTAATGGTGTCCCCGCACTCACAAAGTCCGAGGAAATGGCCCTGAAGTATGTGGGGGCACCTTTGCTAGTGCAAGGGTGCCCTCACACTTAGTAACTTTGCACCTAACCTTCAGGAGGAAGTGAAGGATAGACATATGGGTGACTTATAAGTTATTTAAGTGCAGTGAAAATGGCTGTAAAATAAAGTGTGTGTTATTTCACTCAGGCTGCAGTGCAAGTCCTGTGTAAAGTTTTGTCTGAGCTCCCTATGGGTGGCAAAAGAAATGCTGCAGCCCATAGGGATCTCCTGGAACCCCAATACCCTGCCTACCTAGGTACCATATACTAGGGAATTATAAGAGTGTTCCAGTGTGTCAATTGAAATTTGTAAAAGTGGTCACTAGCCTAAAGTGACACATTTAAAGGCAGAGAGATCATAAGCACTGCGATTCTGATTAGCAGAGCCTTAGTGACACATTTAGTCACTACACAGGTATACACATTCAGGCCACAAACTATGAGCACTGGGGTCATGGCTAGCGGGATCCCAGTGAGACAGGCAAAAACAAACTGACATAAATGTAAAAATGGGGGTAACATGCCAGGCAAGATGGTACTTTCCCACAGCCACCTTGTGTGGCTTTTCATGGCCTTGAAGTATGGCCTCCTTTCACACATAACTGCATGAAACGGGTGTTCCACAGGTGTTGATGTGGGTGTTCCCACACAACACCCATGGAATCTGGTGCATTCCCAGATTTACAAGGCTGGGAATGCAGCAGATTCCTACACCACCATAGGAGTGGCGTTAAAGTGGCACAACTGAGAGAAATAACCTTATTTCTCCCTGTTTTTCCCCTTTCTATGTGTGCTGCATTCTGCAGCACATATAAAAAGAGGAAAACACCATGAATGCACCATGAAACAAGGGTGCATGCGTTGGCGCTAGGTAGCAGTTTCTGCGCCAGTGCACAGGAAAGTATAGGGATGGGTCGTATTTCTGTAAATATGAAGCATCCTTGCACTTTCAAAATGATGAAGCCCAGCAAGCTGGCTTGCGGTGCCACACTGCTGTAAATGAGCCCCTGGATTCTTTATTTCTGAAGACTTCTACTGGGGTATTTGCGATGCTGACACGTATCTTGTGCTACCCTCAAACCCATGAGATCCAGTCCTATTTGTTTAGACCTAACTAGATGTCTTTAATTCTGTTCTTATTGAGAAGAAGGAATCTAAATTTCTATGAGGAATTGAAATTCCTAAATTCCTACTTTCTAGTTTCTGTATTGGTGTGACTGTAATTTCTATATTCCTTATGCTACGGAGATTTAATTTATTCTGGCATTTCAGTTTGCCGTTTCTGAATCTGTACCTTTACAATCTAATTTTGATATGCACACATATTGGAGTGATTACTAAATTGTAATACATTTACTAAACTTCAGTTTGATGCCTGGTGCTCTTTGTGTGGCCACACTGGCCACACAAAACGTGAATTAGTTACTAACTCCCTTGCCCCCCCAAGACACTCAAAGATTTAGCGGGTGGAGATTACCAACCGCTTCTATATGCGCCCCTTCACTCTCACTGTTCTAAAGTATGGTCACGTCTGCATAGGTATTTGCAAGAGATCGTAGGCCACGGGTTGATGGACAAGTGCTGTGTTAATACTGCAGCAAATAAAGTTACAAGTGATTTCTTTCGCATACGTCACATAAACAGACAACCAGCTGCCAACATGCTGTCTATGCAATCCATAATCCAAACTGGATTAGAACACCCGTTAGAAATGGCTGTCATCACAAGTCATCGTAGCTGAATGTATGTTATAATTAAGCCTACACTTTATAACCAAGAGCATGACGGAATTATTCAGGCACCAGATATGCTAACATTTTACAACTGCAATTAAAAGATGTAAAAGAAAATTGGGGAGTGCAGCTAATAAACTGTTAATTTACCACAAGGAAACACTTAAAATGACATCCTTGAAACTGCTGGCAAAGATAACAGGTTACACAAAACGACAGGAAGAGATGAAAGATGTGACAAACCGCTAATGTGAGCAGTCAATCCAACGTGTTTTACAATAGGAAGGTAATAAAGTAATCCTCGTGAGAATAAAAGGAAGGCTTATGCGCTGACTTCACAAGGCTTTGACATTTTTCAGATAGTGTTAATACATCAGGAAAAAGCAGCTGTGTAATTACAACAATGACCAAATTTATGACAACGAGCCAATTCACAAACCATTTAAAAACCGAATCGATTTCTAAACAAAAAAGGGGTTTACTGAAAACTGATTTTCCAATTAGTATTTACATATGCGGGGAGAAAAGACAAACATGAATCTCATAAAGTCAAATTTCGAAATTTTGGATATCTTCAGCGTATTCCACATTACAGTTATGGGGCTGTATGCAAATGGTTTTGCTCTTGCAGGGCACAGCTGGGTGCCTTTTTAAGTGATTGCACTGTTGAAAGCACATACATTTAGGCCCTGATTTAAGAAAAGTGGTGCTTCGCATTGTGAAGCGCCATTTTCTTGTGCCCCCCTAATGCCACCATGTGTGCGTCGTATTTAAGATACTTCGTACCATGGTGGCATTAGGAACAATAGCATCAACATTTTTGACTCTATTGTGGTGCTATGCTCCACTAGCATCAGAATTTCTGACGCTAGTGTAGCAAAGTGCAAGGAGGCCCATTGACTCCAATTGGTGTGTCTTTGATGGCAAAAATGGCGAGATAAAATCTTGTGCTTTTCATTGCTCCATTTTTGTGGGTCTCCTTGCACTGGGACGCCCCCTTTGCATACATTATGCATGGTGCATGCATAATGTGGAGCAAAGTGTTGCAAAGTGGCTCAATGCATGCTTTGCGCCACTTTGTAGATTTGGTGCAACGTTTTTGGCAATCAAACGCCACATTAGCATCAGAAAAATGACACTAATGTGGCATTAGATGGTGCAAGGCCATTCTTAAATTTGGACCTTAATCCCTTCACTCCTGAGGCTTTTCCACCCCAGTGCTGAGCCCTTATTTAGCTACTCAGGGTAGTTTGGGTTGAGGCCTCCATAACTGTTTCTTCTACATAAGGGATGCATGCTAAATTTGCACCTTTTTTACTAAAATCATGGGGTGTCTAAAGGTTGTTGATTCCCCTGGAAGGGCTGTGGAAATAGGCAAAGTATTGCTATGTGTTGGGAAAAATGGGAAAGAATTGCTATGCAAAAGTGGCTGTTTTGTTTTCTAAAAATGGTATCAACGAAATTATTGCTATGCAAAAATCACCATCTTCTCAGCTTTCAGGAACATCGACAGCTTTTGGAAAAAAACTTGTTTTATCACAGTGTTTTTCTAAGTGGTAATCCATTTTTCTGAATTTGTGTACTTTGAACCTACTTCTGTTGGTGGTGGACACAGGTGTGGATCACATGGGTGATGCTGAATAGCTATACATTTCTGAAAGGTAGACAAAATTATGAATTTAGCAAGGGGTCATTTGTGTAGCTCTCTTAGGATTTTTCAAACAAAGTAACTGTTAAAATAAAAAAATGTGAATAATGGATGACTTTTGTCACAATTACCAATTTACAAAAGCATACACCAGTACATCTGCTAGACTTGTATAGGTGAGGCGATAGATAGGGTTTGTGGGTTTTTAAGAACAAAAGGTACCCAAAAACTGAGCTGCAGATTACAATGTTTTTTCATTCTGTACCTGGTATGGAACAATTCATATGGTAACATATAAATGGTGGTGGCTATTTACCTGGCCACCTGGTAAATAGTGAACTTCCTTTTTACCCTTTTGCTTGCCAAATAGAATAAATTATTTATTATTTGAGTGCCCGCCTTGAAAATAGCAAAGGAATGTCATTGTGTACGTGGCTGCTGGCTAAATAATAGAGATTCTGCACTGTTTGGCCAGCAGCCATACAACTAGTAGAAAAATGTCACTACTTACGAGGACACTGGCTAAATGGTAATGCTTCTGTACTGTTTAGGTGGTAACCATGCAAATAGTAAACATACTTTACTATTTACTTAACCTCTGGCTAACTAGTAGAGATTCTACACTTGTCTGTCTGGTGGCCTTGGAAAAAGCCCCTTTCACAAGCCCCTAGCACCACCGGAACATCACTTTTAGTGATGCTCCGGTGATGCTATGCACTGTGCCATATTTACAAGGTGGAACTAGGCCACATTTTGGGGCTTAAATACCTCCTTGTAAATCTGGGCCCCTCTGATGCAGTTGACTGTTGCAAAGGGGAATGCAATGGGTGTTGTTGTGAGCGTTCCACCGCTACATCCATTGCTTTTGACACTGCCCTACATTTACAAGGAATTGTAAATCTGAAGCAGTGCAAAAAACTAATGACACCCCTGGGGTGGCGTTAGCATGTCACAACAAGTAGAAATACTTTTATTTCTCCTCATTTTTGCTTTTTGTATGCAGAATGCAGCACACATAGAAAGAGCAAAAGGCCATTAATGCTTGTCTGTGTGCAGGAAGGCATCCCTTCCTCCACATAAACAATCATTCAATAATGACAATTTGCTACTTCTCTGTGTGCTGCATTCTACAGCACAGATTATAAGACCAAAAGGCCATTAATGCTTGTCTAGGTGCACACATTGAAGTGCCAAATTGCCATTGTAGATTATTTATGCTGAGAAGGGACACCTTCTTGCACTTAAAAAATCATTTCCTCCATTGCAGACACCCTTGCACTACAGCTGCTGCCAAGCCGCAACACATAGCACCCCTCTGCCATCTCTACCATGCAGGCTCCAGGCTCTAGCTCCAGCACATTTGGAGCTGCCAAAATTTGAAGTGCGGCTCCTGGCTCTACAGACCACGGTAGATTTGAGTTACAAGGGGAGACGGCAGATGAGATGAACCTGCAGTCGGTGCAGTGCAGAAGGGAAAGAAGGGGAGTGGAAGTGACGCAAGACGTCTCCCTCACCCTGTGCTTGAGGTTGAAGCCCCAGCTTAATCTACACCTGAACACATTGAGGGGGGAAATAGTCATATCTACAACCTCAGCAATGCCTACTCTACCCCCACTATGACCCCGCCCCAGGATACTTCACAGCAGAGGGCACCTTTGCACATTTTAAAGAGGGTTGAAAGTGAATTAGACATTGAGGAGGAGGGCTGAAGTTCATCAGACATTGTGCTGGAGGAGGCGATTGTAGATGCGGTGTTAGAGCCATGACCCTAGGGAAAAGCTGCAGTGGTGCTGAAGTGGTCAGACAAAGGTTCCTGGTGCCGCTTTGCTCTGCTCAGTGAGCTGCTGCACTCCCCTGCCTTGCGCTCCAGCCCAGCCACTAACTGTCCTCCACTAGTATCTGCTAAAGTTTGACTAGAATTTTGGCAGGAATTAAAAAGAAAGATCTGTCTTCTTAATTCCACCATCACCTGCAACCAAACCCTGGCAGTTATTTCTCAACTCCCCTACTTTGCATTTGCTACTTCTCCACCCAGAGAGATGGGCAACAAGCCACTGACCGCAGGGGGTAACACATCATAATCAACTATCACCATAAACAATCTACAACACATAGCAGGAGAGTGGCTCTCGCTCAAAAAAGGGTATTGCATGGACTCACCCTCACCCTAACTTCAGGGCCAAGCTCAATCCCTGAGCAAGGAGAAGAGTGAAGGAAGTGAGGCCCAATAGTCTCCCCTCCTTTAATCAGTGGTACCTGACTCATTGCCATTCTCCATCAGGGAAATGCCCAACACTTTCAGGGTGTCCAGTAAAGACTCCACCATTCAACTTAAGACAAGCAGGCAGCTACAAGTCAGTTGGAAGCTACCCCACAAAGTGTATAGTCTTTACAGCCCAAAAAACCTGATGCAGTTACCTGTAATGACTAAATGGAGAGCTGGGTCCAACAGAAGCCCTTTCAATAGTTCAGATGCAAAATGATCTGCCAACGATATACAAAACTAAAGCGTCTGAGGCACTCCCAGTGCCCCAGCTCCAACATCTATAAGTAGATACTTTACAAACAGGGAATGCTCCACAGAACCCTGGTGAAACAGCACCAAATTCACTGTATGCTAGATGAACAGGTTAATCTAGTCGCACAATGCCAGGATCAATCTCTGGATCAAAACTCTCATATCATGGAAGAGCCTGAACACCTGGGGCCTTTTTTCAGTGTAAGCCCCAAGCCAGGTCCCTCACCCACACAGCACCTACAGTCAAGGAGTTGGATGAAGAATTAGATTACATAATGGAGATATCCACAGCACTCACTTCGACACCAGTCACTAAAGCCTATGACGGATATCTTGATGAACACTCACTGCAATTTGGCAGCAGTTTCTGCTGTGCTCTGTCCAATGTACGCACATCTCCTTCTTCACAGTGCTTTAATTCTACCTTCAAATCATTGCAATACAAAGCAGTAAGCACAGTGGGGATGCAGCTTCACCATGCTGTGACAGGTGAAGCAGTGGAGGGAGGACCCCATGCACTTCTGCTTACAACGCACTGAGGTCTACCATGACTCACTCAGGAAGAGATCATCTACCCTACTAACTGCATGTAAGCAAAATCAGTACACGCTAGTGATGGCAATCAAAGTCCTGGGGAGAGACATAGTCCAAACAACTAGCAGTGTGAAATCTCAGTCTCAAACCAACTGACCCTGCCAAGACACAATTCTAGCACCAATAAATACGACTTTGGCCACCGCAATCAATGCTGTTATACAACAGTCACACAAGCTGGAGCTCCAGATGGATACCATACAGTCTATCGCCACAGTAATATCTGACTGAGATGGCAGTTAAAATTGACAAACTAGATATTAAACTAAAAGCAGCTCATAAGGCGACTATTGCTCAAGTCTCCTAATCATGGAGTAACTCAGTACACTCCTGGAAGTTTTTATGTCACTAGTTACTGAGCTGAAACTCTTGCAGACACTCCCAAACTCAACCAAGCTAAAATAGCCAGCACCCCATGCGGGATGCATGAACACCTCTCAAGTCACCACAGAACAGACACTTGAACCCACTCACTGCAGCAAAATATCAATACTCCCCCGCCTCTTCACATCTGGTCTCATTGGGAATGCAACCAAAGCCAAAAACATCTCATACCCCAGCCAATCAAAATCAGGGGATACAGCCACTAGGGGCATCCCAGCTGACATCAAAGTCATCGATAAACCACTGTCTAGAAAAGCAAAGAAACACCTGCAGAAGCATTCAAATAACTACAAAAAACAGCATTGTTGTATCTCAACAGGACCCTAGACTCACTCAGCCTCTCCTGACCAGGGTTGTGTAGAGTGTAAGGCAGATCCAGAACCCATGCCTCACTTATCCACAAAAACAGTAAAGAAGTTTGTTAGACTATTCATCCTTGGTGTGGTCTCCCTTAACTTATTGCCTCTGTTCCCCAGGTTGTTGATGTGTGCTGGACTCTGATTTCACTGTTTTTGTTACTCTGGGCACTTTACCACTGCTACCCAGTGCTGAAGTGCAAGTGCTCCTTTATAAAATATGTATGTAATTGGCTTATCCACGATTGGCATATTTGATTTACTAGTAAGTCCCTAGAAAAGTGCACTAGAGGTGCCAGGGACTGTAAATCAAATTTTACTAGTGGGCCTGCAGCACTGGTTGTGCCACCCACATAAGTAGCTCTGTAATCATGTCTCAGACCTGCCACTGCAGTGTCTGTGTGTGCAGTTTTAACTGTAAATTCGACTTGGCAAGTGTACCCACTTGCCATGCCTAAACCTTCCCTTTTCTTGCACGTCAGACACCCCTAAGGTAGGCCCTAGGTAGCCCCAAGGGCAGGGTGCAGTGTATGGTTAAGGTAGGACATATAGTAATGTGTTTTATATGGCCTGACAGTGAAATATTGCTAAATGTGTTTTTCACTGTTGCAAAGCCTGTCCCTCATAGGTTAACATGGGGACTATCTTTAAATCTGCTTAAAGTGTAGATCCCCTTTGGAAGTGGATGGACATGTGGAGTTTGGGGTCTCTGAGCTCACAATTTAAAAATGCATCTTTTAGTGAAGTTAATTTTAAGATTGTATGTTTGAGAATGCCACTTTTAGAAAGTGAGCATTTTCTTACTTATACCATTTCTGTGACTCTGCTTGTTTGTGGATTCCCTGTCTGGGTCAGTTTGACAGTTGGGCTGGTTGCACCTCACACTAGACAGTGACACAAAGGGAACTGGGGTGTAGCCTTCATATCCTGATGAGCCATCTGTGCTAGGAGGGAGGGAAGGAGTGGTCACTCACACCTGAAAGGGCTGTGCCTGCCCTCACACAATGCCGTCTCCAACCCCCTGGTGAGAGTCTGGGGCCTGGCCTGGACAAGGCAGGATTTCACATTCAAAAGTGACTTTACTTTGGAGTAGGCCTACTTCAAAGGAGAAATTGAGTATAAGAAGGGCACCCAAAACCACAGACTTTAGAAACCCTTCTGGAAAAAAGAGGAACCTCTGCCTGGAGAAGAGCTGAAGAGCTGAGGAAGAAGAGCTGCCCTGCCTGGGACTGTGCTATGTGGAGCTATCCTGCAGTTGCTGCTTCTGTCAGAGTAAGAAGGCAAAGACTGGACTTTGTGTGCCTTCAATCTTCAGAAGAAATCTCCAAGGGCTTGATTTAGAGCTTGCCTCCTGTTGTTTGAAGTCTCAGGGACAGCAAAGAAGTCTCTCTGCCAGTACCTGGAGTCTCTGGAGAGACTCCTACTCTGCCCTGTGGTGCCCTTCCAGTTCCTGGGACCCTGAAAGGAGAAGCTGGCAGCCTAAAGACAAGAAAATCCATGCACAGAGTGCCATGCGGGGAAAAGATCGACGCAACTCCGATCTGCGGCTGAAGAAATTACGCGCCGCCGGCCACGCAGCTGAGAATCAACGCTCACCAGAATCGCGACCAAAGAATCGCCGCACGGAGCAGGAGAAACGACGCACAGCATCACTGACGGAGGCTGGGAGATCCCAACCCATGCTGCGGGGTTTTCGGATCATCGTGCGGCTGGATTTCCGACTCAAGTACCGCTGGGCGTATAAAAACAATGCAAAACCTGCCCGGACCCAAGAGTGCTGACCGGAGTGACGCATCGCTCTCCTGCAGAGAGAAGAAACGACACTCCCGACCCAGCGAAAGGAGAAATTACACCAAGTCCCGCTCATGAGTGGAATCAACGCATCTCAAGCCTTTTTTGACGCATACTCACCTGTGCGGGGTAATTGTTGACGCACCCAAGGTACTTTTTTCATGCTAACAGGGTTAGTGTGTGTTTAAAACTACTTAAAGACTCTTTTTGCATTTCTATTGATAACTTGACTTGTGTATTGTGGATTTTTGACATTTTGGTCTTGTTTTTTTAAATAAATATTTCCTAGTTTTCTAATCCTGTGTTGTGTCATTTTGTAGTGTTTTCATTAAGTTACTATGTGTGTTGGTACAAATACTTTACACCTAGCACTCTGAGGTTTAGCCTACTGCTCTGCCAAGCTACCAAGGGGGTAAGCAGGGGTTAGCTGAGGGTGATTCTCCTTTACCCTGACTAGAGTGAGGGTCCTTGCTTGAACAGAGGGTAACCTGACTGTCAACCAAAGACCCCATTTCTAACAAAGTTCTTTCCAATTTTTCAGAATAAACTGCATATCAATAATCCATGTGTCAATCAGGAATCACAAACTCCAATCACATACAAGTAAAATGCAAGATGAAGTGATTGGCAAAGCTCACCCTCCATTAAGGAACAAACTTCCCACAACTCTAACTTTCCCAGAGAACAGGGTGGCTAGTGCAAATGCCTCAACTCCAAACCCGCTTGGACAATCAACACACTACGTATGACGAATGACACAGAAGAGAGGACAGGGCCTATAATGGTCAACTCCCCACAGGGAACATATTCCCCAACAGGCACGCCAGTCTAACCACTCTAAGTACAACATTCTTGGACATGTACATAGATGAAGCCCAGGCCAGAAAACATACAAACAGCCATTCTGACAACAATATTATGGTATTCACAACAGAATACACTTTACGTGGGAGTATGGACAATCTACATGGGGCAAACATTCTTCAAGTTCTGCAATACATCACGGAGCTGGCATATTACACAACATATGACCTGAAACGCATACAATTCAAACCCCGGAGTGGCAACACTTTGGAAGCATCAACAACGGGCAACTTAAAAAATAGTGCTCTATTAAATAAAAAATATTACTGGCAGAAGTGGCTCAGTTTGCCAACAGGGGGACTCAGGTACATGGGGCCAACAAGAAAGGTATCTACAAATGCTGACAGGATGCTCCTGTACTAAGACAGCACATCAGCAAGTAAGGCGCATACTAAAAGGTATCCCCTCAGTCCCTTCCAACAATATGTTTCCTAACTTGAGAATGCACTGTACTTTCTCTCCAGAGAGGCCTAACACAACACATAGAATCATAGTTGACTCACTAGCTTCACATCACTCAAGTGACTGGGGCTGTCTAGCTGCCAACCTGGCAGGAATGCATTCAATCCATTCCTAGCATCCAGGGGTCAAATTAGATAACAACTCAAAATAAAGCAGCAACAAAACCCCTACTAATCATGAAAATGCAATGCATTCAGGTTCATGTCTACCATAACCAACAACGAAGCACAGAACTTTATGAAGAGCAATGACCTGCTATGCCTATAAGAAACCTGGACATTTTCACCATAACCCAATAACCCATCGGATTTTTGCAAAAATCCAGCATCCAGACAAAAAGACCAACATATTTGCTGGACCATCTGGAGGTCTATCCATTTACGTCAATTTGGCACTGGCAGTAACAAAAGTAAAAAATCAACCTAAATACAGATATGGTACTAGTTGTATTAATTCTGGGCTTGAAGCTGAAGGGGCATACAACCTCTATTTTGTTAATGAATGTGCACTTCAACTGTAAAGTTAGCCTGAGGCTCGGCAAGATGAGAGAGATTGTAGGTACCCTGAGAGAGCTAATTCACTCCTACCCCACTAGTGAGACAATAATAACTGGCAACTTAAACTACCCGCAACATAGTAGACAGGTACATTTATAAACTTCCAGCAGATCCTGCAGGCAACATCTTAAATACATTCCTTAAAACTCATCAATTTAACTTAGCACAAGACAAACCCCCATAATGTCAAAATCGTACAATAACACCTCAACACTGGACTATGTGTTCATGAGAAACTGGCTTGTGGACGAAGGGCCAGATTTGTGGAAAAGTAGCGCAGCGCGGTGCTGCGCTAAAATTGGCAACGCCACACTGTGTCACTTTAGAAATGCAGAGATGCACCCCATTTGAGTAAATGAGGGTCACCCTTGTGTTGTCCTCTGTGCTGGCACTAAATTAGCTGCCAGCTCCAACTCAGGCATCCTTCCACCACCATGCAAGGATGTCTGTGTTAAGGGGTGTGATTGTTTATGTGCAGGAAGGTGTCACTTCCTGCACATAAACAATCATTTGAAAATTACGCTTTGGCACTTCTGTGTGCAGCACAAACAGAAGTGCCAAAGCGTTATTTTCAAATGATTGTGTGCAGGTGTTGTGTATCCATTTTAGTTATAGCTCCTTGTATGTTATTTTAGCACACTAGGCCTGCCACTGCGCACTTTAACCTAGATATATTGTATTCAGCTTTGTTTATTATTTTAACAATAGCCACATTTACGGTCTTGTTTTATTTCTCTCTATCTAGCTTTTCTTTGCCTAGGACAGCACTGTGTTCTTAAACAAGACATTTTGCTTCTCTCAAGGCTACAGTGAGAAAGGTTGCCAGTAAACAAGGTAACCATTTTGTCTCTGGTATTTATAGAAACATACACATCCTTACGTAGGGACATTTCTTCAGCATGTCAGTTGTTTTATTATAAAAACTTTTCCCTGTCCCATACACGTTAAAGGGAGATTCCAACCAGATGACCAGGACTGTATGCTGATTGCTGAACATTTTGCTACAGCTGCTTATGCAAACCTCAGGCCTTTGCTCAGGTATGGGGGATGATGTCTTCCCAGGGGAACCTAAAGGGCAGAACTAGAGCTTAACAATCTGTGCTCTAACATAGCCTAGGTAGGAATTAGTCTATTGACTCCAGTGACAATATTCTAGGGTTATTCCTATGCTTTACTCTCCTTGTCACAATTTTAATCTTGTCAAGCTTTATCGTCCTGGTTATTGCAGTACATGCTTTATTGTCTAAGATGCAGTTGCTTTATCAAAACCTTATTGAAATATATGCTGCCTCTACTTGTCCTTGTATATGTGAGACTAATGTAACTGAGAGAAACGGATGAGATCTGAGTAACCACGATTTCCTTGAGGAGTCAATTGTGTCATGCGCTTGGCTGCCCAATCATCCCTGCTCTTGAGTAGAGATGAGGCACTGCTAATTAGCCGGAGCAAAATCCGGATTAGGACGGCAGGTGTCACCTGTAGTGGGTTAAGACTCAGTCTTCCACACTGCAGGCGATTCTGATGCTCAAATCCAGTAGTCTCATTAGAATAATGAGAGCCTACCTGACACAGGAAGGGACACCTTCCCGCACATAAATAATGCAGCAAGCATAGAAATAGCAAAAAATTAGGAGGAATAAAAGTATTCCTCCTTGTTGCCCCCTGCTGGAGCCACCCCTGGGGTGTTAGATTTTGTCACTGCCTCAGGTTTATGAAATCTGCTAAAATCTGAGGCAGCATCAAAATGCAATGGGTGTTGCTGTGGCATGCCCACAGCAACATCCATTGAACACTCCTTCCGCGCACAGTGCTGAATGGGAAGGGGCCATATTTACAAGTTGACATTAAGCCACAAAAAGTGGCTTAACGCCACCTGGTAAATACAGCTCAGTGCTTAACACCACAGGAGCATCACGAAACGTGACGCTCCTGTGGTGCTAGGGGCCTAGAAATCCACCCCTAAGCCTTTTACTTCTCGATAATACAGCAGCAGTCCAGAGATCATGTTCCACTAAATGCTGTGATATCCTTGTGACCACTCAACCCCCACATTCTAAACACTCTGGACCACTCTAAGGGGAAAGAAATTCACACACTTCTGCAAAGAGTGAAATGGAATAACATGGACACCTCGTGCCTAGCAAAATGGAAACACAACTGGCAGTCTGAGAACACCAATTGTTGTGGTGCAGCTACATTCTCACAATCGTGACTATTAGCGGCAGCCTTGCACCGC
The DNA here is from genome assembly GCF_031143425.1 of Pleurodeles waltl. Taxonomy (NCBI): domain Eukaryota; kingdom Metazoa; phylum Chordata; class Amphibia; order Caudata; family Salamandridae; genus Pleurodeles; species Pleurodeles waltl. The sequence continues at coordinate 366,302,158 of NC_090439.1, forward strand.
TTCAAGGAAAACCAACCAGCACGTACCCAGTGATCAAGGGAAATGAGTGCTGCCTCTGTAAGTGCTACAGCATGAAGGTGAAAGAGAGCAAAAGAACCGCAAGGCAGGGCAATGGCCTCCTAAAACTTGTGGGGACTAAGGAGCTTTGCCTCAAATTCATGACATCAAGAAAATTACACAGCAAGTGTGCATGGCAGCATAAAAAACAACAGAAAGACTGCCAATAGTTACATGTTTACAAACGTCTGAAACAAAACAGTCAGACTGAATTCTGGAGGTATATCAATTACCTTATTGAGCACCCCCATAACAGATGCAATGGGGTCCCAGGTGAATGTAGATCATGCATGTCCAAACACTCTAATGCATGTCCTCTTTCAGAGCCAGAGAAGCCAACCCTCCTCTGTTTTGTAATAGCACAGCGCATGATGAGCTGCTCACTAAAAATAGGGTACGGCACACAACTAGTCAGCAACCAACTCCAACGCATGGGGACCACAGCCACATGACTAAAATCCTCTAGAATATAAGGAGGGATTGGCCACGGACACAAGCCGGCCCCAGGCCCACCGATTTAAGGAGGATTATGAATTCTGGGCGTCCCCGCTCACCTCTTTTACCAGCACTGTAGTGTAAACGTCACAGTCCCTGAATGTTGGAGGGGTTTAATTCTACAACCCACACGCAAAAAGGGAGACAACACAGATCTAACAAACTACAGAATTATTGCACTTTTTGACAATGAAGTCAATGTGTTAGACCTGACAGCCTTAGGGTGGTCACCCCCCAACTTTTTGCTTGCCTCCCTCCACTTTTCTGACACTGTTTTTGAGGGTTTTAGGACTCTGTGCACTTTACCACTGCTAACCAGTGCTAAAGTACATATGCTCTCTCTCTTAAACATGGTAACATTGGTTCACTCCCCATTGGCATACTTCATTTACTTGTAAGTCCCTAGTAAAGTGAACTACTGCTGATCAGTGCTAAAGTGCACCTGCACCCTCCTCTAAACATGGGAACATTGATTCCTACCCAATTGGCATATTTAATTTACTTGGAAGTCCCTAGTAAAGTGCACAGAGGTACCCAGGGCCTGTAAATTAAATGCTATTAGTGGGCCTGCAGCACTGGTTGTGCCACCGACATAAGTAGCCCCTTAACCATGTCTCAGGCCAGCCATTGCAAGGCCTGTGTGTGCAGTTTCACTGCCACTTCTACTTGGCATTTAAAAGTACTTGTCAAGCCTTAAGCTCCCCTTTTTCTATATATATGTCACCCCTAAGGTAGGCCCTAAGTAGCCCATAGGGCAGGGTGCTATGTAGCTCAAAGGCAATATATGTACAGGTGTGTTTTATATGTCCTGGTAGTGGAAAACTCCTACATTCATTTTCCACTACTGTGAGGCTTGCTGCACTCATAGGATAACATTAGGGCTACCCTCATATACTGTTTGAGTGGTAGATTCTGATCAGAAAGGGGTTACCAGGTCATATTTGGTATGGCCTGAATGGCAATACAAACTCCTGCTTCTTGGTGAGGTTGGAATTTATATTACTATTTTAGAAATGCCACTTTTAGAAAGTGAGCATTTCTCTGCATGTAAAATCCATCTGTGCCTTACAGCCTGTCTCCAATTCACGTCTGGGCTGGACTGGTTGACAGCTCCCTTTGGCATTTCACCCAGACAACCATAAACATAGGCTACTCAGTCACACCTGCACTAATCTGCATACTGAATGGGTCTTCCTTGGCTGGGAGGGTGGAGGGCTTGATACTCACATTTCAAAGGCTAGTGGCCTGCCCTCACACAATGGGCTGCCAAACCCCCTACTGGGAGCCTGGCAGACAGACCTGTACTGAAAGGGGACCTTGTGCACTTCAAAACCACTCTTTGAAGTCTCCCCCACTTCAAAGGTATTTTTGAGTATATAAGCTGGGTTCCTAACCACACCAACTCAGACACTTCTGGACCTGAACCTGCATCCTGTCAAGAGGAACTGCCTGGCTGCTGAAGGACTCATCTGGACTGCTTTGTTGTGAGGGACTGCTGCCCTGCTGTTGCCCTTCTGCCCTCTGACTTTGGTGAGAAGAGCTCTCCAAGGGTTTGGATTGAGCTTGCCTGCTGTTTTTCTGAAGTCTCAAGGCAAAAAAGACTTAGGGGGTCATTCCAACCCTGGCGGTCATCGACCGCCAGGGTGGATAACCACGGAAGCACCGCCAACAGGCTGGCGGTGCTTCATTTGGGATTCCGACCGCGGCTGTAAAGCCGCGGTCGCCCAGCCGGGTCCGGCGGTTTCCCGCCGGATTTCCCCCGGCTGGGAGAATCCTCCATGGCGGCGCTGCAAGCAGCGCCGCCATGGGGATTCCGACCCCCTTCCCGCCAGCCTGTTTCTGGCGGTTTTTACCGCCAGGAACAGGATGGTGGGAACGGGTGCCGTGGGGCCCCCGCACTGCCCATGCCACTGGCATGGGCAGTGCAGGGGCCCCCTAACAGGGCCCCAGCATGATTTTCACTGTCTGCATAGCAGACAGTGAAAATCGCGACGAGTGCAACTGCACCCGTCGCACCCCTGCAACACCGCCAGCTCCATTCGGAGCCGGCTTCTGTGTTGCAGGGCCTCTCCCGCTGGGCCGGCGGGCGCTCCCTTGGCGGGCGCCCGCCGGCCCAGCAGGAAAGTCTGAATAGCCCCCGCGGTCTTCTGACCGCGGAGCGGTCATTTGACGGGGTAAATTTGGCGGGCGGCAACCGCCGCCCGCCAAACTTGGAATGACCCCCTTAATCTCTTCAAGGAACTTGTTCGCCGAAAATCAACACACAGCCTACTGGAAACGATGCACAGCCTGCCATGCAACAAGAAAATCATTGCACAGCCGAACCGGAACAACTCAGCCGGCTTTCTGGGCAAAGGTCGACCCAGCTCCTGCGTTGCAACTGCAAATCCAACACACAGCCCTACTGGATTGAAGCACAGCTGAGCCAGAACGATGCAGCCCAACTTTCTGAGGGAAGAATTGATGCAGCGCCTACCGCGCGACATAAAATTTGACGCATCACCTACCAGATCTATGCAACGCCTGTGACTTCATCCCACACCCCCATGATTTCCACGCATCTTCCTCGGTCATCAAAGAGAAACATGCATTGCAGTGAGGAACCAAGACTGTGTGTCAGAAATCGACGCAAAGCCCCTTGCAGCCTGGAAAGAAATGACACACCGTCTGTGGAATGCATGAAATTCCGACACACATCCTATTTTTTCCACCATCTCCTCCTCTGCAGTCTCCATGCAGGTACTTTGTGCTAACAAGAGACAACTCTTTTTAATCCTGCAAAAGTGATATTTCAACTTGTGCTTATTGATTCTTTTTAGTTTTGACCTTAATTTAACCAGATAAATACCTAATATTTTTCTAAACCTGTGTGGTGTCTTTTTTGTGTTCTCACTGTGCTGGTGTATGAGTTATTTCACAAATACTTTACACAGTGCCTGCTAAGTGAAGCCTGACTGCTCAGTTCCGATCTATAACAGGGTGGGCAGGGGATAATTTTGATTTGCGTGACATTCCCTGAATTGGATTGTGGTCCCTATTTTGACAAAGGTGGATACCTCTGTCAACTAAAGACCCAATTTCTAACACAAGGCATATGTAAGTTTACTACTAAACAATCTAGAAACCTGGGTTAGAACCAAAGACATTCTGTGAATCTATCAATCAGGCTCCACGTAAAGAGCTTCTACTAGCTTTAGCATAGCTGTTTGAGCAGGCCACGCAGCCTAATAACGACCCCCTTTTTGCATGTTTTGTCAATTACTCCACAGCTTTCGATGGCACGGATAGGAACAATCTCAGGAAAAAAATATAAAAGTGGAGAAATCTCGAAAAAGCTCCAAGATTCCATATTAACACCTTATTCCCACACCTGGGTCCGAATCAAACTCACCTATAACACAGCAACTGCTTACGTGTACAGGGACCAAGGAGTTAAACAAGGATATGCCTTTCAACTTGTACACTCAAGACCTTGGAAAAACCGTAAAAACTGCTAATCTGCTAGTACCTTAAAATTGGGCAGGAACGTCTGTTTCTGATAAGTAAACTGACAGTATGATCCTAAAAGAGCACAGGAAATTGGTAATGAAGAGAGCACTAGGTGAATTAAATGCACTTCGCCAACAAACTAGTAGCAAACTGCAAGAAGATGAAGGTCGTAATGTTTGGCCACTACCCCAGTGACCACAAAATGCAGTGGAGATTGAAAATCTCGAAAATCAGGTCTGCGCCCAACTACAGCTATTTGGGGGGGTGGCTTGCTAGCAATAGCAAGCCCAAGGAGCAGATCACATGCAAAGAAGAAAAGGGCAAGGCAGTGATCTACATCTTGTGCAAACTTCACTCTACCATATACGGCCCAACTTCCGAGGCCACAAAGAAGGTAATCAGAGTAAAACTATTACCTTCCGTTTGTTACGGGCAAATGGCCTACCTAGGAGCCCTAGTGGACACCATGGAGTGAGCACAGTGCTTCACCTACAAGCCCATTTTTCAAATCCCCACAGAGGTGCGTTACTCTTTAGTGTGCATTGAGTTTGGCTTGAACAAGCAATCCTTCAAGAACTGAACAGTCATAGTCCAGTACTACTCCAGAGTTTGTGCAAACCTTTCAAACACAATGAAAGAAATCTTGAAGAGCATTTTATAAACGAAAAGAACCCCTGATCAAAATAACTGATTGTAGCCTGCTCTAAACTAAGGCCCGTATTTATACTCCGTTTGCACCGAATTAGCGTCGTTTTTTTCGACGCAAATTCGGCGCAAAACTAACGCCATATTTATACTTTGGCGTTAGATGCGTCTAGCGCCAAAGTATGGGCAAAGAGCGTCATTTTTTAGCGTGAACGCCTTCCTTGCGTTAATGAGATGCAAGGAAGGCGTTCCCGTCTAAAAAAATGACGGCGACGCAAATGCGTCGTATTTATACTCCCGGGCAAAAATCACGCCCAGGAGGTGGCGGGTCAAAAAACCCCGCATTTGCGCCACTTTTTAACGCCTGGGTCAGGGTAGGCGTTAAGGGGCCTGTGGGCTCAAAATGAGCCCACAGGTGCCCTCCCCTGTCCCCAGGGACCCCCCCTGCCACCCCTGCCCACCCCAGGAGGACACCCAAGGATGGAGGGACCCACCCCAGGGACATTCAGGTAAGTTCACGTAAGTATAATTTTTTACATTTTTCAATTTTTTTTGGGTGGCATAGGGGGGCCTTATTTGTGCCCCCCTACATGCCACTATGCCCAATGACCATGCCCAGGGGACATAAGTCCCCTGGGCATGGCCATTGGGCAAGGGGGCATGACTCCTGTCTTTACTAAGACAGGAGTCATTTAAATGGCGTCGAAAAAATGGCGCAAATCGGGTTAAGACGATTTTTTAGCGTCAACCCGACTTGCGCCATTTTAAGACGCCCTAGCGACATTTTCCCCCTACGCCGGCGCTGCCTGGTCTACGTGGTTTTTTTCCACGCACACCAGGCAGCGCCGGTCTGCTTGCGCCGGCTAACACCATTCCATAAATACGGCGCCCGCATGGCGCTTCGGAATGGCGTTAGACGGCGCTACATTTTTTGACGCTAAACTGCGTTAGCGCAGTTTAGCGTCAAAAAGTATAAATATGGGCCTAAATCTGGTCACAGACAACTGGATAAACCTGGTAAACCACACCACGGCTTTAAAAACGTCACTGAAGAAACAAGTCACGATCTTATCCAGGCAGGAAGATTTCAGTTCCATCGAAGTGTCTAACAGAAACATCCAGGCCATACTGAACTCATACAGAGACAAGCATTGCCATCCAAACGTAAACTGTGCATTAAGATAACCAGTCCGCAGCAGATCCTATTTGTAAGGCTCATGGCTCTTCCAATCAAAGACGTAAATGGCTGCTGGGTGTCACTAGAAAGTACTGGGGAATGCAGACTATGTCACTCACAAGAGGAATGCTTGGCTCATCTGATCTGCATATGTCCGGTCCTCTTAAATGGAAGCCACACTTTAATTAAGACTCTCTTTCTAAAATACTGTGTACACACATGCAGCAAGGCAGAAGAGCTCCTCTTCAGCCTGGAAACTCCCTTAGAGTTGACAAGATTCTGCAAATTCATTAAGCAATGAGAACAGCTGGTAATATCAATGTCACTCATAAACATTTTGATAGTTTTTTCAACATATATCTGAACCCGGGTGGATTTTGAAAAACTGACAATCCAAGGGCTAAACAACACTCTGCACAGCTCAAACTCAAAGGGCCCAGAACTCAGTTATATCAACCCAGGTCCCCGGCATGCACCGGTTATGAACCCAGGTCGCCGGAATGCACCGGTTGTGAACCCAGGTCCCCGGAATGCACCGGTTGTGAACCGGGGACTATTGTTTACAATCAGCACATCACACCTTGGTGGGTCTGCCTCTAGGTTGCCTGTCTCTACGTTGCCTGTCCATAAGCCCTCAGAGCATGGTCCAAGCCCTTACAACTTTTGCACTTTTGGCTTATCTTGGGTGACTGCACCTGCCGCAAGCACAACCGGCTCATTTTCACATTCCTGGTCCCGTCTGACAAACTTAACATGCCAGCTTAAAAGCACAGACTATGCTTTACCATCAGCACTCTGCACTTTAGAGAGTCTATGCTTTCTGCTGGCTGCAGGCAGGATTTTATCTTACTGTTTTTAATGGGTGATGAATGTTAGCAGTATTTTATATGTCACAACATTTTGTAACAATTTTAACTAATTGAAAGAAATGAAGAATGTGTTTTCTTAACTGTTCCTGATCCTTCTGGCACTGGTCTTCTGGCTCCCTATCCCAGTGCTTCTACACAAACTCATGTCCTCCTTTATCTGTTTCTTCTGGGCCTGGCCATCCTGTGGCTCATCTTTCGGGCCATCTTATTCATAGCCATGTGGCCTGGACCTCCAGGCTGTGTTCAAATTGGCCCTGATCCTCCTTAGCCCGGTACTCCTAGTTCTTTGTTTCCTGGTCCTTTTAGAACATTTCATTCTGGCTCTGGTTGCTTGTGACCCTGAACTCACCTCCCTGGCACTCCTGACTAGGTTTGTGCTATACTTATTTGTAATAGTCCATGTCCTTCTCAAGGATCTGTTCCCATTGGTTCTGATTCTCTTGGTTCTGGTCCTTAAAGTTAACTTTTTCCTGGGCTTAAATCTTGTGGACCTGGTTCACCAACTGCCCTAGCCTTGGTCTTCCTGGTACTGGTCATCTTAGTTCTTTTTGTTCTATTGTGCTAGTTATTATAAACCTTGCTGTTTGGCAATCTTTGCCATTCTTGGTGGCCCATCTGCTTCAGTTCCTTTCTAGTCCTTTTGGTCCTGGTTACCATGTCCTAGTTCTTCTCACCCTGAACCTCCTAGCCCTGCTACCACAACTCCTTGTCCATCTAGCCTCTCATGTCCTGGCCCTCTTAGTCTTTGTTATTCTAGATTAGGGGTGTCATGGTCCTCCTTCATCTTTTCCTTGTTAATTTAGTCCTACTGGTACTCCAGCTAACAATCCTGGACCTCTTCATTTTGGTTCTCCTTGTTCGGGTCTAATTATCATCCATTAATGCTCCTGGTCCTTCTCCCCTGGTTTATCTATTTTCCTGGTATGATTGTTCCTAATCCTTCGGCTCCTGGTTCTCCTGGTCCATGCAGTCCTGCTTTTAATACTGGTTCTCCTTTGGTTGGTCCTAATGTGTCAGAGCTTCTGATGGTAATCCAGCTGGCTTTGATTTTCCTAGCTCTTCCAGTCTCCTGGTCTGCTTGCCCCATCATAGTCCTACTAGTCCTCTGGTCTCCTGATTTGCACGTTACACCTTGCTGTTGTCAGTCTGACCTGGGTCTCATCTTATATGGCCCTCCCAATAATCATCCTCATGGGTCTGGTTCTCTTAATTCCTATGTTGCTGGTCACCCTGGTTCATACAGACATTGTCATCATCCTGGTATCGAATCCCCCTGAGTCTGATCTTCACAAATCTTGTGATGCTGGTCCCACAGGGCCTAGACTTCCTGGTTCTTTATACTCCCTTAGTCATTCTAATCCAGGACCTCCAGGCCCTGCTACTCCAGGTCCTTGCTGGTCATAGTCTTTCTGGAACTGGTCTATTTGCTTCTGGCCCCTTAGTCCTCTTCGAGCTAATCTATGTGGTCTTGCTCCTCCTGTCTCTGGTTCTTCCTTCCATTGGTCTCCTGGTAATGGTCGCCTTTGGTCTGTCTACCTGGGCCTGCTACCCCTTGCCCTGGTCTTCTGGTCCTAGTTGGTACTCCCATGCCCTCCAAGCCCTCCTTGTTGTAATGGTCCTTGTCATTTTATTCCCTATACCACTAGTGATTCTGTTCATTTGGGCCCTTGTTCACTGGGGAGATACACCTGTTCTACATCCTCCTGACCCTCTTGATCCTTCGCACCCTGGTCCTGGTACCCGTAGTCCTGTTTTTCCTTGTTCTTTTCTTTTTTATGTATTTATACCTGTTCTCTGCTGGCATTTATATCCCTGGTTCCCTTATATTAGGTCATGTTGGGTCTGTTATAGTTTTTGTCTTTTAGTGCTATTTTTTGTGTCTCTGGTCATCCTGGTCTGCCTAGTAGTCTAACCTCCGGCCCTTATTTTCCTACTTTTTATCAACTCCTACCTTCCTCAGGCCCCTTCCAAAATACATTTTGTTAGGTCCATTATTGTCACCCAGACTATTATTTTTTTTGGCTTAATGATTTCTTTTACTGAGACAGCACTATCAAGGAACGGAATGAATGTCCAGATAGGACCTTGCCCACTTTAAACTCCTTTTAGCATGTTAAAAATCAAAACTACCATTTGCAAGAAACATTTTGCAGGCGACTAAAGTCTCAGTATGGGTGAAGGGGCCACTCAAGAGAAGGGAACAATGAGACTCTATGCCTGAAACCCACTCTGCTTGGTGAATACCATGAACAAGTGTGTTTATTCACAGGCAGCAGAGTGAACTCCTATAATTCACTCAGATGCATTACTGGCCTGTCTTCCAGTTTTATTTCTCCATTCCACAAAAGACCCATTACTTGCTTTTTTGTATCACCTGGTTTTGGACTTTTTTTACCGTGGTGTGTCTCACTACATGTGTCTCACACAAAGTAATCACAAGGCAAATAGATTGCCCATGTTTACCCCCAGTGTCCACCATTTATGAAAAGAACTCTGTGGCTCACAAGGGGCACTTGGATGTTTACATATGAACATGTGTGCACATGCATAAGAACAAGTGTGTGGGCTGCACACGTGAGAGTACCATTGTGCACAGACTCTAGCTGCGCACAGGTCGCCTCGCACAAAGGGGACTCTGCAGGATTAGATATTGCCCTGCAATTGGCCTTATAAAGTTAGTTTACACTAATGGGGAAAGTCAGTGAGATTTACTCTTTTGCCTGTAGTGCCACAATCATACACACAGGGAGAAAAAGGCATTAGTGTGCAGTGTTACTTCCTTTGATCTAGAGAGACCAGTGATATATATCAATGGGGTGTAACCTATTTGCGAAAATCGAATCTGCGAGTTCCAAAAAGATATCTGTACCACTTATGTTTCATTAAGAATTGTCATATGTCTCTGGCTCTGTCCAGGATCAGAGCCTGTGCCTTTTGTCACACTGCTGTGCAGGTTAATTCTATTCTCTCCAACAACAGAAACAAAGGCCTCCCCACACAAAATAAGCAGCAATTAACAGTGCTTCACTCAGCTCGTGATGGACCTTTATCAATCAAACAGCTGTTACCTGTACCAGGGATGAGCCAGCAGAAGCCTGCTAAACAAACAAGAAATTCCAAGCGTATGGAACCACCATAGGAGGCGTTCCCCTTTGAAGATTTGTTGAAGAAGATCCTGGCAGTGATGTCAGCGAGGGGCAGAACTGAGGCCCCTGGAAAGATGTGACTAGTGACTCCAGGAAGACGTCATTTTGAACTGTCTCAGAATACTGTCCAGGAGGGTGCGGACAGGTTTGAAGAGGTGGCATGGCACCCTAGGATTGGCCAGGAATGCCTTGCGTCTGGAACTATCCACTCCTATTTAAAAACTCTTGCTCAAGGAAAAACTCTCCCTTGACTGGTGATTTCTCTGCACTTCACTGTTGGACAGCTTGATGGAAGAACCCCATGATGCCCACAAAGGACCAAGTACTCTTATTCCCATTTTACCCCAGGACTAGTGGGTCTCCACAAGGGCCAGTGAGGATACACCATTACATCGCTGGAGGACCAGTTGGGAAAATGCCCTGCACTTCTGCTCCCAAATGGAAGGCTGGCACAGGGAGCCAAGAAAACCAGCTCACTGTGGATTACACCACTTTTGAGGTAAGGAGGTGCAGCCAATACCCTGGTAGCTATTGCTCACCACCAGGAGTCAAATGAGCCCAGGATTGTCAACCTAAGGCCATTGGGGCATGAGTTATAACATTTTCAAGATTGGTGACCTTAGACCTTTATACAGATGGAGCACAAGGACCTCTCCCACTGTTTTTTCACTTACCCTCAGGGTGATCCGTGGCCTGGGGGTCGGCACAAGTAATATTTATAATTTGCTCACAGGGAGGAGGTGCAAGTGGGACCCCCTCTCCAAGTGCCATCTTGCCACTAAGGGCCCCATTTCACCGGGGGTGATGCTTTCAATTTTTCCAGGGATAGGGTGTGTGTGTGCCCAAGTGATGTGGCACCTGCCCTGCTCCCTAAGCCCGTGCCTGGGGGGGAGCTGGCAGTTACCATGGGGAGAAGAGAAGCTGCCTGGTCCCACGGCTGCACATGGAGGTGTGGCAAAGCGAGCTGTGCCTGAGGTGGCAGGGCAGTGAGGAGTGGTCTCCCTCGACTGCCCCCAATGTTTCAGGAGGCATGGGGTGCCCAGGGTGTTTCTAGGCACCCCCACAAAAAATAAAAGGAAACCAATACACACGGGTTCCCAGTACAGATGTTAACTAGTTTGGTGTGTCGGATGACCAGGAGCCGTCCAATGCTATAGTGCTTATGTGCATTGAATGGCTCCCAGCATCCACTCATATGGCACTTGAAATCCCTCCATTGAGGGCACCAGAGGGAGATCTTTTACAGAGAAACATCCTCAGGAGCTGAGGGAGAGCTTCCCCAACTCCTGATGCTGTTTCTTTGTTTTCACTGAAATGACGATCAGCGCTCGTGGCATACTGACGTCATTTGGATAAAAACAAAAGTGAAATGAGCCGATTGGCCTAGTGCCAACGACAGGAACGGATCCACCCGAGGTCAATAGGAGTCTCCACGCAAGTGTTCCCACACAAGTGGGGAAGTATTTTTATTGACGCAGGTGGGGCAATGCTGGGTAGGAATTTGGTGGATTCGTGCAGATTCCGGAAGTTTCCATCACAGAAATGGAAGGAAAATGGGTGATTTCAGGAAAAGTTGGAGCTTTGCAGGGCGTATTGGGTTAGAAATCCAAAAAGGATCCATGCAAGTCACACTGTCCTGGTTTCCTCGAGTTGTTTACTTTTAAAAAATGTACAGGTTGGCTAGGTTTCCCTAGGTGCCGGCTGAGCTAGGTCCCAAAACCTAGAGCTAATCACATTGGAATAAGAGGGTCGGTTTTCGGTGGAAAAAAAAGAGCTGCATGCATGTTGTGTTTTGGGGCGATTCCTTTTTCGAGCATTAGGTCTCCCCACACAAGTTAGAGACCATTTTTATCTGGAGACATGTGAGAATGCCCGGTGGAAGGAAGTTTGTGTCTCTCCACAGTTCCAGAACATTCTGTCACAGAAATGTGAGGAAAATGTGCTTTGTTCACAGCTTGAGGTTTGCAAGGTATTCTAGGTGACAAAACATGGTGACAGACACACAAGTAAGCCCACCCTGGATACCCTTAGATGTCTAGTTTTTAAAAATATAGGTGTTGGCTAGGTTTTCCTAGGCACTGATTGAGCTGGGGTCCAAAATATAAAGCTAAGCATAGAAAAAGAGGAGTAGTTTTCGGTGGAAAACTTTGCAGCATACATGTTGTGTTTTGGGCCACTTCCTGTCGCAGGCACTAGGTCCCCCCACATATGTGAGGTACCATTTTATCAAGAGACTTGGGGAAATGCCAGGTGGAACTTTATGGCTCCCCACAGTATCCAGAACTTCCCATATCAAAGAAAGTTGAAAAAATGTGTTTTCTTGGATAAATTTCGAGGTTTGCCAGGGATTCTGGGTAACAGAACCAGGTGAGAGTCACACAAGTGACCCTATCCTGGATTCCCCTAGGCAACTAGTTCTAGTTTCCTAGGTTTCCCTAGGTGCTGGCAGAGCTACAGCCAAAAATCCACAGCTAGGCACATTGCAAAAAAAGGGTCAGTTTTTAGTGGAACAATGTGCTGTATACACATTCAGTTTTTGGCTGTTTCCTGTTGCGGGCACTAGGCCCCCCTACACAAGTGAGGTATAATTTTTATAGGGAGACTTATGGAAACACAGAATAGTAGAACAAGTGTTATTACAAATTGTCTTTCTCTGGCTGTTTTTTTCAACTTAATTTCAATATTTTTTTAATTCAACTGTTATTTTATTTAGGACACCTTGAAAGAACTACACAAATGACCCCTTGCTGAATTCAGAGCTTTGTCTAACTTTCAGAAACATATAACATTCAGGATTCACCATTGGTTTCACACCTATTTCTACCACTAACTAGAAGGAGGTTAAATGCACAAAAATAGGAAAAATGGGTTATGTCCCAGTAAAATGCCAACTTTTTTTTTTGATTCAGGTATGTCTGTTCCTGAAAGCTGGGAAGATTTTAGCACTGCAAACCCTTTGTTTATGTTATTTGCAAGGAAGAAAACAGATGCTTTCTTCTGAAGCACTTTTTGCCCCATTGTTCCCAAACCCCCCAGGATTTAGCTCTAATTTGACTAATTTCTCAGTCCCCTCCAGGGGAATCCGCAAACCCTGGGTACCTCTAAAATCCCAAAGATGTTGGAAAAAAGGATGCAAATTTGGCATGGATAGCTTATGTGGACAAAAGGTTATGGGACCCTAAATGCAAACTACCCCAAACAGCCAAAAAGAGAGCTCAGCACGGGGTGGGGGTATAAGCCTAGCAGCAAAAGGGTTACAATATTCACTGCTTCATCTGGGGGCACTCCATCATGCCCTGCGGGTGTTTTATATTTGCACATCCTTCTTCACTCATGGTGACCGCAGGATGGTAGTGGCACCACCAACATGCTAAAGGGAGCATGGGAGGGCTGCAGGGCAGGAGTGTAGCAACTCACCCCTAAAGAATGTTTACATATGATGGACCCTATGTTTGTGGGGTCATAAAAACCAAGCCCCATCTGGAATTTCCACCAATGTTTCAAAGCACTGAAAAGGCTGGATCATTGGCTCTACATCATGGAATGCAGCACCCTGCAGAGGCTGGTTTTTAGGGTTGCAGTTGCTGTGGTCTGAAGGTGTATAAAGTAGATACATTTACTGAAGTGCACTCTATGGACTAAGTCAATGGTTCCATATAATGTGATCACATTGTGGTGCTTTTTTATAATTGCATTTTCATGGCTGCGAAGTTTATTAAAATCACACAGACAAATGGTGTGCTCATTTTTACATTTTTTATAGATATAATAATGTTGGTTGTGGTTATGGACCACAGTGATTATGCTTTAACAATAATAAGTGCATGTATGCATGAATATTATTTTTGATGATTGCAGTTACGTACAAAATGATGGACCCAATGTACAAAGCAATTTTGTGGTCACAAAAGGTGAATTTTCACCATTTGTGACTGCAAAATGGCCTTGTACAATGTACCATCCCTATTTTGCGAGCCGGTATCCTGTTACTGACTCGCAAAATAGGGATTGCAACTCGCAACCAGGAAGGGGCATTCAAAGGGCAGCCCTTCCTAACTGCGACTTGCAAGCCCATGTACGAATGTTTTGTGACTGTGAATGCTGTTGCAAAACAATTGCCGTTAATACCAATTTTCAAATTGGTGTTAACCTATTCACAAATGGGAAGGGGTCCCCATTGGGTCCCTTCCCCTTTATGAAGGGTAGAGAAAACTTTTCATTTTTTGAAATGTATCCTGTTTCCTTTAAGGAAAATGGGCTGCATTTAAAAAAAATAAGTAATCACAGACATGGTGGTCTGCTAACTCCAGCATGCCACCTTCACTGTGAGTGTGGCCATTCCCAAATGGATCACAAATTGTGACCTGACTCATGAATATTAACGAGGCATGTTCTTTGCGGGCCACTTTATAATCCGAACACTGTTCTACATTACAGATTGTGATTTGCAATTTGCGATTCACAAAAAATACAAATTGCAAGTCGTAATCTGTAATGGTCGAACATCGGGTCCATTGTCATTAACATATGGCTTATTGATCGTCAACCTTTGATCAAGCCAGCAGACTTACTTAATATGTTCTTGTGACCCCTTTAGGGGGTCAAAGGTGATTATGCAATGTCATATATTGGTATTTTCCATCGGCTTAATGTATTAATTTGTAAATTATTAAACAGTACTTAGTAGTGTGTGTGTGTATGTCTGTAATAAATGTACTTATCCTTTTTATAAAGAAAAACCACTAACTGGACATTCATTTATTGAATGGTACTATTGCATGCCAGTGAATGGTGATTATTAGCCCACACCACCTCCCCTGAGTAGGCCTTGAACTGTTCTGCCTCACTACCCTGAGAGAGTCAAGCACTACAAAGGGTGCTTGGTTCCCTGTAAGTCTGAAATTGTGGACCTATTACTTGTGCATGCCACACAAGTAATAGCCCAATTTACTACATCTACTGTACATGTCCCTGCCGCTGGGGCCAGATGCCTAAAGCTAGCACTGGGTCATTCATAAGAATGCCAAAAAGAGCCCAACCCTCTAAAATCATCAAAAGGAGTATAATGAATACTTTAAAAACAGTGTTTTCTCATGAGTGAACAAAACATTTATGTTCCATGCTTTAAAGCCATACTCATTATACTTTGCAGGCAGCAAAAAAATTCCTATGCTTCAGTGCAAAATATATGTGTGCTGTATCCTGAAGTTCCTGAAATTGAAATTCAATTCCTATATTTCTCATCTGATTTTTAAAATGATTGTATGCAGCCTTACATTCAAATGCCTCACATATGTTGCATCCCCAGTACAAGATGGTTGCAACCCTCCCATTGCTTGTTGTCCCTTTTTCTTAATGACTGCCTAAATAAAGACCTCCGTCAAACTATTTATCTGGTTGGCAGTCAACTTGCACATCATCTCCACTATTTAGCCTGTAGCCAACTAAAAAGCATTATGTGCTAATTTGTCAGCCGTCTGGTAAAAAGCAGGGGTTATCTAGGTGGCTGGGTAAATAGCTACTTCCTATGTCTTAAGGTACTAGACTCTTTGATAATTTCTGACCTAACCATGGCTGCTTACAGTGTAGCCTATTGTTTTTGAAGTACATAAATGCTCCGGGGCTTGCTAATTGAAACAGATGAAGGCCTGTTTCTATTTATTATTTTTATGAATTGTAATGTGTGCAAACATTATGTGCAGTGATCACTGGAGTAACCCCTAATGAACACTGACCTGATTGAATTAAAGTTTATTAAAGTAAAGGGATTGGAAACAGTACTGGTTCACCGGTTTTAGCATTGTCTGTATCTGATCACAAACATTTACTTTACGTTGACGATGTTTTGAAAAAAGGGAAAATGTGTCCCACTAAACACAGTGCTGCATGTTCGTTCTCTGTGGTGTTTATTTCCACCTACTCTGGAGGGATTCCAAATAGTTTCCAACCAGATGAGCCCTGGATGGTTCACCTGAGCCCCTGCTTGTACCTATCCCAGACTCTTGTCAGGGGAGGGTAAGATTGATCCAGCCTGATTGTCTATTCCTTTGCATATGTAAGGATACACTGGAAACTGATTGAATGTTTCCTGCTGCCCAACTAGTTAACTTTGGGAATTCAAGTTGGAGCTGTCCTGCAGATCATTGAACATCATTTGGACTCATGTTCTGTGTGAAACATTTTGTTTAATGGGTATTTCAGAGTGTTCATTTAGCATGTTGCTTATACCATCCAAGCTAGACTAAGGGTTTGATTTAGAGTTTGGCAGCTGGGTTACTTCATCACAACTGTGACGGTTATTCCAGCTTCCATATTACAATCTCCATAGGCAATTACGAGATTGCAATACGGCAGACGGGATATCCGTCATGTTTGTGACTGTGTAACCCCTCTGTCAATCTCTAAGTCAGGTCCTAAGCCTGTTAGCCAGGCAGATATACTTATTGCACACCCATCTGCTTCCATTGTTCCACATCAAATCCCCAAGCAGACAGAAATTAACTAACGATATAGAAGAAAGCCTGAACCCCCTTTACCCTTCATCACAAGACAGAGTCTGGGTGTTGAAAAAACAATCTCAATGATAACAGGTGTTTGTGAGCATCTTCGCAGACCTTTGTACCTCTCAAATAAGATGGAGGCTAGATGCCACACACATCAACCCCTACATGTGGAGGTGAGATGGTGATGACTCCCAGCACCTAATTATCTAATTGTATCAAAATGTAGTCATTGCTGTCTTCACATTGCTGAGCACAGTAATCCGGAGCAAGTTGACTAGTCAGCTGGATCCAAAGAGTGATCATGGGTCATCATAGATCCCGAGCTCCTTGTTCTGGTAATTCCCTGTTTCAAGATTTATTGATGTGCATCCCTGATGTTCACAAAGCATTCCATTGCATGTGTTGCATGGAATTGGACACACTGTAAGTTGTCTTTGCAGGACATCTCAACACTGTACTTGGTCTTTATATTGGATGTTGAGCTACATTGGGAGACATTAACCGGGTACTGAAGAGATACAAAGTATTCCACTTTGGCAGAAAGGCCTCAATAACCCATTTAAGTGAAGTGTCAGTAAAGCATCAAGAACATTAGCTGTTGAAAGCTTTGCGACATGTTCACGTAAAAAATAGTAAAAGCATGGATGTGATATCTGTTTGAACAAACATTGACTACTTTTTCCTGTTCACTAACTTTTCCAGACGTTTGTCAGGAAAGCTGCATCTGGCACAGGTGTCCTGGCGTGCACTTGAGAAGGTAAGGGAAGGTTACTCTTCTAGAAAGTCCTATTATGCGCATTGTCCAGAGATCGCCATACTGGAGAACTCTGCAGAGATAGATTAAGGATGTGATGAAAGCTTCCACTGCATCCTAATCAAATCTGCAGGTGATCCATACCATGTCCCACCCTGGAAGGGGAGTTTCTTCAGCCCTGTGATGGAGTTAATCCTTGACTATTTACAGGGCAGGAAAGGCTTCCATTGTAGTTTGGGGATGCCCACTCGTAAATGTTTGTGGGCATGCCCAAACTTCCACTGCAAATGACACCTTGAAACTGTCACGATCTGCACAATGCTTCTCACCTTTGACTGAAGGGTTTGAAAGAGCACCCGGTCTTCTGCTGGTTCTGGATATACCAAGATAGGGGCGATCCTTTCTAGTAGCCACGATGCTGTTTGACAGGAATACGCCAAATCAGACCGTACCTTCCACAAGGAGTCCCAGAGGAAAAAAAAAAAAAAATGGGAAAAACCTCAAAAATAGGAACTCCTGAAAAACACATGAATGAAAACTGGGAAAAATAGGAAAAATTCACAACCAGAGGAACAGGAACTGGAAAACAAATGACGAACAGGAGCGAAGATCACCACCAAGAGGAAGTGTTTGCAATGCAAGGCAGATCAGGACTGAGTGACTATATACTGGAAGATAGGTAGGGACAACACAGGAAAAGGAAACAACACCTTCTTGGATTTTGAACAGGCACATAGAAGAGAATGGGAAAAAGTAGCAGTATAAGAGAAAAAGGGCATCCTGGGAAAAAGGAACAGAAAAAGACAACATGGAACCCTGCAAGGAGACAGCATGGAGACCAGAAGAAGAAAAAGACAAGAGCACAGAAAAAACAGAAGAAAAGAAGAAAAAGAAAAAGGAAGGAGTCCACCACCGACAGAAAATAGAAAAAATAAAAATATTAAAAGGACAGGTAAGGAC
Organism: Pleurodeles waltl; assembly: GCF_031143425.1. Classification (NCBI taxonomy): domain Eukaryota; kingdom Metazoa; phylum Chordata; class Amphibia; order Caudata; family Salamandridae; genus Pleurodeles; species Pleurodeles waltl. The sequence goes on from NC_090439.1 coordinate 366,320,253, forward strand.
GACGTGACCGAGAGCATGAAAAAAGCTTCCTGGCACAGGACGCAAGAACCGGGCAAAAACGCAAAGGATGGTGCTCCGATAATTGGCAGCGTGGTCTGACTGCGGTTGTAAACAGAGACGCGGCGGTTAAGCGCAGCGTCACAGAAACACTCTTCTGCAACTTAAGTGGAATGTAAGATTGCAGAAAATTCCAAATCATTGAAGAGAACTCCTCCCTCTTAAATAGGTTTACCATTCCTTAGTAAATTCCTGGCAGGTACCGAAAATGCAAATGTATATTTGTTTATAAGATATGCTTGGGACCGCATTTACATTGTGGATATGGCACTTTGTGTTTTTTTCTATTTGTACTGCACTGCATTGTTGACTTGTCTTTACTTTTACATGTTTGTTAGTCACATTCAAACTGATTAGATCTTTGTGAGCCTTAATTGATCTCAAATGTATGGTGAATTTAGGTTCTGGATACATTACTGTCTTGAGTAAGAACGTCTGCTTGAACTGCGTATCATATAGCAAATGAGATTAGCATTATGACGGAGAGATTACTTGTTTATAGGGGTGACTTGTGTTTTAGAGGGTAAAGTGCATTGCCCTACCATTCATGGGGGAAGAATAGTAAGGAGGAAAAGCATTACAGCCCAACATGGGACTTGATGGTGCTAACGCATCCCTTTATGATAATTTATTACACATTAGGACTGGTTTTAGGCCAATGAATCTTTTGACCCATTTGAGAGACACCTTAGGACAAGATAGCTAATCAATTTGTCAATCAATACGTCAATAATGTCATCAATATTTATTACCACATTGCATTTTACTTTAGTCAAAGGCATTAATCGATTCAAGACATCACCATGACCTTGTAGTCATGAATAACCACACCAGTGTAGTAGAATTTAACAAATTTTATTCCCTATTTAGTACAATTCTAAGAGCAAATGCATTGATCTCAAAGCCAAGAAACATAATAGCATTGTCACGATATGGCAACTTTGATAAGATTTCATAAAGGTGAGAATCACAAACATCAAAATATAACATGGCGTGAACATAGATCAATTTAGCAGAGTCTCAATAACGCGTCGGTTCAACAAAGCATAGATTCAGTCGTTTGTCTATTTGCGTCAATTTAGTGAACACCTGTCCTAATCCCTATTTAGCATTGGCATGTTGGGCTTCATGCTAAAACAATTTAGAACACCAATTTGGAAAACATCTAGCTACGGTCTCTGTCAAAAGTAAGCAGTTGGTACCTAGAAAGGAAAAGCAAACAGACAAATCACAATTTCATTGTCATAGTTACCCTCCAAGGTTTAGGTCAGCGCCCAGGCTCAGGCTTCGTCTTCAGGACATCAGTCAAATCGCCATCAATCAAAACTCAGCTCCGGGGCAAAAAGGGGGCACTTCCTTCATAAGGAGGTAAAGTGTAGAATGGGCAATTATAAGAAAAGGATGGTTTAAGTAAAGCCAAAGTAAGTCACCAAACAGAGTGACAAAGTTTCTGGATAAAATCAATAGCATTCCCTACCTAATTCTAAATGGCTCCCCGTGTCATGGGTTTTTATCCCTTTTCCGTGGTACATTCCCCAAAAATTTAATTGGTCATTGGTTATACCCCACTATCTTCACCCAGTTAGAAAACAGATTATGTCATTAATCTTTCAGCCCATGTTAGTTTACAGACATTTTATTGGCCCAAAAGATTGACGTCTTCAGAGGTAGCACATCCGGTATGATTTCATCCTTCTGAAATTCTTTGCACATCTTTTGGTCAGTAGCTCCATTGTCTTCACCGGTTTAAACGACCTTGTATATTACATTAATCTACACTGTTGCATTTTGACTAACATTTTCTACAAGCAATATGAATTTTGTGAGAACAGATCTACTATGGTTACATTCAGCTTCTAGTTTGAAGAAAACAAGAGGTCATGTCCTTTTGCGAGTCAGCACACTGCAAGTTAGAAAAAATACATTTAATATGAGAGCCAAGCAGCTAAGCAGCTAAGCTTCGGCTCATGCTAACTTAAGGCCTACAAGGATTTCAGCACAGATTCACTAACGCAATCATTAATAATTAGTATAAAACTTATTCCGTATAATAATTCATAAAGTTATTTTTATTAGTATACGAGTACATTGGCGGCCACTCCCCATGGTCACATTTCAAGTGCACGTTTTAAGCAAAAATGTATTACTACAGTTTCTATGCAGCATTATCACACATTAATTAATAAACATTTCTACGCTCTCTCAGTCCCTCCTCTGATGACGTTTGTCATCACACAAACCTTTCCCTTTTGACCTTTCGCTTTTAATTTTTCACCTTGCGCATAATGCGCATTTCAACATCTGGGGCCAGATGTAGCAAAAAAACAAATAGCGAGTTGCAATTTGTGAGTCCTTCCGACTCGCAAATTGCAACTCACTATTTGGTATGCAGAACGGTGTCTCAGACACCGTCTGTGAATCGGTATGGGGTCGCAAAGACCCACCTCATTAATATTAATGAGGTGGGTCGCAAATTGCGGCCCCATAGCGACTATGGGCACTCGCAAACATGGAGGCCTGCTGTTGTCAGCAGACCTCCATGTTCGTGACTGCTTATAAATAAAGCATTTTTTTTTTTTTTTTGAAGTGTAGCCCGTTTTCCTTAAAGGAAAACGAGCTGCACTTAAAAAAAAATCCGAAACCTTTAGTTTCGGTATTTTTTCATGGCACGTAGTGGTCCCTTGGACCACTACCTGCCCTGAAAAAATAATTTATGGTCCATTCACAAAGGGGAAGGGGTCCCATGGGGACCCCTTCCAATTTGCGAGTGGGTTACCATCCACTTCAAGTGGATGGTAACTGCGACACCATTTGCGACCGCATATGCGGTCGCAAATGGTATTGCATACCACTGCGAATTGCAAATAGGAAGGGAACACCCCTTCCTATTTGCGATTCGGAAATGCATTTTGCGAGTCGGTCCCGACTCCCAAAATGCATTTCTGCATTGGAAACTCACATTTGCGACTCGCAAACGGCATTTTTTGCGGTTTGCGAGTCGCAAAGAGTTTCCTACATCTGGCCCCTTGTCCCTTGTGTGAACTTTCCCAAATTTCATTAAACATTTTCTCCCTTTCACTTTCCTCATTTCTCTTATTTCTCTTTGTCCAATTTCTTTTAATTTTGTCATTAATTTTACAAGCTCCCCATAAACCTAATAAACAGACCAGAACGATTAATAGACCCCCTAGTATTTTTGAAGGAACCCCATTCCAAATATTGCTAAACCAGCTCCCTATTCTGGCAATTCCTTTTCCCACTTTCTCCCAAACTCCAGGTTCCTTCAAATACTTCAAATCTGTACTATCTCTAGTTAGGTTAGTAAGCATACCTCTAATCTTTTTACTATTGTCCGGAATAAATGAGCAACAATGACGCTCGTTGAGCATCTTGCAGACTCCGCCGCTCTTTGCTAAAAGAATGTCTAAAGCAAGCCGATTTTGAAGAGTCATAGCTCTTTCCGCAGCAAGTTCAGTATAGCCCCTGTAAAATTTGTCAGCATGTTATCCACAATAGTAGACAACTTTCGAATCTTTATGGAGTTTAGAATAACCCCTACTGAAGGAATTATGGCTCCAAATATGTCACCAACAACAGCAGCCGCTGTCTCTCGTTTTTGTCTAGCATGTTGTAATTCAGACGCTTTAGGTCTTTCTTTTAAGTCATCAATCTGGTAAATCTTAGGGAAAACTATCCCCAAATAACATGTCCCATACCATCCCTTAGGGAGACGGTAATAAGCATTAAGTCCACAAATATAATAGATCCCAGGGATCGCTGGATCCTGTCCATTTAACATGAATGTCCATTTACTCTGAAACAAAAACACATGCCTGCATTCACTCGTTCCCACAAATAAAGTGTCATGTTCAGATTTTGGCCTGTATATACAAAGCCTTCCTACATGTAATGCATCTATAGCTAATTTGCCTTGCGTCTTTATTGCGGTGTAAGCATAATCATTTACATATGTGCGTTTCTCTAGCCCCTTTTCTAGTCTCTCTTTCAAAGCTTTGCGTCTATTGTTAGTGTGATCTAAGAAGCTTTTCTCTACAGGTGTTAATAAGCATGTCAGATTGTTGGGGTGTGCATAAGCTGTCCCAAATGTAAGTGTCGGTTCAAAGAAGCCTCTAACTATTTTTATACTATGCTCCGTAGCTAATTTATTCAGAAACTCAATCACTGGCACAAAAGAAAACACCACATCCAAATTTGAGTAGAAATATTGCACATGCTCCTGGTCATAAAATCTTGTTAGTAGCAAACTACAACTTATCCCGTATGTTAGTGGTTAGTGGAAGACTATGATAGGTGACCACTTCTTGTACTGATGAAGGAATCTTTGTGCACACATAACAGTTTCTCGCATCCATGGTTTCAACATACTCATTCAGCATGCGATAGAAGACGTTAGTGGAGAGTTCCACTTTTGAATTAGTTCCCTCATGCAAGTGTTTTGTATCTTGCTCAAACTTTTCCCACAGTGTTAATGTTGTAGTCTCAGGTTTTGAAGCATTGTTAGTCGCTTTCTTATCCAACCACGGCATTCCCAGAATCACACCTACAATTACTATTGCACACAGAATACCTAATATAACGCTTAACCAACCACACACCTTACCCTTCTTGCAACTCCCTCTATTATGAACCATGGCCTGTAAAGAATCAGAAAGCAGAATAACTCAAAGCAAACAATCAACTTGAGGATGATTTAAAAGCTTTTTTTTTTCTTCTTGATGCAAATCTCTCTCTCTCTCTTTCTCTCTGCGAGTATTTACAGCGTTTCACTCACTCCAGGACCCTTTAATCAAATCAGGTTAGCAGCTTGTCATAATCGGGTTTCAAAGTCAATTCAGGTTATCAGTTTCACATCCGGTAATTTATAAGTCTCTTTTCTCAGCTTTTTTAGCATTCAATTTCAGTTTTAACAAAGTCTCTTTCTCTGATTGATTTCAGGTAACGTAGTATTGGCCTGGTACTTCTCGATCAAAACAGAAGGCTAAGAATTCGTGTTGCCATTCAGATGTTGTTGCTTATGCCCATTCGGGACCTGCGTACCTTCTATTTGCGGTTCTTTTTCTTTTCAACCTGCGTTCACTTTGCAATTCTCCTTCACTTAGATCCTCTATTCGGGTTGTATCGATTTCTTCCGCTATTGTTTCACCGGGTACGATCTTTTCTTTTGCAGCCTGTTTCTTTGACCTTTATGCGTCTTCTTCCTGCTTGGCCTTTCAGGACGTTGAACAGCACCCTCCTCTTGTGCTATGGTGTTTTCTCTTGACGGACCTGCAACTGGCTCAGGGGATGCCGGTGTGCTTAGACCTCTCTCTACTATTTCCCCTTCTTCTTCCTCTAACAGGTTCAAGCTCTAACATGTATTCGTCTACTTCTGGGAGAACCTCTCCTTGACTTAGTTCTCCTCCTGCCTCTACTGAGATAGGCTCACTGTCACCTCTCTCTAACTCGTTTGCAGTTTGAGGGACTAGGCCATCCTCAGCGGGCTCTCCTACAGTCTCAGTTCCCCCTAGGTTGTTTCCTGGCCTTGAGACTTCCTTCTCTGGAATTGCTGAGTCGGAAACTTCAAGTTCTTCATCAGTCAGACATGTCACCTTCTTTGTGTGACTGGCATGTATCCAGTTTGGAACACCTGCACATTTCACAGCAGTGGTTGTTGTCAGTATTACTTGATATGGCCCCTTCCAGCGCGGCTCCAAACACAACTTTCTCACGTGCTTCTTGACAACCACCCAGTCACCGGTTTGCAGGGTGTGACCTGGATCACTGATCGTTGGCAATGTGTTGGCTTCCACCTGGTGGGAAAAAGAGCGAACCACATCAGCCAAACCTTTGCAGTAGTCCAACACCATATCATTTGTGATATTCACAAGAGCATTTCCAGGTACTGTGGGCAACCTCATAGCTCTGCCCATGAGGATCTCATGGGGTGATAGTCCTGTCTTCTTATCAGGGGTGTTTCTCATCGACATCAGCACTAAGGGCAATGCATCTGGCCATTTCATATTGGTAGCTGCGCACATTTTTGCCATTCTCAACTTCAAGGTACCATTAATTTGTTCTACTAGTCCTGATGCTTCAGGGTGGTAGCTACAATGCAGCTTCTGTTCAATGTCTAATGCAGCACACAAGAGCTTAATCACCTCATTGTCAAAGTGTCTGCCTCTATCTGATTCTAAAGAGACTGGAAAACCGAACCTTGGTATTAGCTCTCTAAGCAATAGTTTTGCAACCGTGAGACTGTCGTTCCTAAGTGTGGGATAGGCTTCAATCCAGTGACTGAAAACACACACAATCACCAACACGTACCTCAATCCTCCACATACAGGCATTTCAATGAAATCCATTTGCATCTTGCTAAATGGACCTCCAGCTATCCCTATATGGCTCAAAATTACCACAGTTCCTTTTCCAGCATTCATCTGTTGACAGATGATGCACCTGTGACAGGTAACCTCTGCAGCTTCTCTGAATTTCGGGTTAAACCAGTCAATTTTGAACAATCTGATCATTGCATCTCTCCCAAGATGTGCCTGCCCATGATAAAGCCTTGCAAATTGTGAAAAAAGACTGTTTGGTAAAACCAGTTTCCCCTCCTCTGAGACCCACAAGTCATCAGCTCTTTGTATGCATTGCATCCTCTGCCAAGAACGTTTTTTCTCTCCACTAGCACGGCCCTGCAGTGATTTTAACTCATCTAAGGTATCAACCACTCTTGAGGCAAAGTTCAAACATGTTTCATTTTCAGTTTGCAGTAATAATTCCCACTGATCCTTAAACGATATACAGTTCAATGCGCAAAATCTTGCGACTTGATCTGCACAGCCATTTCCCATTGACACAAAGACTTCTGATTTAAAATGAGCATTGCATTTCACCACGGCAATTTCAAGAGGTAACTGAATCGCATGTAACAAATCTTTAATCTGTTCGCCATTTTTCACTGGAGAACCAGAAGAGGTCATAAAACCTCTCTGTGACCACAATTGGCCACAATGCCAAATCCGTATCGGCTGTCAGTATAAATAGTGACTTTCAGATTTTCAGCTGCGTGGCATGCCTTAGTAAGGGCAATTAATTCTGCCACTTGTGCGGAATAAACTCTCTCGAGCCAGGAAGCTTCAATAATACCGGCTATTGTACACACGGCATAACCGGCTCTCAGTATTCCAACTCAGTCTCTTAAACAAGATCCATCAACAAACATAATGCAGTCATTTTCTTTTAACTGCGTATCTTGAATGTCAGGTCGGGGTTTGGTACATAGTTTGGTTACCTCAAGACAGTCATGCTCCACTTCCTCTTCGTTATTAATCTCAGTACTTTCAACAGGAAGTATAGTTGCCGGGTTCAATACAGTACATCTCTTTAGGGAGACATTTGGCGACCTCAGAATAATTGTCTCATATCGGGTAAGTCGGGCATTTGTCATGTGCTGGGTTTTAGTTCGAATCAACAGAATTTCAACTGAATGTGGAACCATTACTGTTAAGGGATGTCCCATCACTATGCCTTCACACTGCGTGAGGCTCTGACCAACTGCTGCAACTGCACGCACACAACCCGGTAAGGCTGCTGCGACTGGGACCAAGGTAGCTGAAAAATACGCTACAGGACGGTTTGCACCTCCATGGACCTGTGTCAAGACAGATGAAGAACAAGCATCACGTTCATGACAAAACAGTAGAAAAGGCTTTGTGTAATCAGGCATACCTAAAGCTGGTGTCCTGCACATGCACTCCCTCAATTCCATGAATGACTCAAGCTCTTCCTTGGACAGAGTTATGGTATACTGGTCATCCTTAGTTTCCTTGCCTGTCAGCTTTATCAATGGATTAGAGATAATTGAAAAGTTGGGTATCCACTGGCGACAGTAGCCCACCATTCCCAAAAACATCCTGACATCTCTCTTTGTTGTTGGTGGGTTCATCTGCAGAATAGCTGTCACCCTTTCCTTTGATATTCTCCTGGACCCTCTCTCAATCAAGTGTCCTAAGTATTTCACCTCTTTCTGACAGTACTGCAGTTTCCTTGGAGACACTTTGGTGGTCATTACAACCCTGGTGGACGGTGTTAAAGCGGCGGTAAGATCGCCAACAGGCCTGCGGTAAAAAATGTGGAATTATGACCGTGGCAGAAACCGCCAACAAAGACAGCCACTTTAACACTCCGACGGCCACGGCGGTACAAACAAACAGCGCGGCGGTCACCGCCAACAGACAAGCGGAGGACAATGTACCGCCCACACTATTATGACAGTCCAGTCTGCCACCTTTTCCGGGGCTGATTCACCGCGGATAAAAACACGGCGGAAACAGGAATTTCGAAGGGAAAACGCTCACCTCTACACACTCCACGAGGAAGGAGGACACCATGGAGCCGGAACTCCAAATCCTACCTGCGATAGTCTTCCTGCTCCTGTACAAGGAGCACGAACGCCGGCGGCGAAGACCACGATGAGTACTGCACCTACGACACAGGGGAGGGGGGAGGGAAAAAACAGGGACACACACATGCAACACCCCCACCCTCACCCACTACAACACACACACTAATACATATCTATACATTATAGTTACACCCCCTAACCCCTCCGGAAGAATGCAAAGACAAAAGGAAATGAGTGTAACCATTGTAATATATTAAAATGCAGTACGCAAAAATATACATATATACACTATTCACAAAATATACACCAAGAATAGTAGTCCAGGTATTGCACCATTCATAGTCCGTGGACCACTGGGCCTAAAATGCATGGGCGAGGCCCACACTCAATACCAGATCAAAACAGAGAGAACACTGCAGGGGCATCAGATTGAAATACAACAGGCACCTCAGGGGGAAGGGGGGGCACCTCAGCCGGATGAGTGCACGACGCCAGATCCACGAGGGGGCTCCATGCCCACTGCTGTATCCTGGGGAGTGCAAAGCCACGGTCTCTCAAGTCTCTACAGTGAGTGGTTTGCCCACTGCATTATCCTGGAGAGTGCAAAGCCACAATCTCTCAAGTTTCTACAGTGTGTGGGTTGCCCACTGCTGCATCCTGGGGAGTGCAAAGCCACAGTCTCTTAAGTCTCTCCAGTGGGTGGTTTGCCCACTGCTGCATCCTGGGGAGTGCAAAGCCGCAGTCCCTCAAGTCTCTCCAGTGGGTGGTTTGCCCACTGCTGCATCCTGGGGAGTGCAAAGCCACAGTCTCTCAAGTGGATAACAGCCTCCACTGGTTCTGGAGGGAGACTGGTGCCCAGAGTGCTTCACCCTGTGAAGGACAGAGGTAGTGGATGCATGTCTCCACTGGTTCTGGAGGGGGACTGGTGCCCAGAGTGCTTCATCTTGTGAAGGACAGAGGTAGTAGATGCATGTCTCCACTGGTTCTGGTGCCCAGAGTGCTTCATCCTGTGAAGGACAGAGGTAGTGGATGCATATCTCCACTGGTTCTGGAGGGGGACTGGAGCCCAGAGTGCATCACTCACCCCGTGATGGTCCCGTTGCATCAGTGCCCCTGCCGCTTATGGGCTAGCTGTGCTTGATTTGGCGGTGCCCTGTTCAGCGGTGCATGCCCTGTTCAGCGGTGCTTGAGTTGACGGTGCCCTGTTCAGCGGTGCTTGCCCTATTCAACGGTGCCTGCACGTGAGCGGGGTGTGCTGGTGGGTGTGCTGGTGAGGGACATAGTGGCTGTAGAGGTAGTGCATACAGGTGTGTGTGTAGACGAGACTGGGAGGGAGGAGGGAGACGACGAGGAGGAGGACACAGTGGAGGCAGTGGATGTTGGTGTGTCTGCATGTGTGTGATACTTGCGTGAGTGCCTGTGTGATGTGTGGTGCTTATGTTTGCCTGAGCTTCCTGTAGGAAAGTACCATCTTGCCTGGCATGTTACCCCCATTTTTCACTGTATATATGTTGTTTTAGTTGTATGTGTCACTGGGACCCTGCCAGCCAGGGCCCCAGTGCTCATAAGTGTGCCTGAATGTGTTACCTGTGTTATGACTAACTGTCTCACTGAGGCTCTGCTAACCAGAACCTCAGTGGTTATGCTCTCTCATTTCTTTCAAATTGTCACTAACAGGCTAGTGACCAATTTTACCAATTTACATTGGCTTACTGGAACACCCTTATAATTCCCTAGTATATGGTACTGAGGTACCCAGTTATTGGGGTTCCAGGAGATCCCTATGGGCTGCAGCATTTCTTTTGCCACCCATAGGGAGCTCTGACAATTCTTACACAGGCCTGCCACTGCAGCCTGAGTGAAATAACGTCCACGTTATTTCACAGCCATTTTACACTGCACTTAAGTAACTTATAAGTCACCTATATGTCTAACCTTTACCTGGTAAAGGTTGGGTGCTAAGTTACTTAGTGTGTGGGCACCCTGGCACTAGCCAAGGTGCCCCCATATTGTTCAGGGCCAATTCCCCAGACTTTGTGAGTGCGGGGACACCATTACACGCGTGCACTACATATAGGTCACTACCTATATGTAGCTTCACAATGGTAACTCCGAATATGGCCATGTAACATGTCTATGACGCGCTGTGTTGCTGGTGGTGCCGCAGGAAGCTGCAATCGGGCAGGAGCCCTTTAAAAACTTCAAAGCGCTCCCGCCTCGCGGGACGCGCTGTGTTGCTGGTGGTGCCGCAGGAAGCTGCAATCGGGCAGGAGCCCTTTAAAAACTTCAAAGCGCTCCCGCCTCGCGGGACGCGCTGTGTTGCTGGTGGTGCCGCAGGAAGCTGTAATCGGGCAGGAGCCCTTTAAAAACTTCAAAGCGCTCCCGCCTCGCGGGACGCGCGCGGGCGTGCCCGGGCGAAGCCCGGGCCAAGGGCGGGCCCGTCCGTGCCCGTCTGAGGCCGAAGGAGGCCGGGCTGGGCCACCTCTCTTGGTCGTAAGGCACGGCAATTGTCCCTCCTGCATAGGGAAGTACTCCAATCTCTCCTCTACTTTGTGACATAGTACCATTCGCCAATGGGGAAGCGTAAGGCCAAAGACAGCCCGACTTTAGGCTCTGGCAAATCCAAAATACTCAAAATCAATAAGACCATGTTACCCCACACTAGCCATGTCGCCAAGGAAATAGATGATTTAATAGAAGAGGTAGAACAGATTCTAAACAACAAGGAGAAGCCTAGTCGAAAGGGCTCAAAATCTGGCACGCTTATTCCATTTCTAACATCTAGTTCACATACTGCTGTTAACTCTCATTCTGTCGCCTCATCTCACCAACCACTCCAACAGTCGTTGCCTTGCCAAGACCCTATTGCCCTCCCTACACCCTATTCCGATGTAGATGCTCTTAGAGCTTGCACACCTCACCCTTCAATTTTATGCTCTAATCGTTTTTCTCCGCTGGCATCCATTGACTCGGACAATCAGCAACCAGCCGTCTTAGCTCTGCAATGTATAGTGAGTCCTCCTCTACAAAATGATTTGTTCACATTGGTGTGTAGCCTTAAGACTGAAGTTAGCGAGTTGAGAGCATTATTGCTTGAGATCACCACCCTTCTTAAAAGCAAATATCCTTCCCCTATTAGCGAGCCTAACTCAAACCTTTTGCCTACTAAGCATCCACCTGCAAAAGGCGTTTTTCCAAACGGGCCTCTTCTGCCACTAGCTTGTGCTGCAGGTCCCATAGACGATCAGTGTCCTGCAAAACAGCTTACGTCCTCTTTTGGAAGAACTACCCCGCTCCTTCCTAATGTTCCCTTCAAATGGGATACTACCAAAGCTTTATACCACAATCATAAATTAATTAGCAACAACTACATATACATGTGCAATGTTCCACCTTTGCCCCCAAACGTGAGAGAAGACAAAGCCTCACTAACAAACAAGGTCTTGCACTGGGTGAGACATACCAGGGGTTGTGGCTCAATCATCCATAATGACATTGTTTCTGTCAAGCGATCTAATGGTTCCCCTGGTCTCTCTGGTCCTAGTGACTTTATAACACTTAGTCTTAAAAGCCCACATTTGGCAGTAGGCCTCATGGAAATGGAAGCACGGTCTATACGCAGGAAGTCCTCAGCAATTACTCTTTCAGCTAGCTGTCCTATTGCTAGCTATATGCGTGCGAATCCTTCCACTAGATCAGCCAATTTGGCCCCGAACCATTTTACAACTACTCAAGACATAAGACCAACAGGCCATCAGGTCCAGAGAGATCCACTCCCTGATTTGGCCCCTAAGTTCTGTTTTGACCCTGTTTCAAGGGCCCAACTAACCCACGATCCTGGGGCTACCTCGGATATTGACTGACTATGTTTCACCAATCTTTGCACAGCCACAGCAGCCATGAACTTTCCATCTAATTCACCCTGCCCAGCCTCTCTTCTTTTATCGGACTCACAACCTGGAAATATTAATAACACCACAAGTTTATTCAAGGCGAATTCCGTTGCCAGTTATGTCCAAGTTGATACTACCACGAACTCAAACATTTCTTGTGTCCAGCACACAGCAAAACTTTTATCCTGGAATGTGGCTGGCATTAACAGCAAACTTGTTGACACTGAGTGGGGGGCACTCGTTGGTAATTTTAACGTCTGCATGTTCCAGGAAACATGGGCAACGCATTGTACATACAAACAAGGGTATAGTTCCTTTTTCAAGCCTGCTAAGCCATCTTTAGCTGGCAGGGCGGCAGGGGGTTTAATCACATGGGTAAAATCTATAGAGGGGAGTGGTACAAAGGAGATATATGTGGATTCTCATGATATTTTGGCCGTTGCTATCTACCCAGCCTCAGGCACTCCTGTCCTTTGTCTAAATATTTATAGCAGACCGGGACCCTCAAATCACCGATCTCCCATTGTCGAGCTACTGAATATCTTAATCCCAGACCTTCGCCTCAAATATCATATCATAATAGCTGGTGACTTTAACGTTCTACTTGAACTTAATGCAGATCACATAGAGGTCATGCAGTCTGAAGATAGTGTATGGAATATCCCTCCTCCTGTGACTTTTCATTCTACCCAGCAAAATTCATATAAACCAAGTGTTAGGGCCTCACAGATAGTGGACCTCATGATATCCCATGGCCTTCGTTTGGGTAATGGCCGCTTTCCAGCGGACATTCCGGCCAGACCAACCTTCTTCAGGGGCTCATATAGTAACAAATTGGATTATATCCTCTTTGACTTAAGACTATGGCACCATATTCTAGACTTAGAGGTGGGTCTTCCCCATACTAGTGATCATGCTCCCCTCCAGATCACATACAAGAGTTCTCTCCTAGTAGGGGTCGCACTTCCCCCTGTCTCCTCTACTGCTATGGAGCTGTCCAGTAATAAGCGTACAGTAAGGTGGGACTCCTTTGTGCAATCAAATAAGCTTCAAGGAAAATTGCGTGCCCTAACCTCTTCTCACCAGTTATTTGATACCAACTTTATTCTGGCTCCATTAGAAATATTGCCTCTTCATTTGGACCTTTTTTCTACTCTGAAAGAGCTGTTTACTAAACGTCCAAGGCCACTGACTATTTCCTGTATTCGACCACATACTAAATGGTTCAACAAGAGGTGTAGGGAGGCCAAAAATACTTTGGCCATCGCGCTAAAGACCAAAGACAGATCAGGCATCATCACTGCTAGACGTCATTATGCTTCCACTTGCAACAAAAGTAAATTCGAGTACGAAGAGGGGCTATGGAGCAATTTACTTGAGGCAGCTACCGTCCATGATTCAAAACGGTTCTGGCTCCTAGTTTCCTGTGGTGATCAGAACCGCATATCTCACCTGGAGTCTTATATTTCTCCTGACATCTGGCTCTCCTACTTTAAGGAATTGTATGGACCATTGTCGGCAAGTCATGTTTCTGACATAATTTCGGAGGAGCCAACAACTTTTGACGAGTCTATGGCTTTCTTGCCCCCTTTTACACTGAACGAAACTGTGTCGGCCATTGCAGCCCAGAAAGCAGCAAAAGCCCCTGGGATGGACGGGATCCCCTCTGATATGTTTAAAGTGGACCAGAACACCTGGGGCCCATATATTAACAGACTTTCTAATGCCATCTTGACTAGCAGAATTTATCCTGACTCGTGGAAAGAGGCGATTATAGTGCCCATCCATAAGAAAGGAGAGAGGAACAACCCGGGTAATTATAGACCCATCAGCCTCCTCGACAACCTTCAAAAAAATTTCTGTTATCAGTTGTTGAGCAGGCTGAACAAGTGGCTAGTTGAAAATCAAATCTTAAATCATCTACAAGCGGGCTTCAGAGAAAAAACTAGCACATTAGATCAGATATTTCGTTTTACTTCTATTAAATGGAAAGTTGTCGATGTTGACTTAGGCCACCTATATGTAGCATTTGTAGATCTAAAATCGGCCTTTGATCTAGTACCCCGCCACAAACTGTGGGAAGTTCTGTCTAAAATAGGAGTCCCGTGCTCTATTTTAAATATTATCAGGGATCTTTACACTGGCAACTATGGTAGAATTAGATGGGGCCCACAAGGTGAATTAACAGAAAAATTCCTTACTGCCCGAGGTGTAAGACAAGGTTGTGTTCTTGCCCCTACCTTATTCCTTCTCTTCATAAACACATGCATCCCTTATCTTATGGAGTGCTCTAACGACTCGCCTAAAATAGGAGGGCAGAAGATCCCCTGCCTTCTTTTTGCCGATGACACCCTGCTGGTTTCTCAAACAGCCACAGGCCTTTCAACCCTGCTTTCAAGATTCATTGACTATTGCAATGATTATGGGCTCGAAATCAACCGATTAAAAACCAAGTGCATGGTGTTTGGCGATAGGAAAGGCAGAATGAGACGACCTATCTATTTAGAGGGTGCCGCGCTGGAAAGAGTCAGAGATTTTGATTATTTAGGCCTGAAACTAGAAGACTCGCACAAGTGGCAGCCCCACATCCAGAAGGCAACTTTACGATTGCAACAGCGAGCGAGTGGCATTGCAAGATTTGCAGCTAGATCTCCTAGCTTTGCCATGACGCCCGCAGTAGAAATTTATAAACTACAAGCAAGAGGGGGAGCAATCTATGGAGCTGAACTGTGGGGCCACTGTTGTCTGGATGACTTGATAAAAGTGGAGAACTCTTTCTTAAGGTCATTGCTAAGAGTTCCTTCCAGTACCCCAATGCTCCCAATACGCATGGACCTAAATCTCCCTTCCATCAGCCAGATCGTTGCACTCAAGCCCCTGTTGTACTGGATTCGCCTATGGTCATCAGATTCTCTTGTCCATTATAGATGTGCGCTAGCTAACTTGATGGCCAACAACACTAGCTCCAAAATCAAGTGGTGTGCATATGTAGAAAGGACCCTCTCGCTTCTTGGTTTGGGGTCCTATTGGAAGGAACCATTATCTATCCCTAAGAACGCAACCCAGACTCTAAAGGATGCTTTCTGGCTCCACGTTCAACTTTCCCAACTGTCCGCTGTCTCGTCATCATCCATGACGGGAAACTTTTTATATTTTAAATGTCATTATGAATTTGCACAATATATGGATATAGTATCTTCCCCGTTTGCTCGTTCATTATACATTAGATTCAGGGTGGGCTCTCTTCCTTTGCGTTCCCTCACTTATAAATGGTCTAATTTTAGTTGTTCTTCTAAGATGTGTCCGATGGGCTGTGCCAGAGAAGAATCAGTAACTCATATTCTCTTCCAATGCCCCGCATACTCCAAACAAAGAGCCCGTTGGATTATTCCTCTGTGCAGAAGTAAGGGTTTTAAAAACTGCTTGCTAGCTTTGAGAATTTTTAAATCTGATTCATCGGTTTTAGTGGTTTGTTGTTTGTCAAAATATTTAGACTCAATCTGGCGTATCAGACTGAACACGCTTAAAAAAGCAGAGGGAAATTTAACAATGAATGTGGTAAACAACAATTGATGGATTTATCATTGCATGCACATATCACTTTTATTGGTTCAGATGCATTCCCTACCTGCTGTTTTTATTTTTCTTAGATATTTTTTAAATTGAAATGTCCTTTTTATCTGATATGGTTTGCCAGGCTTGTATCTTATTCTTTTACCTATAATGCGTTTTTACATAACTATAAGGTGCGATTTTCCATGAGGGAACTGCTTATGTGTAAATATTTCTCTTTTCTTTTTTTTTTTCTCCTTTTCAATCTTTTATGACTTAAATTGTTTATTATGTAGCTTGCCGTTCCTTTTTTGTGTGATGCGCTTTTATGGTATTTATATTTACCGAAATAAAGCTAATGAATGAATGACATGTCTATGATCATGGAATTGCCCCCTCTATGCCATCATGGCATAGTTGGCACAATCCCATGATCCCAGTGGTCTGTAGCACAGACCCTGGTACTGCCAAACTGCCTTTCCCGGGGTTTCACTGCAGCTGCTGCCAGCCCCTCAGACAGGCTTCTGCCCTCCTGGGGTCCAGCCAGGCCTGGCCCAGGATGGCAGAACAAAGGACTTCCTCTGAGAGAGGGTGTTACACCCTCTCCCTTTGGAAAATGGTGTGAAGGCAGGGGAGGAGTAGCCTCCCCCAGCCTCTGGAAATGCTTTCATGGGCACATGTGGTGCCCATTTCTGCATAAGCCAGTCTACACCGGTTCAGGGACCCCTTAGCCCTGCTCTGGCGCGAAACTGGACAAAGGAAAGGGGAGTGACCACTCCCCTGACTTGTACCTCCCCTGGGAGGTGCCCAGAGCTCCTCCAGTGTGCTCCAGACCTCTGCCATCTTGGAAACAGAGGTGATGCTGGCACACTGGACTGCTCTGAGTGGCCAGTGCCATCAGGTGATGTCAGAGACTCCTTCTGATAGGCTCCTTCAGGTGTTGCTAGCCTATCTTCTCTCCTAAGTAGCCAAACCCTCTTTTCTGGCTATTTAGGGTCTCTGCTTTGGGGATTTCCTTAGATAACGAATGCAAGAGCTCATCCAAGTTCCTCTGCATCTCTCTCTTCACCTTCTGCCAAGGAATCGACTGCTGACCGCGTTGGAAGCCTGCAAAACTGCAACAAAGTAGCGAAGACGACTACTGCAACTCTGTAACGCTGATCCTGCCGCCTTCTCAACTGTTTTCCTGGTGGTGCATGCTGTGGGGGTAGTCTGCCTCTTCTCTGCACTAGAAGCTCCGAAGAAATCTCCCGTGGGTCGACGGAATCATCCCCCTGCAACCGCAGGCACCAAAGAACTGCATCACCGGTAGCCTGGGTCTCCTCTAAGCACGCCGAGCGAGGTCCCTTGAATCCAGCAACTCTGTCCAAGTGACTCCCACAGTCCAGTGACTCTTCAGTCTAAGTTTGGTGGAGGTAAGTCCTTGCCTCCCCACGCCAGACTGCATTGCTGGGAACCGCGACTTTTGCAGCTACTCCGGCCTCCGTGCACTTCCGGCAGAAATCCTTTGTGCACAGTCCAGCCTGGGTCCACGGCACT
Source organism: Pleurodeles waltl (assembly GCF_031143425.1). Lineage (NCBI taxonomy): Eukaryota > Metazoa > Chordata > Amphibia > Caudata > Salamandridae > Pleurodeles > Pleurodeles waltl. The sequence goes on from NC_090439.1 coordinate 366,337,698, forward strand.
CTAACCTGCATTGCACAACCTCCTAAGTTGTCCTCCGGCGACGTGGGACTCCTTTGTGCGACTTCGGGTGAGCACTGTTTCTCTCCACTTCAGAGTGCCTGTTCCGGCACTTCTGCGGGTGCTGCCTGCTTCTGAGAGGGCTCCTTGTCTTGCACGACGCCCCCTCTGTCCCCAGACGCAATTGGCGACATCCTGGTCCCTCCTGGGCCACAGCAGCATCCAAAAACCCTAACTGCATGATTTGCAGCTAGCAAGGCTTGTTGGTGGTCTTTCTTCAGGAAAACACTTCTGCACAACTCTCCATGGCGTTTGGGATCCGTCCTCCAAAGGGAAAGTTCCTAGCCCTTGTCGTTCCTGCAGAATCTTCAGCTTCTACTGTCCAGTAGCAGCTTCTTTGCACCCACAGCTGGCATTTCCTGGGCATCTGCCCATCTCCGACTTGCTTGTGACTTTTGGACTTGGTCCCCTTGTTCCACAGGTGCCCTCGAGTGGAAATCCATAGTTGGTGCATTGCTGGTTTGTGTCTTTCCTGCAGAATTCCCCTATCACGACTTCTGTGCTCTTTGGGGAACTTTAATGCACTTTGCACTCACTTTTCAGGGTCTTGGGGTGGGCTATTTTTCTAACCCTTACTATTTTCTAATAGTCCCAGCGATCCTCTACAAGGTCACATAGGTTTGGGGTCCATTCGAGGTTCGCATTCCACTTTTGGAGTATATGGTTTGTGTTGCCCCTATCCCTATGTGTCCCCATTGCATCCTATTGTAACTATACATTGTTTGCACTGTTTTCTAAGACTATTACTGTATATTTTGGTATTGTGTACATATATCTTGTGTATATTTGCTATCCTCATACTGAGGGTACTCACTGAGATACTTTTGGCATATTGTCATAAAAATAAAGTACCTTTATTTTTTGTATATCTGTGTATTGTGTTTTCTTATGATATTTTGCATATGACACTAGTGGTACTGTAGGAGCTTCACTCGTCTCCTAGTTCAGCCTAAGCTGCTCTGCTAAGCTACCATTATCTATCAGCCTATGCCGCTAGACACCCTATACACTAATAAGGGATAACTGGGCCTGGTGCAAGGTGTAAGTACCTCTGGGTACTCACTACAAGCCAGTCCAGCCTCCTACACTTCCCTTGTGTGGTGAGGTGTGTGCAGGCTGGTCTGATGGTGTGCTTGGGATAGGCAGAGGTACAGGGGATTGGGTCTGGGTGAAGGAAGTTGGAGGGGGGAGGCTAGACACAGGGACAATGGCTGCCATCAGTGCTGAGGCCAGAGTTTGAAAGGCTCTGTGAAGTGCCGCCTGACCAGAATGAATGCCCTCCAGGAATGCATTTGTTTGTTGCAACTGCCTTTCTACACCCTGGATGGCATTCAAAATGGTAGACTACCCAACAGTGAGTGACCTGAGGAGGTCAATGGCCTCCTCACTGAGGGCAGCAGGGGTGACTAGGGCAGGGCCTGAGTTGCCTGGGGCGAAGGTGATGCCCACCCTCCTGGGTGAGCGGGCACGGGGCGAAGGCTGAGGGGCTGCTGGGAGGGCTGTGCTGGTAGGGGGTGGCGGCTGTACCTGTAGATTCAGGGGGCACAGATGTTGCCGCCACCACAAGGGAGCTCCCATCAGAGGGCAAATCCATGTCGCTGGTCTCAGCTCCTGTCCCCGCCGTGGAGCTCCCGTCGCCCTCTGTCCCCCTGGTGAATTCTGAGTCCGTAGTGTGGCCCTCCATGGCCATGTGGGATGCAGCTCCCTCGTGCTTTAGTGCCACTGCTCCTCCGCCTGATGATGCTAATGCACACAAGAACAGGGAGACCACAAAAAGGGGCGGGGAACAGAAGAAAGACATGTTGAGTGCATGGATTACCGCTACTGTTGGCGAACAAGACAGATACAGAAGCACCCTGCACTATGCCGTGCTCTTGGGCTCTACAGTACAATTCCTGGGAAATGGACTATAAGGCTATGGACGACATCTGCACACATAGATGACACAGGAGCATGAATAGCTGTACTTGGCGCTCTACAGAGGTGAGGTGCGGGGCCACAGGGCCATGCCTTACGGAGGGGCCCAGCCTATGGAACTCGCCCTGGCCTAGGGAAACCCACAGCCCTCCTCCCCCATCAGACTACTCCACTGCACGCAAAGTCAGCAGAATGAGAGTGTACTCACCCCCTTGTGTCTGCTGTGATGCCCTCAAGCGCCCATCCAACTCGGGGTAGGCCACCGCCAGGATCCTGAACATCAGCGGGGTCATGGTTCGACGGGCACCCCTCCCACATTGGGAGGCCATCCCCAGCTGAGCCTCCGCCGTCTTCTTGCTCCAGCGGCGAATGTCCTCCCATCTTTTCTGGCAGAGGGTGCTCCGTCTGTGGTAGACCCCCAGGGTCCGGACGTCCTTGGCAATGGCACGCCAAATATCTTTCTTCTGGTGGGTGCTGACCTACATGAAATGTACAGGGGAAGAAGAGAAGTCATTTCCAACTGCACCGTCAAGGTGAGTGGCCCCCATCCCTACTCTTGCCATGTGGCACATGCACCCACCGTATTTCATGCACGCAGAACTCTGCCCCCTTCTTTCTTACATCCAGCCCTCTCCACACAGGCATAGCCCATACAACATGCTCCCTGTGTACTTACCTGTTGGTCTGGAGGACCGTAGAGTAGCGTGTACTGGGGGAGGACCCCATCGACGAGCTTTTCTAACTCCTCCGATGTGAAGGCAGGGGCCCTTTCCCCAGATACACGAGCCATTGTCTCTTCCAGACCGAGGTCACAGCAGCACTTGCAGTGTAGGTCCTCTCCTGTCGAAGATCAGGTATCGAGTGAACAGATAGAAAATGGAGGTCACGTCCACAGTGGTCACGTCCGATGCGGTGCGTACCATCACCGCCGGCGCACATCGTCATTGGCTCCTGGGACCCTGAGGGTCCAATGTTAACCAATGCAGCATTGCCTGCGGTCTCTGACCGCCTACCGCGACGGTATACAATGCCAGCGCAGTTACCTCACATCCCATTGTCCCACCTTAGAGGTCAGGCAGCCGCCATTTCAGGGGCCCACATTGCCTAATTTCCAACTGCGTCACACATACCTAGGCCTAGTCTCAACACACATACAGGCCACATTTTGTGTATGATTGGTGTTCTGTGTAAACTGTGGGTACGTACCTCTGAGTTGTTTGACTCTGTGGTCGCTATTTTACTTCATAGGCACCGTCCGCTGGGACATGTGAGGAGATGGCGGAATCCTCTGGTGTACCGACCGCTGGTGGTCCTGTCGACAATGGAGGAAAGACATTTGATAATTACCTATAGGTTTGACAGTGCCACAATCCAGGAACTGTGTACCCAGTTGGAGCCAGACCTGATGTCAGCAATCCGCCATCCCACAGGAATCCCCCTCAAGTGCAGGTGCTATAAGTGCTCCATTTCCTTGCAAGTGGGTCTTTTCAGGGATGTCCCAGCCTATGTTTTCAAATGTGTTGTCCAGAGTGTTGTCTGCCCTGCTGAAACACATGTGGAGCTACATCGTTTTCCCTCAGGTGGAGGATTTGCCTACAGTGAAAGGTGACTTCTATGCCCTTGGACATATCCCCAACATCATAGGTGCCATTGATGGGACGCATGTGGCTTTGGTCCCCCCCCACATGAGTGAACAGGTGTACAGAGACCGGAAGAGTTATCATTCCATGAATGTACAGATGGTATGTTTGGCAGACCAGTACATCTCCCATGTGAATACCATGTTCCCTGGCTCAGTGCATGACGCCTACATCCTGCAGAATAGCAGCATCCCTTATGTGATGGGTCAACTCCAGAGGCACTGTGTGGGGCTATTAGGTGAGCCCCTGGAAGCAAGACAGTGGGAATGGTTGTCTGGGGTTGTCCCTACAGGTTAGTGTGTGTCTAACAGTTGTCCCTCGCCATTTGCAGGTGACTCTGGGTACCCCAACCTGTCTTGGCTACTGACTCCAGTGAGGAATCATAGGACCAGGGCAGAGGAACGCTACAATGAGGCCCATGGGCGAACTAGGAGGGTGATCGAGCGGACCTTCAGCCTCCTGAAGGCCAGGTTCAGGTGCCTGCATATGACAGGTGGATCCCTATTCTACTCACCAAAGAAGGTGTGCCAGATCATCGTGGCCTGCTTTATGCTTCACAACTTGGCTTTGCAACTCCAGGTGCCTTTTCTGCAGGAGGATGGTCCAGATGGCGGTGTTGTGGCATCTGTGGAGCCTGTGGACAGTGATGAGGATGAAGCAGAGGAAGAAGACATGCAGAACAGGGACTCAGTGATCCAGCAATATTTCTAGTGAAACACAGGTGAGAATACATTCCTGCCTACCACATGTACTTTTACACTACTACCTCTATCCTGTCTGTCGTTTTCACCCAGTGTATGGTCACTGAGTTGTCACTTTCCCTTACGGTTTCACAGATGTGGGTCCCAACGTGTGTCATCTGCTTATATTCCTCATGGACTAGAGCTGTATGACATAGGTATGTTGGCATTACTATTTCAAGAACATTTTCTCACTGTAATTGCAAATACACTATTTCAAAATCACAGACAGACTCCAGATCTTTTTGTGCTTTAGGTGTGTTTATTTAAGTGCAAAATATTGGAGGGGGAAGTTAAATGGTGAGTGGTGATGGCGGAGGAGTGTCCATGGCAGAGTCCAGTCTATTAGTCTCACAGGTGCATTGCCCATATGGGCATTGGAAGTGGAGCTGGGGCAGTTTAAATATGGACAGTGTGACAAAGTGGGACAGTGGGATGACAATCAGGGTGGTCTCATTTCTAGACGGGGGTCTTGCCATCGTGCTCTGTCTTGTTCCTGGATCTCAGGGACCGTTTGCGGGGTGGTTCTCCATCTGCAAGGGGTGGGGTGCTGGTCTGGTGGTCCTGTGGCGGGGCGTTGTGTCCACTAGCGCCGGCGGAGGTGGTGAGCAGTTCATCGTCCATGCTAGTGTCAGGGGCCCCTTGTAGTGCCACAGTGTCCCTCCTGGTGTTGAGTACTTCCTTCAGCACCCCTACGATGGTGCCCAGGGTGGAGCTGATGGTTCTGAGTTCCTCCCTGAAGCCCATATACTGTTCCTCCTGCATGCGCTGGGTCTCCTGAAACTTGGCCAGTACCGTTGCCATCGTCTCCTGGGGGTGGTGGTATGCTACCATGATGGAGGAGAGGGCCTCGTGGAGAGTGGGTTCCCTTGGCCTGTCCGCCCCCTGTCGCACAGCAGCCCTCCCAGTTCCCCTGTGTTCCTGGGCCTTCGTCCCCTGGACCGTGCCACTGCGCCCAGGTCCCTGTTGTTGGGGTGGTGGGTTATCCTGGGTTCCCTGTAGTGGTGGACACACAGCTGATTAACGTGTCCTGGGGACGGAGGTATGGGCCCACTGGGTGGGTGCTGTGCTGGTGTTTCCAGAGGGGGGAAGGTCTGTGGTGGCCTGTGCCTGTGTGAGGGGAACCGACTGTCCCGAGGCCCACGATGGTCCGGGCTGGTCATCTAGATCCAGTTGGACAGAGGTGCTGTCATCACTGTGGGCCTCTTCTGTGGGTGAAGTGGACATGTCTGGACCCTCCTGTCTGGTGACGTTGGGTAGTGGTCCTGCAGGGGTGGAAAGGCATGATTATTGCATCTGTGTGTCATGGTGTGCAATGGGTGGGTGACCGTGTACCCCAGTGCTGGCATTCCTGTGTGGGAGCTTGTGTGATGATGGTTTAGGGGGGTGTATGGGTATGTGCAGTGGGCATGCTTTAGTGATGGGTGTCCATGCTTTGTTTTTGCATGCAGGGCTTGGTGTTGGGATGTGTGGTTTGTGATATTGGTACATTTGTGAGGAGTTGGAGTGATAGGGGTGAGGGCGAGGGTGGGGTTATGTGATAGCATGCAGGTAGGGTGGGGGATGTAATAGTTAAGATTTGACTTACCAGAGTCCATTCCTCCACCAACTCCTGCGAGGCCCTCAGGATGCAGAATCGCCAAGACGTGCTCCTCCCATGTTGTTAGTTGTGGGTGAGGAGGTGGGGGTCCGCCGCCAGTCCGCTGAACTGCCTGGTGGTGTCTTGAGACCACGGAACGCACCTTCCCCCGTAGGTCGTTCTACCTTTTCCTGATGTCCTCCTGATTTCTTGGGTGTTCTCCCACTGCATTGACCCTGTCGACTATTCTTCGCCATAGCTCTATCTTCCTTGCAATTGAGGTGTGCTGCACCTGGGATCCAAATAGCTGTGGCTCTACCCGGACGATTTCCTCCACCATGACCCTGAGCTCCTCCTCCGAGAACCTGGGCTGTCTTTGCTGTGCCATGGGGTGGTGTAGGTGATGTGTGGGGTGGTGTGTGTGGTGATAAGTGTGGTGATATGTAGTGGTGTGTTGTGTGAGGTACGAGGAAGTTGTGTGGGTGATGGTGTTGTGTGCCTGTGGATGCTAGTTTCTGATGGTGGTGTCTCTCGCTGGCCTTCGTTCGTGATTTTTGGTCGTAGGGGTTTGTGGGTGATGTGGGGGTGTGTTTTATATTGTATTGGGTGTGTGGGAGTGGTGTGTGTATGTGTATCAGGTGTGTGTATTTCGAATTGTCCAATGTGGCTGTGTTTTGTAAGAGTGTGTGTATTTTGAGCGCGGCGGTGTGTACCGCCAATGGAATACCGCGGTTGAAAGGCCGCCGCGTGGATTCGTGTGTCGTGATAGTGTGGGCGTATTTCTGTTGGCATGACAGTGGAGTTTTTTTTCCGCCAGTTTATCACTGACCTTTGGTGTGGCAGACTTGTGTGGGTGTCTGAATTTTGGCAGATTCCGAGCAGTGGGTCATAATGACCGTGGTGGAATTCTGCGGCCGCGACGGTGTGTTGGCGGTCTTCTGCACAGTGGTAAGCGGATTTTACCGCCAATGTTGTAAGGACCCCCTTTATGTCCGTCCTTTCCCAAATGGTTCAGTAAGGCAATTGTGTCATACCTGCAGTCATCTTTTGTTCTGGACGCAATTAGCAAGTCTTCAATGTACTGCACTAGAGTCGAACTGAAAGGCAGTTCTAATGACTCCAAATCCTTCTTCAATATCTGATTGAAGATGGACGGTGACTCAGAAAACCCTTGAGGAATTCTGCACCAACTGTACACCTTGTCCAGGAATTTGAAACTGAATAAAAATTGTCTATCCTCATGTAGATGCACCGAAAAGAATGCTTGTGAGAAGTCAACAACGGTGAACCATTCTGCATCACACGGAACCTGAAACATGATTACTGCTGGGTTCGGCAGTATGGGGCAACACTTTACCACAATCTCATTTATTTTCCTTTAGTCCTGCACAATTCGAACCTTCCCACAAGGCTTTTTCAGACCCATTATTGGTGAATTACATGGGCTGCTCAATACCTCTTTCAGAACTCCTTGCTTTAAAAAATCTGCAATTATTTGTGACACCTGAATAAGGACATCTTGTGCCATGTGGTACTGCGGCACCTGGGGAAACACTGCATTTGGCTTCAACTGTACTTTAACTGGTTCAACCCCTTTTATCGGTCCAACTTCTTTTCATGTTAGATCCCACACCTTCTCTGTCACTGTCCCTTATAACTCAGGTGGCAAGTCAGTCACTGGGAAGCGCGGCTTGGTGCAGGGAGGCGGCGCCAGCAATTCTAGAAGGGCAGGAGCCCTTTAACTTGATCCTAAGGGCAGGAGCCCTTTAAATTTGGACTACCGCGTTCCCGCTCTGCGGAAAGCGCGGCTTGGTGCAGGGAGGCGGCGGCAGCAATTCTAGAGGGGCAGGAGCCCTTTATCTTGATCCTAAGGGCAGGAGCCCTTTAAATTTGGACTACCGCGTTCCCGCTCTGCGGGTAGCGCGGCTTGGTGCAGGGAGGCGGCAGCAGCAATTCTAGAGGGGCAGGAGCCCTTTAACTTGATCCGAAAGGCAGGAGCCCTTTAAATTTGGACTACTGCGTTCCCGCTCTGCGGGAAGCGCGGCTTGGTGCAGGGAGGCGGCGGCAGCAATTCTAGAGGGGCAGGAGCCCTTTAACTTGATCCTAAGGGCAGGAGCCCTTTAAATTTGGACTACCGCGTTCCCGCTCTGCGGGAAGCGCGGCTTGGTGCAGGGAGGCGGCTGCAGCAATTCTAGAGGGGCAGGAGCCCTTTAACTTGATCCTAAGGGCAGGAGCCCTTTAAATTTGGACTACTGCGTTTCCGCCCGCGGGACGCGGCCGGGACGCGCCCGGGCGGCGCCCGGGCCAAGGGCGGGCCCGTCTTGCGCCCGTCATCGCCTGGAGGAGCCTGGGCTGGGCCACCCCCCTAAAGTTTTGTTAGTTCTGCTATTTGGACTTGGTCTAGAGGTTTCAGGAATCTTGTCTGTTTAGTCTGACTAGTTTTTTTTTACCACAAGCTTTATCCGGCACCAAAAGGGGCCAGTGGAGCAAGTCTTTTTTTTTTTCCCCGCTACCATTTGCACCCGTTAGTAGGAACCAGGGCTGGGCCTTTTTTTCAGACGTGTTTGAAATTATTTAGTTGGGCCATCGGAAAGACGATATGGGAAAGAGGAAGGCCGATGATGTATCAGTATCCACTCTCGGGTTAAAAAACCCAAAAAACGTTCTGCTGGGAAAGTGGAGGGATGTTCTACCACAAATCTACAGCAATTCAAAACAATTGATTCATTGTTCGAAGAGGTTGAGGCAATACTGAGGAGTCCCTCTGTTGCTGGCCCTTCTATATTGGACACCATTCCTTCAAAAAAGATTCCTGATCTCTTTAAGAAAAAAAACACAGATGCATAGAGTAGAGGTCAAGGCGGATCTACACCCTCCACCACACTCCCAGGGTGTAATTCCTTCACTTTTGGAGACTTCATCATCTTTGGTGGAAACAAATGGTTGTTTACCTGCAGAAGGTGCGCCTTTTTCGAGGTGCACTTCTCCGCCTTTTATTACCATTCCCTGTTCTAATAAGTTTTCGGTTTTATCCTCTAATTCTGTAAGTTCTGGACATTTACAAACCTTATTTGCAGAAGGAATTGACAAAGACTCCCCGGATAGGAAGATGGGCAACAATGAAGCTTCTCAGTTAGCTATCATTTCCCAGAAACTAGATGATGTTAAGTGTCTCCTGGTATCTTTGATGAACAAAATCTCTGGACTCTATGATCAAAAGTCTGGTTGTAATTGCATTGTGCCGTATGAGTCTTTTCCTTCCTCTGTTTTAATGCTGGAAACCAAAAAAACTAGTTTCTCTACTTTAGGTGACAAATCGACATCTCCTTCTACACACAATATTGTTAGGGGAAGTAATGGCAGCTCTCCAAGGCATGGCAGGTCTGTCTGTCAGACCATGTCTACCATCAGTGAGCGAGTTCCAAAATTAGGTGTTAATAAGTGTGGATCCACCTCTGGAAGGGGGGACAAAGGTATTCCCTGTTCTAAAACTTCTCAGTTAAACTTAGGTGGAATGCCCTCTGCAGTAAGTTGTCGTGCTAGTCCCCGTTCCGCCACACACCCTGACTATTTGACATTCCTACAGACCCGTGACTTCAAGGGAAGGTCAAGAAGGAGGAGGGAAGATGCCATTATATATTTGACTAGGGTGCCAAAGCTACCTCAGGACAAGAGAGAGTCGAGTGACTCTCTAATCAATAAAGTCATTCATTGGATACGCTCCCAGAGGAACTGTCTCTCCGTTATCAGGTCTGATATATGCGAGGTCCATAGATATAATCAGTTAGGGTCGGAATTTGATTATATTTCGATTCTTTTTAATGATAGTAGTCTAGTCAATGATCTCCTGGCCTTTGACATACGGACAGGTACATTAAGTTCAGGTAGGGAATCGAACCTTAGACTTAGTAGTCAGCCGCCTGGGGCCCCGTTATGTAGAGGATGTTGCACATCTGGAACTATTGTAGCTGGGGTTATTCCTTCTCCAGACAACTCTTTAACATCTAAATCTGAGAACCCTTCCCCCTTACTTCCTGAACTGCACTGACTGATTGCCCCCTGCATAGTACTTCCTAAAACAGTAAACGATGAGTGTCAATTTACAGGGACTCCATCTACTGCCTCTTTATTGAGAACTAAGTCAATATCTACGCCTCCCAAAATCAATATTATATCTTGGAACGTTGCAGGAATTACGTTAAAGTTGGATGACCCGGAATGGGTAAGCCTTGTTAATAAACAAGATATCTGTCTTTTTCAGGAAACTTGGACTGCAGAACAGATATCCATTCAAGGCTTTACAACCTATTTATCTGCTGCCCAACCTGCCTCTGGTGGCTTTGGAAGACAGATAGGAGGGTTAATGATTTTATTGAACAACAAGCTAGAATGTGACCACTCAATGATAAAGTTTAATTCCTACGATCTGCTGGGTGTGCAACTTACAATCCGACCTGTATTTAGGATGATAGTATTGAATACTTATGCAAGATCCGTTCCCCGTGGGTCGGAATCAACTATTCTCACCCAGCTGACGGACTATATAGAGCTTTTGGACTCTTCAGATTTTCTGATTATAGCTGGTGACTTTAATTGCTCTTTTGTGTTGGACAATACCATCAGCAATCTGACTACTAAGGAGGACGAATATTGGGGTATTCCACAATCTAAGTAAATGGCGTCTCTGCCTGTTTCCCGTGTTGCATCTCAGTTGTCTTCCCTTTGTCTGAATTATGGTTTGAGAGAATGTAATGGCCGCACTAAATCAGATCCTGAGCGAGTTATTACTTTCAAGCGAGGGCATTCCTTTAGTACTATTGATTATATTCTGGAGGACATTAGGCTATGGTCAAATTTTACCTCGCCTGGACAGTGATCATAACCCCTTGTGCCTTGTACTGACCAACCATGCATTTTTAAGAGTCCAGCACATAATGATTACTAACGTCCCACTCCCTTACTTGAATCATAGACGTTCTAGAGTCTGTTGGCCGAAGGTTCAATCCAACCCGTACTTGATTAGGGAAATATATTCATCATTTTAAAAACTTTTTGCAGATTACGAGGAACAAGAAGCCTCTGATATTCCTATTATGGCTATCCACAACAAACTGGTGGATTCCCTACAGGGTATCTTCTATAGGGAAATCCCTTCTAAACCGAGACCTGCTGACATCCCTCGTAGGGACTGGTACAACCAGGATTGTGTGCGAGCAAGATCTAATTTAAACGAGGCTGTAAAAAACTCTACCCAAGAGGCTATTAAAGAGGCCCCATGTAGGTATGCTAATGCCCTGAAACAAGCAAAAAAAGACTGGGATAATGAGATATGGCAGAAGCTGCTTGAAGCAGCTAAACATCAAGATGATAGTTCCTTTTGGCGGCTGTTGACCTCCAGCTCGAAAAGGGGTAATGATGACATTGGCATGTATATTCAGCCTGAAAGATGGATGTCCTATTTTTCCGGAATTTATGCTCTGTCTGCATCGCAAGCACTGGAGGTCCCTGGATATGATGAGTGTTGGGCTGTTACCAAGACTTCAACTGAGAGCATTGTTTTTACCTTAGCCGAAACAACAGCTGCAATTAATTCTCTGAGGCCAGCTAAAGCTCCTGGTCCAAATAAGATTCCAGGGGACCTGTTTAAATCAGAACCAAAGATATGGGCATGGTACATTAACTTATTGTCTAATGCCATAGCAGCTGGTAGCCCTATTCCAGATTCTTGGCGTGGTGCAGAAATAATTCCGATTCACAAAAAGGGTGATGTAGGTTCACCTGCAAATTATCAACCAATCAGCCTTATCAATATCCTTCAGAAGACGTTTGCTAAGCAAGTCTTAGATAGGCTTACTGATTGGATTCAGGATAATCAAATTTTATCCCCCTTACAGGCCGGCTTTCGGCCTAAAGCTAACACCATGGACCAAGTCCTCAGGCTGTCATTACTATTTTGGAAGTATGTCACCCTATCTAAGCAAAAACTCTATGTTGCTTTTGTAGATCTAAGATCTGCGTTCGACTTTGTCCCAAGAGAGAAACTATGGGGAGTATTAAACAAAATCGGTATCCCAGGAAACTTAGTGCATTTAATTCAAAGGTTACATGAAAAAACATTTGCACAAGTTAGATGGGGCAATCGGGGGGAACTCACCGACAAAATAGATATTAGGAGAGGAGTGCGCCAGGGTTGTGTTCTTGCCCCAACTCTTTTCACATTGTTTATTAACGAGGTGGTGCAAGTCGTTACCAACTGCCAAAATGATGCTCCATCCCTGAATAACCACAACATTCCAATTTTGCTATTTGCTGACGATTCCCTCCTGATCGCCAGAACTCCTATGGGTCTCCAGGTACTTGTGGATAAGTTTAGTTTGTTTTGTGGTGACTATGGACTTGAACTTAATCACAGCAAAACTAAACTTATGACCCTGGGCTGTGGTCCCACTAAGAGATATTCAATTTTCTATAATGGAACCCCCCTAGGCATGGTAAGCTCCATAGATTATTTGGGGGTGAGAATTAGCAACAATCTGCATTGGGGGGCCCAAATTGATAAAAGTTTAGCTCTTTTGGCCCAGAGATCTGGGGCTATTCTACGTTTCCACAAGTCTACCTCTGAGAGAGTGATTACTCCAACCATTAAAATTTACCAAGCTAAGGCACAGAGTGCTGCGGTCTATGGGGCAGAAATCTGGGGGTCCTCGAACACTGGCAAGTTGGCAGTGGGAGAAAACAACTTTGTAAGGTCAACTTTGGCTTGTCCTCGTAATACCCCACTGCTGCCAATGTTCTGGGACCTTGGCCTTTCATGCATCTCAGATGTAATTGCTCTACGACCATTGCTTTTCTGGGTCCGTGTATGGACTACCCCTGAGCTATCCACATATAAGGAGTCTATTCAAGACATTTTAGATAGACCAAATGTTCTTACCATTCCTTGGTTTAATCACATCTCAAAATGGTTTTATAGATTGGGTCTTAGCGAGTTTTGGAGCCATCCAGAAAGTATAAGGAAGGATCAGAAGAACCATTTGAAAACTGTTTACTGGATATATGTCAGAGAAAACTACCTGCTGTGCTCAACACACGGCAGATTGACCTCACAATTTTTTGATTTCAAATGGTATCCGCATCTGGAACCATTTATGGATACAATTCTTGACCCACTAAGTAAGAGTTTATACATTCAGTTCAGATATGGTTGTCTGCCTCTTAAATCTTATGGTAGTACACAGAGTTTGATTACAAGATCTGATTCTTGTCCTAGTTGTAATCACTCTTCAGAATCCATTGTACATTTTATGTTTATATGCCCTGCATATATGATTGCGCGACGGAAGTGGTTACGACCTCTGTGTTGAAATATGGGGATAAGACACTGTATGGCTGCCTTAAGAATCATGATGAGGGATACTTCCCTCTTTCTATCTTGTGCGGTTAGCAAGTATATTGTAGCTGCTTGGCATGTACGTATTAGTTCACTGGGGAAAAAATGATGATGAGGTACAAATTAAAAAAAAAAAAAAAAATAAGGAAAAGTGTTTTAGTTGCTAATTTTAACTATGCACCTAAGACTGAAATAAAACCCCGTGGTTAATTTAAATGATAGATACCAGGGGGATAGGTGCATTTTGGAAAGTAATTTTATGTGTTTTAAGGCTGAACATATGTTATTCTATTTTATTCTCATCTCTCTTTTTTAACTTTTTCTTTTTATTTAATTGTTGGTTGTTTGCTTTTATGGTTGAAAGAAACAAATAAAGCTATGTGAACTTGAACTCAGGTGGCAAGTAAGTCACTGTAAGCATAGGGAATAAGGTTATCAAAGGGTACTCTTCATTCGCAGTCTCCATCTCTGATTCTGTAAATTGCCCATCATCCCCCTCATCATCACTGTATGTCAGTATTTCAATTCTATCATTAGAACAGGTAATCAAACATTTTGTTTTGCACAGTAAGTCTCTTCCCAGTAGGGACACAGGACTTGAATCGCAGACTACAAATTTATGCAATCCCTGAAAGTTGCCAATCTCAACTTGCACCGGATCTGTAATCGGGTTTGTCAAGTACTGGTTTGCTACTCCTACCACTCTTATGGTACGCCCTGAAAGTGGCAATTTTAGAACCTCTGCACTTCTGACTGTAGAGCGTGTAGCTCCGGTGTCAACCAAGAATGAAACCTTGTGACCCTTCACCTTTCCCTCTACATAGGGTCCCCTCTGGTCCACTTCTAGGGATGCTGCAAGCCTGCACTCCTCACTGTCTGAACTGTCATCGGACCATTCATCATTTATTCCATCTGGGAATTGCTGTACTGTGTTATTTTGGCTCATCACTTGACCTGTGACCTGCTGAGGAAGCATCACCTGTTGCTCTCCCATTGGAGCTAATGGTAATTGCATTTGCTGTCTAGGTACCATGAGAACCTGCTGTTGTACCTGCTGCATTTGTGCTGGTTGAACACGCGGTATTTGCATTTGCTGCATGGGCTGTTATTCTGGAAATTCTAATTTTGACCTCTCATTTTTGGGCCTCTCACATTTTGAAATGTACCGACATCAGTGCTCTGTTGAACAACACCATCATGCACCGCATTCGGGCATTCCCGCTTCCAATGCCCCATGCCCCCGCACGTGTGACATAGTGGCATCTTTTTCATCCCTTGCGCATCATTTTGAACCACAACAGTATTCAAATCTGGACTGCGATTCACAAAACCTCGACCTCGGCCTCTAGGTTGCGCCTGAAACACACCGTTCCCTTGCGATTGTTGCTGTACCATCTGCTGGATTCCATTCCCTTGCATACCTGCCTGTGCTGCCCTTATCTGCATCACCATCACTTTCTATTTCAGTTTTCTCTGCTTCAGCTCAATCTCGTCACTACAGGATTTCGCATACTGTAACACCTCATCAATCGGCTTCACTTGCCAACAGATCAAATGATTCTTAATCATCTGGCTAACCTCTGGTCTCAGCCCTTCAACAAATCTAAACACAAGATGATTCTTGTCTTTAGGCTCAATAGTCTCAGTGCCACTGTAGTGTTTGAACGCTTTCAATAACCTCTCATAGTAAGCATGGATTGATTCCTTAACCTCCTGTGAGGTCCAGTCGATTTTCTGCCAGTCTGTCACTTTTGGCTACACCTTTTGCTTCAAAAACTCAATCACTTTATGATAGTATTTCATCACCTCCTCAGATGGTGCTCCAGTTACCTTATCCCTTGCCGGCTCCTGTGTCGACCAGTCCACACCCCTCTTGCACTCAAGCCATAAGTCAGGTGGAACAAAAATCTCAAACAAGGTAGTTAAGTCTTCCCAGAGACATTTAGCAAGCTTCACAAACCTATCCGCCTGCTGGTACCACTCTATCGGTTTCTCCCTCAACCAAGGATAATCATTTGTAAATGACAAAATGTCTCTTCTAGTCCACGTTACATGAACTAGGACCCCTCCAGCTGTTTCTCTCATTGGTAGTATCTTTACTGTCCCAGTGTCTGGTGAGGCTTTAGTCGGACTTGATACATGACTGTCACTTTTCTCCTTATCTCTTTTCTTTGTCCAACTGCCTTCCCATTTTTCTAAGGCTCCCCAGATCTGAGCACTTTGCATTATTTCTTTAAGATGTGCCCTTATTCCGACAGACCTCATGTGATCAAAATCTTTAGAGTCGAAAGTCTAATCTGTAACTCCTTTTCAAATGTTTAGTATTCTCAATGTCAATATTGTATTTGTCTGCCAGGTTTGCCAACCTCTGGTGCACCTTGCCCACTTCTATAGTGATTTTGGGGCTCAAGTATCTCAATTCTGCTTCTGTATATGACTCTAATCTGTTCACCCCTATTGTCCCTTCCACTAGTTCAGCAGCTTCCACACCCAGTCTCACAAAGTTCTTTTTCTGACCTTTCTGGTTTTTCTGCAGTTACTGCAGTCTTTTGTGAAGCATAGGTTTTTTCTAACCACTCATTCAATTGTTGCACTGTGAAATCTTGTAGCAAAATATTCTCTGCATGCATCATTGGCGACTGTGAAGCATTCGTACTTATTGTCTGTGGGGTTAGCACACCTAGCCCTGCCTGTCTCATTGCCTCTAAGGATGTTTCGACCGGGCTAAGGTCTAGCAAAGTCCCTGGTCTTTCGACTGATTGCTCTCCGGGGGCCATCAACTGAGGAGTTCCTATGGACCCTCCTCTTATTGCATCTTGGGTCATTACTCCCTGATCACACATACCAGGCTTACCTTGCGCATACAAAGGTACCGGCAGACCGACAGTAGTTGGTAATGATATGGCAGCTGGTGTCTAACCTGGTCCCAAACCCCGCGGAGCAGTGACTCCCAGAGCTTGACTCATTGAAGCTGGGGCAGGTACTAACGGAGATCCTGCTGCTAGACTATAACCCGGAATCAGCTGTTGCTGCAGCTGGGGCAGCAATTGCAGAGTTGGCTCAATCTGCACCAACCTTGATTTTTTATATATCGGATCAGGCGGTACTATCAGATTCGTAGTAGTCTCTATTACTGGGACGTCTGGATAGATTCCCTGTATCTGCAGTGGAGGTTGCAACTGTATCTGCATGTCTGGCGCAGTGGGTGCACTGACACCATTCTGTATTAAACCCGTATCACTAGTCTGCACTGTATTGGTAACTCCCTTCTCCTGCGTCTGGTTCCCAGGACCCGCACTGGTGCTCGGGACATTGTTGTCTACTGAAAAAGGTGGCAGGCGATCATGCAACAACTGATTGAGAAACTCTTCGTCATCTGAGTCGTCTTCCTCAATCCAAGACCTCTTAGTCTCTTTAGGCTTATTAGAGTCCTTGTCTGTCTTACAGGTGGCTTTCTTCCCCTGCGTTTCGTCTCCCTGTGCTATTGCTGGAAACAATTCGAGTCCGTCAACTATTCCCTGTCTCCACATTTTGCTCTCATTGTCCCATCTAGCCTCAGCTAAGGTCTTTTCTGCTCTTTTCATTCTCCTTTCAAATTTCTGCTGTCTTTGTTTAATAGCCATCAAATCCCGGACTGCTAATGCCTCATACTGGGCTGGCCTCGGAGGTGGCTTTTGTACACTTAACATTTTAACAAATTCTCCAAAATTCTCGTATTGAACGTTCCGTGCTCCGGAAACGCCAAACATCCCTCCTTTTCTGTCAGTTTGCACCACTGTTTCATCCATAAGCAAGGCGCAACACCCTTTTCCTCCATAACTATATAAGCTGGAGTACCCTCAGGTGGTGTAGGCTCCCCTTCACTCGCCATAATATATGCGTCTCCTTTCAGAGCGCTCCTAAAAGCTTTGATAAAATTCATTTTTGCATCTTTTTCTCTTGTCTGTATTTATTGAGGAAGTAACTTTAATTCCCAGGACACTCTTCACCCACCTTTCTCCACCTATTGCCTCTCACGGACAGCAGCCAATCCATGCGTGACCTATCTCAGCGCGACACCACTGACGTCACACTCACACACTGCAGCTTACAAAGTCTTGCGGCTCGTCCGCCTCTCACTAGATTCACATCAAACTAATGCAAAATTACTGCGAGCACCTTTAACAACAACAACAACTCAAATTTGCCGGTTTACTATAGGAAGGGTATACATTCATTTCAGAACTTTACAGAGATTTCACTTGATGCCTCTGCCGCTACTCTCTACTTCTCAGTTCCCACACCCGCAAGCAGAATTCGACCCGCAAATCCTACTCACGACTTGTCAATAGTTTGTCCTAGTGCACTTTAGAACTTGCCAAATCTCCATCGAAGATTTCACACATACAATTTGACTTAGACTTGACTTGTCAACCACACCCGATTGACCTAATTAAACCGCACAAATTACAACATAAACCCAAGTGTCTCCTACACTTGACAATATACTCCGTAGTCTTAGACCACGACTGGTCCGTACATTAACAACCAACCACGTGGATAATTTTGAGCACAAAGCGCAACACTCATATGAAGTACGCCGACTTCCCTACCCTCATAATGCGGAGTACGCCCACTCCTACTAGAACAACATTACCTGGCCTAAATACACACAAACTTCACAAATCACCTGCAAGATGCATAAGATGAGCAAGCGCAAATCCTACACCACACATGCTAAAACGTCGAGAACATCCCCAACTCACTTAGGCAGGCTCCGAGATCCCAGGAAAATCATGGTGAATTTAGAAACACATCATACCTCCAATTTTCATTATCTCAGAAAAACAATCTAAACAGTAATTCTACGTCCTAGGGCCCCAAAGGCCCAAACCGTCGCTCTGCTACCAGAACAGCTAACGCGTCCCTTTATGATAATTTATTACACATTATGACTCGTTTTAGGCCAATGAATCTTTTGACCCAGTTGAGAGACACCTTAGGATGAGATAGTTAATCAATATGTCAATCAATACGTCAATAATGTCATCAATATTTAATACCACAATGCATTTTACTTTAGTCAAAGGCATTAATCAATTCAAGACACCACCGTGACCTTGTAGTCATAAATAACCACACCAGTTTAGTAGAATGTTACGGATTTTATTCCCTATTTATTATAATTCTAAGAGCAAATGCGTTAATCTCAAAGCCAAGAAACATAATAGCATTGTCACGATAAGGCAACTTTGATAAGATTTCATAAAGGCGAGAATCACAAACATCAAAATATAACACGGCGTGAACATAGATCAATTTAGCAGAGTCTCAATAACGCGTTGGTTCAACAAAGCATAGATTCAGTCGTTTGTCTATTTGCGTCAATTTAGTGAACACCTGTCCTAACCCCTAATTAGCATTGGCATGTTGGGCTTCATGCAAAAAAAAATTAGACCACCAATTTGGAAAAAATCTAGCTATGGACTCTGTCAAAAGTAAGCAGTTGGTACCTAGAAAGGAAAAGCAAACAGACAAATCACAATTTCATTGTCATAGTTACCCTCCAAGGTTTAGGTCAGCGCACAGGTTCAGTCTTCGTCTTCAGGACATCAGTCAAATCGCCATCAATCAGAACTCAGCTCCGGGGCAAAAAGCGGGCACTTCCCTCATAAGGAGGTAAAGTGTAGAATGGGCAATTCTAAGAAAAGGATGGTTTAAGTAAAGCCAAAGTAAGTCACCAAACAGAGTGGCAAAGTTTCTGGATAAAATCAATAGCATTCCCTACCTAATTCTAAATTGCTCCTCGTGTCATGGGTTTTTATCCCTTTTCCATTGTACATTCCCCTAAAATTTAATTGGTCATTAGTTATACCCCACTATCTTCAGCCAGTTAGAAAACAGATTATGGGGGTCATTACGACCTTGGCGGGCAGCATCAGCCGCCCGCCAAGATCTGACCGCCATGCGGCCGCCAATGTGGCCGCACCCCCGCCGCAGCCATTTGGAGATTCCTGCTGGGCCGGCGGGCGGAAACCTGGTTTCCGCCTGCTGGCCCAGCACGTATCACGGCCGCAACATAGGAGCCGGCTCCAAATGGAGCCGGCGGTGTTGCGGCCGTGCGACGGGTGCAGTTGCACCCGTCGCGCTTTTCACTGTCTGCACAGCAGACAGTGAAAAGCCGCATGGGGCCCTCTCAGGGGGCCCCTGCACTGCCCATGCCAGGGGCCCCACGACTCCCCGTACCGCCAGCCTTTTCCTGGCGGTTCAGACCGCCAGAAAAAGGCTGGCGGTCGGGGACTCGTAATCCCCTGGGCAGCGCTGCAAGCAGCGCTGCCCTGGCGGATTACATCCGCCGGGGCCATTGTGGCGGTAAACCGCCGGCCCAGCCTGTTGTTTTGGCCCTGCGGTTATAATATCGCCAGGGTCATAATGACCACCTCTGTCATTAATCTTTCACCCCATATTAGTTAACAGACACTTTATTGGCCCATATGATTGACGTCTTCAGAGGTAGCACGTCCGGTATGATTTCATCCTTCTGAAATTCTTTGCACATCTTTTGGTCAGTAGCTCCATTGTCTTCACCCGTTTAAACGACCTTGTACATTACATTAATCTACACTGTTGCATTTTGACTAACATTTTCTACAAGCAATATGAATTTCGTGAGAACGGATCTACTATGGTTACATTCAGCTTCTAGTTTGAAGAAAACAGGAGGTCATGTCCTTTTGAGAGTCAGCACACTGCAAGTTAGAAAAAATACATTTAATATGAGAGCCAAGCAGCTAAGCTTCGGCTCATGCTAACTTAAGGCTTACAAGGATTTCAGCACAGATTCAATAACGCAATCATTAATAATTAGTATAAAACTTATTCAGTATAATAATTCATAAACATTTAGTTATTTTTATTAGTCTACGTATACATTGGCGGCCACTCCCCTTGGTCACATTTCAAGTGCACGTTTAAGCAAAATATCATTACTACAGTTTCTATGCGGCATTATCACACATTAATTGCTAAACATTTCATGTTAATATAGATTATATAAGCTACGCTCTCTCAATGGTAATCAAAGAAGTAGGAAAATATTTTCCTGGAGGGGAGAGCGCATTGCATGTATGGGGGCGTGGACTTTCTCGCCCTCATGACACAAGCCAGAATAGTGATGTTAGGAGCATGAGCACGATCGGTATTCACAGTGCTACGGAGTGTGCTGTGGGACACTGAGGCCCATATTTATACTTTCTGACGCAAAACTGCGCCGGCGCAGTTTTGCGTCAAAAATATTACCGCTGGCTAACACTATTTTGGTGCGCTGTGCGGGTGTCATATTTATACTTTGACACACAGGGGCGCAAACAACAGGTGGGAGTCATTATTTTTGACGCACATCGCGGCGTCAAGTCGTAAAGGAAAACGACGTTAACGCAGCGGAAATGACTGTGGGTCAATTTACGACACCGCAAGCCGGATATGCGCCGTTTGTTTTACACAATAGCGTCAAAAAACACAGCAAACACAGCCATTTCACCAGAGGAGAGCCAAAATGGTTGCCAGATGCCACTATAGACCCCAGGAAGATGACAGCAGACCAGGAACCAGCCAGGAGGACCCACACAAGAACTAGGACACTTTTAAGAAGAAAAGAAAGTGTCACTTTAGTGCAGAGGAGCAGGAAATCCTAGTTAAAGAGGTGACGGAACACCAGCACCAACTGTTTGTCACATCAAAGTTGCCAATCACTAGGAGAGAGGCTATATGGCAACAAATTGTCGACAAGATTAACAGTGTGGCTGAAGTACGCAGAACAGTCATCGAGTGCAAGAAACGCTGGCATGACTGCAAACTCAGGACCAAGGAAAAGATGGCCAGACACAGGAAGGCAGCACTGCAGACTGGAGGGGGGAGTCCAGCACACCAGGAGGCCCTGGACCACATGGAGGAGATGGTCGCAGCGACATCCCTGAGGAGATCGTCACAGGGATTCAAGGACAGGACAGCGCAGACTACCACGAGACAACGCACATGCAGGGTAAGTCGCATGGGAAATCATAATGCAATAATGTCAACTGTGAGCATGGGGGGGGATACCGACCACTAAATGCATGGAAGTCATCTAATACATGGAGTGGCATGGGTAAAGGGGCACGGCATGGGAGTATGGTCCGTTCTGAAAAGACCTGGGGCACACCATTACACAACACCAACAACAGTCCCATGGGGGCATGCTGTCATGCCAACGATGGAGCAAAGGGAAAGCCACGACAGGAGGGAAGGCCACTACGTCAAACTTACATCCTGGCACTCGTCATCCAACATACCTCCTACATTAACTAGGGCCCTATTAGCAATCCTCTAGCCAAACCGACAACTGCAATGTAACTGCGACAACAGTTGCCACTACCACCTCTGATCTGTGTGCAGCTCAAGAAGCCAATGGCAGTAACCTCCCCATTGAACATACACACCTAAATTAGGGGGTGAGGATGACATCTGCAACAATCCCCTGAAACAAGACAAAGGCCCCAGTACACTCAAATGTCAATGCCCATAGTTGTCACAAACATCAGCCAAAGTAAACAACAATAGGAGTGACACAACACTAAGGACACACCCATGCTGCATATGTCAGGGTCCATCCTGTGCCTGGGTAACAAGGCAACATCCCAAATGTCATACTGCTCAGACAACAGCTTTGAGGAGGGGACACATGTAACTGGTCACTGAAATACACCTTCACAGTCAGAGGACGAAATAGGACACTGATACAACTATCAGGGCAATCCAATGTAACACAAATTACCCAACATCAGCAGGACACATTAACAATGTCAACATCCATATCAGATCATAACATTGCCATGCATAGGATATGCAACATGTCAATTACATTTAAGTCGATGTGAACGATCAGGGATTGGGGCACGTCCAGATTGTTAAGTGTGCTGCCAGGGCCATCAGAACACCCACAGCCAGTGAAAGGTCCCACCATGAGAATGGATATACACGGAGGGTCGAGTAGGACAAGAAGGTGGCAATTCTCTATTTGGCATAAACCAACACCTAGAGGCGATGAGGCTGACAAGTCTGATAACTCAATAACTTACATGTGACACACAGGTGGGCCATAGGCCTGAAACAATGCCCATCTGAATGGCTGCAGATATTAACACAAAACAAGATCACAAAGGGAATTCATCAAAAGGCAGGCACGTCACATCAAAATTGTCACAACACAGACACACTAATTGTACCCTGTTTCATTGCAGAGGAAGATAGATCTCCTGCCGATATGCCTGTCCCTGATTTCCCTGATGACATGGATGACGAGCTGATAAAAATTCCCCAGGAGACTATCCAAAAGGTCCTTGGAACCCTCCAGACCCCACCTTCAGTCACAAGGAGGAGCACAGAACAAGCAGCCATCACAGAGGAACCACCCACCACCCCAATTGTAAGACCTGCCAACTTCAATACAGCTGAGGACTCAGACGACACTGGCACCAGCTTTGAGAGAACTGTAGTTGGAGTACAGCGGGAGCTGGCCAAGGAGGTGCGGGTGGGAATGCAAAATATGGCAGCCAGCCTTGAGGGGATGCATTCGTGCATGATGTCATCTGCAGATCAGGCAGAAGCTATGCAAGCCCTAACATCTATCTTGCAGGAACTGTAGAAAACCCAGAAGGAAATCAGCACAGCTGTAATACAGTTGACCCAACACCTACAACAGCAATCCTGTCAACGCATGCACGAATGCAACATTGAACCCCTCAGGGCCAACCTGGCTGCCTACCATCGTGATGTGGCTGCTATTCTCAAGAACCAGCAGGCCCTCCTTGCAGCAGTACTGCCCTTAAGACCTTCACAGGGAGCAGCGACCGGGATGTCTAACTCCACGTCTTCTAACACTGAGGTGTGTGTTGCCCCTTCACAACCAACAACAACAAGGACAAAGCAGGCAACACACACATCAGAAGAAGAAGACATGGAACAGATCACATTCACAAGGAAAAGTTCCCGGAAGCACTAGTCCCTGCCACATGGCCAACTATTACCAAAGTGCTGCGTTTTGAAACATGACAGTCTTACAACAACTGTACTCAAGCACTGTTCTGCTAACCACTGTATATCTTGTCACCCAGCCCAGTGATTATATCTCTCCTACTCATTGGCTAAGTCTGTCCCTCTGCACTGTCTAAAACAGCAACCCCAGCATGACAAAAGCATTTTGGTAAACCCTTGTGTTGGATCACACTAGAAGATATCACTATAATGGACTCACAATCATGGACAATGTACAGATATCACTACAGCACTTTTCAATAAATAGCACTTACACAACAAATCTGTCTCTGGGTAATGTGACATATCAACTGCGCAGTAGATAATTGAAATGTCCCTACTGTCAAATAACGTAGCTTGTCAATACAACTGTCCAGATATTATGTAGTTAGAGAAATCTGCACAGTAACCATGATTGCATCATACTCTGCCCATCCTGAGGGAATAATCTGATGAAGTGAGAAACCATACACCACCATGCTGTGTTGGACAGAAGAATGCTTCCTCAGGGGATAACTAAGTCATCAAATAGTGCCCGCTAAATGTTGTCAACATGCAAAAATAACACAATAAATATGCCACACTAATCTAAGTAAATACAAAAAAAAAACTGCACAAATTAAGGTGTCTGAGTTAACATACAAATAGGTAATCATGCCGAACTGTGTCACAAATGATGTATGAGGGTCATGAAGACAAGAATACAAGATTGCCAATGAGAACTCATCTTATAAGGGTGTGCATGATCATCACACTGCAGTCAGACCTAAAACTGTTTCCCCAATGTCAAGTCTGGAAGCACTGTTAGTGACTTTGAAAGCACACTTATCAACAGAAACACATTGGGATCCATATTAACTGTGATTGGTGGTTGCAACAAAGGGTAGACACTTTGCAAGGTAGCTCTGGGTTAGCTGCCAATCGTACAGCTCAGTTGGGATTTGTTTGTAGCATTGGACACAGATGTTATAGTACAAAAGAGATGTAAACGGAATCCAAACCCACAATCAAGTACCATTCAACACATACTATTAAGGGGTAACCAAATATTTATTAAAAGCTAACCATAAATGAGGAAACTGAAGGAAAAATCTTACCTACCCTAATCTACCCTGACTACTCATTACCCACAACTGTCCCTAACTACCCTAAGCTACACTTACTTATCACATGTAACGAAATGTTCTAAACATCTACCCCCCAACCCCCTTATGAGACGGGACACATTGAGGACAACACATACTAACCTAAACACATACTATACTATCCTAAACAAATATATTTATTTGGGGTATTTTATTTTATTTTTCTTCTTTTTTTGGTATTTTTTTTTTTTTTTTTACACACAAGAACCCCAACATAGCCCCCCACCCACCCACACATGTAATAAGTCAAAAATGAAACAAGCAGGACCTCCTACCCCCACCCACTAACACTGACTAAACTAACAGCCTATACTAACCTAACACTAAGCCCCCTAAGCCCACTAACTATAAGAACAAGGAAAGAGGAGGGAGGGGAGGGTATCATGTCCATCTATTCAACTGTCTAGAGGTTGGCCCTCCGGAGGGTCCTCTTTATATCCCTGACCCGCCGTTTAATGTGCCGCATGTCCCGGCTCAGGTGGCTCACCTTGAGCAGCACTTTGTCCATCTTGTGTTCAAGTCTATTGAAGGCTGCAGGGTCAACAGCTGGAGCAGTGGCAGTCTGGGTACCAGTGGAGGAGGTCTGTGTGGGCAGTCCTGCACCGGTGGCAATGCTGGGGCCAGGAAGTCCAGCAGATGTTGAATCAACAGAGGCAGCTGTGGGTGGGGCCACTTGGCTCTGATTGGTGGTTGTTTCTGTGGTGGCTGTGGTGGGCACAGTAGGCCCACCCTGTGGGAAGGTTTGCCATGCCCCGGAGGCACGTTCATGGCAATATCGCCGGGCCATCCTCCGGAACCCCGGCTCTACCAGCAGGATGTGCTGGTATCGCATGGCCCAACGCTGAAATTCACGGACCTGGTCTGGAGTCATGTTAGCTGCTGTGAAGACAAATGCAGATATGCCACATTAGTAACTGCATTGTGTGAAACGGCACAGCAAGTTAATCAGACATTACATCTACTGTACTTATATCATATCACGATACAGAGCATCGAATGTCCCTGAGGAAGTACATGGCAGACCAGACAACAAAGGTCACATCACACAAAGCACATTCATAACCCACAAGATGGGTAACAACTGGCCTTGACTTGCAATCTGAGTTCTGACAGTTAACATCTAAGAATCATGCTGCATATCCTCCACCAAGAGCTGGGCTACAAATGTCAGTGTATGGAAAGCAAAACTAAAGCCACATGGTCTGCAAGTTGTAACTGGACTGTCCAGTATGGTACCAAGGCCCATATTTATACTTTTTGATGCACAACTGCGCCAACGCAGCTGTGCGTCAAAATTTTTAAAGCCGGCTAACGCCATTCCAACGCGCCATGCGGGCGCCTTATTAATGGAATGACGTTAGCTGGCGCTGCGGACTGGTGTGCGTCAAAAAAAATGACTCACACCAGGCAGCGCCGGCATATGGGAAAATGGGGGTTGTGCGTAAAAAAATGGTGCAAGACAGGTCTGAGGCAAAATTCAGACCACAACCCGGATTTGCGCCATTTTTTTTACGCCCAACCACCATTGACATGACTCCTGTCTTAGCAAAGACAGGAGTCATGCCCCCTTGCCCATTGGCCATGCCCAGGGGACTTATGTCCCCTGGGCATGGTCATTGGGCATAGTGGCATGTAGGGGGGCCCAAATCAGGCTCCCCTATGCCACAAAACAAATCGGAAAAAAATACTTACCCGAACTTACCTTTACTTCCCTGGGATGGGTCCCTCCATCCTTGGGTGTCCTCCTGGGGTGGGCAAGGGTGGCAGGGGGTGTCCCTGGGGGCAGGGGAGGGCACCTCTGGGCTCCTTCCGAGCCCACAGGTCCCTTAATGCCTGCCCTGACCCAGGCGTTAAAAAATGGCGCACATCAGGCTGTGCACCGTTTTTTAAGGCCCACCTCCTCCTGTGCGTCAAAATGACGCCAGAGTATAAATAAGGGGCACAGGCCTTAAAGTCATTTTTTGGAAGGGAATGCCTACCTTGCATATAATTAACGCAAGGCTGGTTCCCCCTTCCAAAAAATGACGCACATGGTGGAATTTTGATGCCCGCGGGGTCGGCCGTCAAAGTATAAATATGGGGCAGGGTTTGCGCCAATTGTGCATCAAAAAGTTTGACGCACATTCGGCGCAAACAGAGTATAAATATGCCCCCAAGTGCCAAACCTGAGTGTTTATACTACTATGCAATCAAACCGTCACTTATTCACAGGTATGTGTAACATACTGGTAGAATCAATACTAGGTACCCCATTCACAAACCCATGGCCGTGTTTGAGGGGGGGCGGTGGATACACAACTATAATTTGCCAACAACATGTACACCAAGGAGTGTATAGGCTAATCCACACATGTTTGTCTCTACAGACACACCACAGGTAAGGTCTATCTACAATTTAGAGTCAGCAAACCCTAGAGCACTCATAGGGTCAGACATGTCAGGAAAATCAGAACTTAGTACACAACATATACTTCCAGTGAGGCCTGACTTACATCAGACACAGAGTTGCTAGAACACCCATGATCATGAATTGTATGCACACCTAGGCCATTACACTCAGATTCCACAGACTTGATGCACTACATGTGGAAGTACATGCTGCTAGGAGGTTCTACCTACTATTTCAAACTTACGTAGGTAACTAGTGAAGCAGATGTCTATTGGGAAGCTATTAGCTCCACCAATCTTAGAGAATGTGGGTCTGACAGGCTGACTAAATAGGGGCTGACTTCCATAGCGACTCTTGGTGATACAGGTGTCAGAGACATGACTATCCCCTGTACTCACAGTGGGGCCTACAGGGATGTCCTACAATCCCTACATGATACCATTGGATACGCATTGGCTAACTCAAAACATGTGAGAACTGCATTCCCACTCATGGAACAAGTGAAAAACTTGCCCAACGCACCACACCTTGCTATTCGTCCAACTCACACGAGTCCATACCCAGCAAACACAACACATACCAGACATATCAACACTTACTGTAGTGGTCGGGGTCCTCAAATGTCACCACCTCTCCCACAGTGTAGGGCGCTGGTCCACCTGTAAGATATGGAAGGAAGAAATGTGCTCAAAATCTGTGCCCAGTGCAACATTTTCAGTATCATTTACAATGTGTAGGCTGAATAAGGACATGGCAGCCATTCAGACATGGTGGTACTGCATCTGATATTTCACGGCCAACGTGTACATAGCATGGGTCTCCTGTGACAGTTACACACATATCTGCACACATACATTGCCCCTAACTATCATGTGGTTGCAAACTTGCCCCATAATTGGTGAGTGTTGGACCTGGCTTTTTGACAGGGACATCCCCAAACTTTTTGCCTCCTTCCTCCTATTTTTTCTGACCTGTTGTTGTTGGCTTTTGACCTCTGGGCCCTTTACCACTGCTAACCAGTGCTAAAGTGCATATGCTCTCTGTGTAAATTGTACTACTGATTGGTTTTTCCATGATTGACTATTTAATTTACTTGTAAGTCCCTAGTAGAGTGCACTACATGTGCCTAGGGCAGGTGGATTAAATGCTACTAGTGGGCCTGCAGCACTGGTTGTGCCACCCACCTCAGTAGCCCCTTAACCCTGGCTCAGGCCTGCCATTGCAAAGCCTGTGTGTGCAGTTTCACTGCCACTTCGACTTGGCATTTAAAAGTACTTGCCAAGCCTAGAACTCCCCTTTTTCTACATATAAGTCATCCCTAATGTGTGCCCTAGGTAACCCCTAGAGCAGGGTGCTGTGTAGGTAAAAGGCAGGACATGTACCTGTGTAGTTATATGTCCTGGTAGTGTAAAACTCCTAAATTCGTTTTTACACTACTTTGAGGCCTGCTCCCTTCATAGGCTAACATTGGGGCTGGCCTCATACACTGTTGAAGTGGCAGCTGCTGATCTGAAAGGAGCAGGAAGGTCATATTTAGTATGGCCAGAATGGTAATATAAAGTCCTGCTGGCTGGTGAAGTCGGATTTAATATTACTATTCTAGAAATGCCACTTTTAGAAAGTGAGCATTTCTTTGCACTAAAACCTTGTTGTGCCCTTCAATCCACGTCTGGCTAGGTTTAGTTGACAGCTCCTTGTGCATTTACTCAGACACACCCCAAACACAGGGTACTCAGCCTCACTTGCATACATCTGCATTTTGAATGGGTCTTCCTGGGCTGGGAGGGTGGAGGGCCTGCCCTCACACAAAGGACTGCCACACCCCCTACTGGGACTCTGGCAGACAGGATTGAGCTGAAAGGGGGCTTGGTGCATTTCTGAGACACTCTTTGAAGTCACCCCCACTTCAAAGGCACAACTTAGTATAAAACAGGGCCTCTGCCCTACCTCATCAGACACTTGCTGGAGAAGAAACCTGAACCAGAAACTACATCCTGCCAAGAAGAACTGCCTGGCTGCTCAAAGGACTCACCTGTCTGCTTTTCTACAAAGGACTGCTGCCTTGCTGTTGGCCTGCTGCCTCGCTGAACTCTTGCCTGGCTGTAAAAGTGCTCTCCAAGGGCTTGGATAGAGCTTGCCTCCTGTTCCCTGAAGTCTCAGGACCAAAAAGACTTCTCTCTTCCTCTTGGACGCTCCGTGCGCCGAACTTTTCGACGCACAGCTTGTTCCGCGGCAAGAAAAACGCCGCACACCGAAGCTGATCAACGCGACGCCTTCGGGACGACCGAAACTTTGACGCACGGCCTCGCAAGGACAACGCCGCCCGACTTCCCGGGAGAAATCGACGCGACGCCTGCCGTGAGATCAAAACTTTGACGCACTGTCTCGCAAGGACAACGCCGCCCGACTTCCCAGGAGAAATCGACGCAACGCCTGCCGTGAGATCAAAACTTTGACGCACGGCCTCGCAAGGACAACGCCGCCCGACTCCGCAGGAGAAATCGACGCGACACCTGCCGTGAGATCAAAACTTTGACGCGCAGCCCCGCAGAACGACGCGCAGCCAGAAAACAAGCAGGAAAATCCACGCACAGACCCGGGACATCTGGTAATCCCCGCGACCCACAGAAAGAGACTGTCCGCGCGCCGGAAAACGACACACGACTTCCCCGCGTGGAAAATAACGACGCAAGTCTGTGTGTGCTGGGGAGAAATCGACGCACACACCCTTTTTCCACGCACCTCTTCCTTTGTGGCCCTCTGAGGAGATTTTCCACCAGAAACCAGGTACTTTGTGTTTGAAAGAGACTCTGTTTAGACTTAAGACACTTTCTATCACTTTTCAGTGATATCTTTACAAATACGTATTGCAACTTTGATCGTTTTGACCTGAAGATACCCAGATAAATATTATATATTTTTCTAAATACTGTGTGGTGTATTTTTGTGGTGTTATGCTATGGTGTTGTATGATTTATTGCACAAATACTTTACACATTGCCTTCTAAGTTAAGCCTGACCGCTCGTGCCAAGCTACCGGAGGGTGAGCACAGGCTGATTTTGGATTGTGTGTGACTTACCCTGACTAGAGTGAGGGTTCTTGCTTGGACAGAGGGCAACCTGACTGCCAACCAAAAACCCCATTTCTAACAGTGAGCACTAAAAAATATGGAGTGTAATCGTCTCATCATGTGCATCCAAGAGAAACATCCAATGCCTGGTTACTTGAGGACTGCATTACCAGTCAAACATGCCTTTTGGCCATGACACATTTAGTGCACATAGGCCCAATGTACAGAGGGAGGGGCAGGGACTCCTGTAAGCCATACAGTTGTTACAGTATAGTCAATTGATGTGGCCCAGCTATGGTGATTTGCACCAACCATGGAGATGTAAAGCCATGTGCATACACTTGGACTGCCATCCATATTTGGAATGTGGCTCAACCAATTCCAACAAACATCTTAAGATGTTAGCTGAGGGCACCTTACACCTTTTCACAATGTTTTCAAATCATTAACTGACATGTATCCAAAAAGATCAAGAAACATAATAATCCCACACATTCATAGTACTTCTGTGAACGCTTTCCTTCCACACTCACCAGACTAACATGAGACCAATGTTTGAGCCACTTTGCTATTATCAATTGACATGAAGGCAGCACTCATTTTCAGCATCATGTAGTGATTCTAAAGTCAGTCTAGCAATTGCATCAACATTGTTGGCCTAAATGTTGGTACATCTGTACTTCTCTGTCAATAATACCCTATATAGACATGATCGGCTCCTATTTTGTTAGCTGTGCTGACAAAAAGTCCGCACCAATTTCCTTCATGGTAAACTTACCTGTAAGTTTGCTGAGCACGTGCTACCTGACAGCTAGCAATTGTGCTCTTTGCCATAGTGCATCAATGATCCCCTTATATTTCCCCAAAATTACACACAGTCATCAAGTTAGCTGGCAGACATTGCACTAATCCACTGATGTGACTACAGAGCATTTAATCGTGCACAATAACAATAGTCGTACTCACCAACAGTGCCACCAATCATGATTCCCAGGTGGTCCAAGAGCTCCTGCTCCCTGGTGATGAGGTCAGCCCACCGGTGCTTCAGCTGGTGGTCACTCCTCTGGCTGGCATACACACGCTGCAGGTGATGCAGCACCTTTCCCCACCGGATTCTGCACGCCTCTGTCGGGTACCCCTGTATGACCCTGCCCCCTGCCTGGATCATGAGTGGCAAGAAATGTGTCACCAGCCAGATGAAGCCCCCCAACTCCTCTTGCCCCATCCTGCCAAGACGTGGCCTACCAGACATACTTCTAATTAAAGAGAAGGAATAGGGGTAAAAGAAATAGAAAGGGGAAATGGGTGAAAGTAGGGGTAAAAAGACTGAAAAAAAGTAAACCTAAATACTAAAAGAGCCCAACTATCCCAAAACTAACACTACCCACTACAGACTCCCACAAACAAGAAATACACAAGATAAATGGACAAATGCAGACAAAGCACAGTACTACAGTATACACAAACAATAGTTATTTCACAAAAGGACTTTACAGATAGCACACAGGACAAATACAGCACAAAATCTCAGGACAACACTCTCTACACAGCCACACAGTCTAGATGAATCATAGACTGCAAAGTGAAAGTGAAAGTTCACCCACTGTACATGATCTGTAAACAGGATATCCTATGACATCACTTCCTGTATGAAAAGTCCCACCTTTTTCGCGTTATGCGTCATTTTTTGTTGCACAAAACTGTATTTGCGTCATTTGTTTTGACGCACAGATGTGAATATTAACCCGATGTTAACTCCTGTGCGTCCAAAAAAATGACGCAAATACAGTTTTGGTCAACAAAAAATGACGCACACCGCTAGGGACGTCAAAATTACAGTGCCTTAACTGGTTTGGGGGCATTTTTACTTCTTTTTAGGTTATTTTACATTTGGAACACATCAGAGATTGGCTAATTGAAGACAGTATGGTGTTGATGGTGTATGTTCACATGTGTGACAGCATACTGCAGCGGAACATCATCCACTACACCCTTCACAGTATGTTTACAGTTGGCTGACGTCAAAGATGGTCATAAGTGTGCCTTACAAATATGTGTGCCACAAATTGTGCATGTTTGCCATAAGGAGAGGATAGCAATGTGACGCACATATGTACAATACCTAATTGCCTTTGGCTCAAAGTGTGTGCTTTGATAACTAATTTGTTGGTTGACCAAGTGTGTGTGTACATCAAATGAAGCATTATTGTACATTTGGTTGTATGAATGTGACGTCCATGTGTCCAACCCTAAGATGCAAGTAAAAATTGGAATGAGCAAGGGCATGTGTTAGTCATACATGTAACAACACCCGCAAAGTATACTTCCAAGTTTTAGGGTCACGTAGACACCACATGTGACATAGCATGCACCAGATGGATGGCAGACGCAGTTCATGTCAAAGGTCCACAATTTCTACATCCTATGTCCTAGAGTATTGGTAACAGCTTCCTAGGCACTGGCTGATGAACTCCACAGTGAGTCATACACATACATTGAGGAAGTGGGTACCATGTTGTTTGCACAGACAGACAAGGGTCAATCTCATATGTATGATGACACCACAGTTGAGGCCATAGAAGTAAGCCCCAAATATCAAGTGGCTGTGGTGGACCAGCATACAAGACAGCACGTGTCCACATATTTCCAGTGATCAATTGCACATAGGTGTCTTGTTCATGTGTGTGGTCCAATGATGATCCTGTAGATTGTTTGGGATGTAATTTGTCACAGTTCGGACCAGGACTCATCATGAGTCAGTGGCAGCTATTGCTGAAACTACTGAGTATCCTTTGTTGATCAATGTGAGTAAAGTAGATGTGGACATGTGAACCAACATGTGGATGGTCCCACCCTGTCACTAAAGAAGTGTAATGAGACAGTCAACAGGGCAACCTTGGTGTGCTGAGTGAGATAATGTCTCAATTGTCATGTTCCGGCAGGTGTCATTACAACATTTGTACACAGGTTGGCCTCTGAACTTCCCACTGCATCAGGGAACATCACACCCTCTGTGCTGTTTACTCTTGCAGCTATTCACCACACACGGCCCATCACTATGTTGTGCGCACTGTGATGCTCTGTGTGAACTGTCATGGTTCTGAAATTTGTGTATTAGTCATGTACATTATCAGAGGTTGCTGGTTGTGCTGAAAGCCCCGTACCCAATCCCTGCCTATGACCCTGGGACACTGTCACACTTTGTTATTCATGCATATATGCAACCCAGACAAGGGATGGGCCATGCATTTTGCATTTCCAAGAGGATTTAACTCAAATGGTACAGTTAAAAGGCAGATGATGCTATACAATGTATTTGTGTATGCATGGAAGAAGCCCATGCCCAATGCCCCCTGATGAATGAGAGGTTTGCTAACGCAAGTGTGGTACATATGTAGACACAGGGATACTTTAGTGTGACGCACAGACAATTGCCAGTCAGGCTGACAGAATGCAAGATGATTCAGGAGCCAGCTACTGGACAAGTTACATAATCAGTGGTGTGACTGAGACTGTTTGGAGGACAAACTGGACAGTTGACATGTCAATCTGTGTACGTCCTGTGTTTTTGAAGGTGACAAATGAACCCAAGAGCTGTGTTACACGGCTTAATTACTATCAATGGTTGACGGTGTATTTGACATAATGGCGACTCCTATGCTGTTCCAGGCATCATCCGTGGCAGTGCTTTCTGTAATGGGTGGTGTGCATGGAGGAGATCACAGGTGTAGGCTGCATCTGTTTCTCACCAGTCCTGTAGGTGAGACTTGCATTCTAAGGGCCAACAGACATTTTCACAAGGGGAAGCAATCTACATGTGCTAACAGGGTTTTGAAACTAGAAGACAGTGTATAAATTGACCTGACGTCCATGCAGTCAGATGTTCTATGACAATGGCATACCTTAGGAAAGGGTTTAGCACACTGGTTTGCTAATGTTGGTCTGTGTGTGTAGAGGAGGTATTATCAGGGTACACATCTTAGTATTCCAGGGACCTCTTCCGACAGGTGGGTTGTGACCAGGTGCATGGGTGTGTCAGGAGTTAGGAAATGGGCTGACATGTGCATGGAATGTCATGTGCGCAATGCATGTCATATGTGTGGCACTTATGCTGTCTATGTTCTACTTCTATGGAACTCTGGTCACAGATATTCCTTGCAAATATTGGATGCAGTTTGACTAACTGCTGTCAAGGGTCTTGTCAGACATTCCTGTTAGTGATGCCAAAGCACATTGACTGCCTCATGTATGAGGCTTGTTTTCCCCTTATTGAGTGATGGTGTCATAGTTGTGTGCCATATGCTGTGTTGGACCTTGTTTTCAACATGTATGTGTGAAATAGTTGTGGTCCTCTGCTATAGGCCTTCAAAGTAGATATGTACATGATATATGTCATTAAGAGTGTGTGTGTATGTGACCATTGTATGTTAGGCATCACATAAGCTCTGGGATGTTCTGTGTCCTATTCAGTATCTCAGCAATGCTCCATGAGGCAACACTCTTATTCTGATAAGTAGAGATGAAGGTGTGTAAAAAGGAATAGCCAGACCATGATATGGTGATTATAATAGGTGTTTATTTAAATTAGTTAACTAAAGTGGTGAAGGTGATCATATTCAGAAGAAATTATTTACAATCTGTTGCCGCCTGCGCATACCAGCAGCTGTGTTCTGTAGTTCCCCCTGCTGTTGCAGGGCAGCATCTTCCTCTTCCTCCTATTCAGGCATGTGTGGCTCTGGTTCCAGGAGGGGAATGTTTCTTCTGATGGAAATGTTGCGCAGTATTGCACATGTGAGGATGATCCTACAGACCATCTCGGGGGAATATAGGAGGCTACCACCAGTGATGTCGAGGCAGCGGAACCTTGACATGAGGATGCCGAAGTTCCTCTCGACAATACTGCGTGTCCTCCTATGGGCCTCGTTGTATGCACGCTCTGCAGCTGTACTCGGGTTGCCAAATGGTGTCATAATCCATGGCTGGATGCCATACGCCTGATCAGCTGCAAGAGAAAATGAATGGGATCATGTTGATGTAGATGCCACTATTGAAAAGACCTTTAATGCAGTAGTTGTCTTGTGTTGTTTGTGACTTTTTTTGTATACTAATGTGACATCCTATGCTTATAGGCTATACCATCTGCATTGTGTTGTTTCCTTGGCTGAACAAGTGTTTGTCTGCTAACCGTTTGTCAGCAGTATGTTTTGGGATTTGCAGTACAGTGAGCCCTCCCTAGCATTGTGACTTGTGATACAGGTGTCCGTGTGTCTTCACTGGGGGTGATATGATAGTTCAATGCACAGTTGAAATTGAAAGTGTTGTTAACACGTTCATATCAAAGTACCCTAGACATCCCATACCTTTAGACTTAGGCAATATATTGATGTAAAGGTCATTGGGACACTTACAATTTGCAAGGTGATATTTAGCCAACTACACTCATTGACGTCTTCACATTAGGCTGTACAGTAAATTCCGATGTGTGACAGGTTCAATGGTGACTTAAGAAACATGGCTAGCGATGTCACGACCTCAGTGTGTTCCTGTCAACATGTTGCTGTTGTGGTGTATGTGTTGTGTGTCCTAGAGTGTCCTAGAGGGTTGCTGTGCAGTGTATATATATGTAGGTTTCTGTACTTACCAACAAGTAGTCCATTGCCATACCGTCCATCCTGGAAGTGTTCATTGATGGTGCAGTGACAGAAGATGTATGAGTCATGTAGAGTCCCAGGATATTTAGCCACGATGTTGGTGATCAATCCCCTGTGATCGACAATGGCCTGCACGTTGATGGAATGTGTGTGCTTCCTGTTGCGGTAGAGGTGTTCAGTTGCAGCAGGTGGCACAAGGCGTACATGTGTGCAGTTGATTGCACCAAGGACGTGTGGGAAGCCATTGATTGCGTAGAACCCCTGTTTAGTTTCCTGCTGCTTCTGCAGTGTGTTAGGGAAGCAGATGTGGCGGGTTGTCAGTCGAATGATGGCGTCCAGTACTTTGGGCAAAAAGGCGGAGAATGATGTTTGTGATATACCGCCAACCAGGGCACCAGTTGTTTGAAAAGAGCCACTTGCCTGCATATGAAGTACGGTAGGCAACTTTGTTTCTGTTGGGATGGTGCCGGGTGTCACCAAAGTGGGGGCCATCTGCTGTTCAATGTTTCGCAACAGCTGCTGAATGGCCTGCCAGTTCAACCGGTACCTCTGTATGATGTCGTGTTTCCTGAGGCCCTGAAGGGTTGTTCTTGGGCGGAATATCCTCTCCTGCCTTCTGCGCTGCCTTTGGGGTCCCTGCTGGTGTTGTTGTAGCTGCCGTTGTTGCTGCAGGGCTCTGCGTCTGCGTGCACACTGGATTAGAATCACCTCCATGCTCCCTGTTGCTGCTCTGCTGCTCTGCTGTTTGTTCTGTATGTTCTGATTAAATACAGGTGTGTTGGCCCCATTTTAACACCTGCCCTGACCCAGGCGTTAAATTTTGACGCAAATCGGGCTGTGCGTCATTTTCTGGCTCCGCCTCCCGGCCGTGCGTCATTTTTGCCCGAAAGCATAAATACGACGCACTGCCGTTTAAGCCATTTTTTGGACGGGAACGCCTACCTTGCATATAATTAACGCAAGGCGGGTTGCCGCATCCAAAAAATTACGCACATGGTGGAATTTTGTCGTCCGTAGGCGTCAAAGTTTAAATACGGGGCAACATTTGCACTGTTTGTGCGTCAAAAATTTTGACGCACAACCGGCGCAGACGGAGTATAAATATGCCCCTGTGTGTCTCAGGGTGGACTCACATTAGCACCATGCTAGCAAATGGCTGGTGGCAGGGCTGGTCGGTAGTGTCAACTTCAGTGTGTCTGGGGCTGAGGTAGATATGGCATGAGGGAGGAGTTTGAAACCGAGTTCCAAGAGCATTCAAGTGCAAGATTGCCTTCAATGCATGTGCAACTGTTTTTATGGTGCAGAGATGGGGAGCTTGTGCGCTGCTTATTTAAGTGCTCCTGGGGCTCCACTGGATTTTAGAAAAAAGGGCACACATTTGTGGAGGTCATGTCAGTTGTACAAGCTTTAGAGCCACTACTCCACGACTCACTAGTACCCAGAGCTCAAAACTGTGAATGGCCTAGAGAGCTCTCTCTGACCTCCAGGCCTCCACACTGCAGGAGGACTGAATATGTCTGTACTAGTACTGACACTGAATGGACAGACCCTGGTCACAGACAGTGCTCTCTCGATGTTCTTTAATGCCTCGTTGATATTGTGGCTCGTTTTTTCCTTCTCGCTTTAATGAGTCCTTGCAGTTCATTCATAAACACAAGAAAATATTAAAGTGGTGGCTATAAATTAGGTTGCTACAGTGCAGTACATGGTGTTTCTGTTTTTGCCTGAAAATGAACGTAAACCTTCCAGCATCAGTGTTTTAAAAAGAACAAACATTTCCATTATATATTTCATGTAACTTTGCTGGTCATTTGCTTTCATGTTTAATGACATGTCGAGACAGCGGAATTATTGAGGCCTTGTAAACTTTTAACCTTTATTAGGATGCCCCTAGCATTTGTATGCTGTTTATTTGTTTTGTTTTAAAAAGCAAGACGTCACTTTCAGCATATTGATCCTGACCAGATTTTCAAAGATGATCTTCTGCTTTCCCTCCCATACGTGCATAGATTGAGATTAAACTACATTATCTATAGGTCTTTAGATGTAAATCTGTGAGATAGTTCAGACGGTTGTTATTCTAGGACGCAAATAGTAGGAATCACCTGGTGGTTGCTATTTAAAAACTCTGAGGGAAACCTGTTGAAATGAAGATAAAGTCTCCAAAAAGAGTAGAGTAAGTAGAAGTTTATTTCTCTTGAGTCATAGACTCCGTAAATCATCCCAGCCTCCTTGTCCGAACCAACCGATCTCCTCTTCTCACGTTCCACCTTCCCCGCGCTCCCCAACCTCGCGAACCTCCCAAGGTTCTAATTCCATATTACAACACACCTCCCCCCTATATAACATAGCCAAAAAGAATAAAAAGATATATATATATTTTTTTAATTACCACAATCAAGAAAACATAAACAAAATTACAAAGATAAAGTAACATTCTAAGTACTACCACACAAGAAACACAAAGATATACATCATTTCATAACAAAGTTCCTAAGATGAAAAGGACTCTTGATATTTCTCCTTGGTCTTTCCTCCACAGCATTTGAAGTACTTTCTCTCCGTCCATTCAAGATGTAGTCTTTTAGATGTAAAGGGGTCTTGATGTTCCTTTCAGATTTCCTCATTTCCATATTATCAGCCGGACAAAAGTTCTCCTCATTCTGACACTTTAAAGTTTCCCAACTCGTAGCGTAAGCATTAAACTTACTTATTCTATTTAAGTTCCAAATTCGGCCATCACTCAGCTTTACAGCATTAGTGAAAAGTTTCACAACCTTTAAAGGAGAACCAACTCTACAAGTCTTCAACACAGGATTCTTGACCATAACCCAATCACCCACATTTACATTAGTCTTCTTCACAGCATTCCTTTTATCAAAATAACTTTTACTCTTATTAGATTTCTCTTGTTCCCTGAATTTCCAATCCTCATTAACAACCTCTCTTCCTTTCTCTCCCAAAAATTCATTGACCCAACGTGGCTCAAGAATAGTATTCCCTCGTCTTCCTCGAAACAAAACAAAAGGAGTTTGGCCTGTCGTAGAATGCGGAGTATGTCTATATACTGCAACTTTTTTCATTACCTCTTGTTTCCAATTAAGATGATTATCCTTAGCTAAAGATATAGTTTCTTTTAGAACTCGGTTGAACCTCTCAACCAATCCATTACACTCAGGATGCTATAACACACATAACTTATGTTTTATACCACATTTCTTAAGAAAATCTTCCATCTCTCTCTAAACCAATTGTACACCATTATCAGTAAGTAAGGTGGAAGGAATGCCTTCACTAGTAATGAGACCTTTAAGACTCTCAATTACATTCCGCGTATCTATTCCTTTGGTGAAGAAAACTTCAGGCCATCTAGAATACATATCAATGACCACAATAACATAATCAACAGAACCATCACCATATATAGGACCTAAAATGTCAAGTGAAATATCTTCCCATGGTCCCTTCAGTTTGTCTCTAACTATCATCGGTTGAATTCTAGACTTCATAGTCTTCTCATTAAGAGCACACTGCATACAGTCACGAACAACTCTCTCCACATGGATATCTATACCAGGCCACCAATACGATGATCTTAATCTCTCCTTCGTTTTGGATATTCCCATGTGACTGTCATGTGCCTGACCAATAAGTAGATCTCTCACTCTAGTTGGTGGTATTAACCTCATACCTCTAAGTAATAAATCCCGATCAACACTCAATTGATCTTTCACATTCCAAAATTCTCTGCGTTCCAGACTGCCTTGATTTTTGCTCTTCCAACCAGAACACGTTAATCTGACTACCTCCTGCAAAACTCTGTCAGACTTGGTATCCTCACGCCACTTTTCTTCAGAAATCATTTCAAGATCTACCACACACACACTACCAAATTGGTCAGAGTCTTCAACATCTTCAAAATCTGATAATTTAGGAGAAACCAATCTTGACAACACATCAGCAGAGTAATTATCAGTTCCAGGGACATACTCAACTAAAAAATTATATTCCTGCAGAGCTATGATCCATTTGGTAATTCTGCTTGAGATTGCATCAACACCTTTGGACTTAAAAACCTCAACTAACGGCTTGTGATCAGTTTTCACAACAAAAGGTCTACCCCACAAAAACTTTTTACATTTATTTACCGCCCAATAAACCGCAAGGGCTTCTCTCTCTATAACAGAGTAGTTTGCCTCAGTATCCTTCAAACTTCTGGAGATGAATGCTATAGTGTTCTCTGCACTACGTGAGCCTTGGTGCAGAACCGCACCCAGACCTTTACTACTGGCATCAGTTGTTACAATTGATTGTAATTTAGGATTAAAATTCTTCAGTTTGGGAGCGTTACCTAAACTTTTCTTTAACATGGTGAATTCCTTCTCACACTCCTCATCCCAAAGAAATTCTTTACCCTTCTTTAATAACAATCTCATATTGTAACATGAACCAGCAAAATTTTGAACAAATTTACTATAATATTCAGCCATGCCCAAAAACCTCATCAGTTCTTCCTTGGAGGTAGGAGAAGCCAAACCTTTGATCGTGTCAACCAGATCTCTCTTGGGGACTAAACCACCTTCTGTAATAGTGTGCCCAAGATAGTCAATGTTCTCCACTGCAAATTTGCATTTCTCCACTTTAATAGTCAACCCATGTTCAGAAATTTTCATTAACACCCTCCTGAGTATTTCATCATGAGCACCACTGTTCTCTCCATAAATCAGAATGTCATCCTGATACGCACACACACCATTGATCCCTTTTAAAATGCGTTCCATTACTCTTTGAAATACAGAGGCAGCCGAGATTAAGCCAAAAGGCAATCGTATGAACCTAAACGTACCAAAAGGTGTGACAAAAGCTGTTAGATCTCTCGAAGATTCATCCAAGATAATCTGATGATAGGCTGAGGTTAAATCAATGGTAGAGAACACTTTAGCACCTGACACCATAGTTAATAAATCTGAGATGTTGGGAAGCGGATATCTGTCCACCATTACACATCTATTAAGCTTGCGAAGATCAACACAAACTCTGA
Organism: Pleurodeles waltl; assembly: GCF_031143425.1. Taxonomy (NCBI): domain Eukaryota; kingdom Metazoa; phylum Chordata; class Amphibia; order Caudata; family Salamandridae; genus Pleurodeles; species Pleurodeles waltl. The sequence continues at coordinate 366,378,368 of NC_090439.1, forward strand.
TTTTACCATTAGGTTTTCTAGCTACAACTATGGGAGATAACCAATCAGTACCTTCCACTTCTTCAATTATCCCCTGAACCTCTAATTTTTTGAGTTCAGATTGTAACTCATCTCTCACTGCAAAAGGAACATTCCGCACTTTACTACAGAACGGTATAGCATCAGGAAGCAACTTGATTTTATGAGAATATCCCTTCATGCAACCTATTCCGTCACTGAAAACATTTGGAAATTCCTAACACAATTTCTCCATGAGATCAGTCGTAGAAATTACATCCACCCCATCCCTATCTCCTAAATGTTTCACTATAATAGGAGGTGAACTGTTGGGATCAAGCATCACCCCAAGATCTTTCTGATGCCAACAACTTATGATGCTATCCCCCTTTTTTGAAACATAGACTTTGCCAGAGGTGAATCGTTGATCATATTCAATCAAACCAACAAAATAACCATGTAAATCAATGGGCTCACCATCATAACCACATGGTTTGATATCGGGTTTCAGAAGATTTACTTTACCCTTTAACTAATTTTGATAAAACTTATCAGCCACAATGGAAATCTTTGCCCCCGAGTCAAAAAGTACTTTGGTTCTTTTACCCTCTACAGTTATATAATCTAGAAGGCCAGACAATGTGTCACTTGAAATTTGAAGTACTATTTGACCACATGCAAAACCAGATTCAACCTTGCTGACATCAACATCATTATTATTATCAACCACTCTTACAGGCTGTTTTGTTCTTTTCAGATTACACACCACTGAAAAAATGACCTTTCTTCTTGCAAAACAAACAAAAACTATTAACAGCTGGGCAAAATTTACTGTTAGCAAGATGTCCCCCTCTACCACACCTAAAACATTTCTTGCTAACAACGCTGGAGGACAATTCTTTGTCAGGAGGTTTGATTATTTTGGGTTTAGTATCACTAACTACATTTACTTCTTTAGAATCATAGGGTTTCACCACATCAATGCACTTAAGAGAATGTTCAACTCTTTTGGCTAAAGAAATAACTTGATCAATCTGAGGATCATCTAAAAGCCATAGTTCACTTCGTACTTTTTCAACATTGCATCCCAACATGAATTGGTCCCGAATTCTCTCATCTATTGTGGATCCAAATTTACATGATGAGGCTAAACGTCTCAAATCGGTGACATAATTCTCAATAGATTCACCTTCCAATTGAAAGCGCTTCCCAAAATAATACCTTTCTAAGATTGTGCTAACTTTGGGAAGATAATGTAGATCTAACTTTCTAATACATATTTCATACTCATTTAAATTGATCGCTTCATTGTCTGGAAGATCAGGAAGGTGGTCAAAAACTTCCTGATCTTCTGTTCCTAAACAGTGAAGAAGTAAAGCAGTCCTCCTCTCGTTGCTCAACGATGTACCACACACTCTGGAGTACCTCTCAAAGACTTTCTTCCATTTAGCCCACTTAATTGGGGGTTCACCAGGAGAGGACAGAAAGAAAGGTGGAGAGGAAACATTCTGCATTATAGCAGTATAAGTTGACACAGATAATGTATAAAAACTACACACATAAACTATTAAAATAGCAGATGTATAAAAACAAACACATTATACATAAACTTAAGTGGAAATTATTCTAGTAAAAGGCACAAACTTAAATCTAACGTTGCTTAAAGTCAAACAAAATTGTCCAGGAAGAGTTCCTCAAACGGACATGAAAAAGGCGTCTCTGGTTGCTCTAAAGCGTTTCCAGGTTGCTAAGGGAACGAAGAAAAGAAGAAAAAAAAACACATCGAGTGTGGCACGAAAACATCCGCTTGTTGAGAAGCAGCACGCCGAGTTAATGTAGCGCCCACACGTCGCTAGGCAACGGCACGCGTTGTCTAGATCGAAAATGTTGAAATAAGCACAAACTCCCCCCAAAAAAAACACTTGAAATTAAAGCGATGTTAGTCTCCAAGCCAATCGATCTTGCTTCCGCCTCCTGACTTCCGCCTCCGCCTCCAGCTTTTGGCAGGCTCCTTCTGCACGCACAGCACAAGACAACAGTTTTCGGGGTTGATTCACCGGAATCAAAAACACAAAGAGTTGGGATGTCAACACGCAGAGTTGACCACCTTCGTCGCCAGTGTTGAAATGAAGATAAAGTCTCCAAAACGAGTAGAGTAAGTAGAAGTGTATTTCTCTTGAGTCATAGACTCCGTAAATCATCCCAGCCTCCTTGTCCGAATCAACCGATCTCCTCTTCTCACGTTCCACCTTCCCCGCGCTCCCCAACCTCGCGAACCTCCCAAGGGTCTAATTCCATATTACAACAAAACCTCAGTGGATAAATGCGACTATGGCAGAAGGCAAGAGGCATGTTTACACAACAGGTCACATTTTATTCCCAGCAGGCTAATTGTTCTGTAGCAGAGATCTGTATGCAAGTTGCTTGTTTCTCTTTTCAATCATAGTGAGATAGTCTTGTGGGTTAGTGCACCCACATGTGCATCTCCAGCAGTGTCAGACTGCTTGCCAGGTCCTCAGGTATTGCTGGATAGTCCAGCTTGAAAGGGCCAGCGTGTGTTAAAAAAATCATCACAGGGCGATAACCCCCCTGAACACTCCTAAAGCCAACAGTACTCTCCTGGAGGAGGAACTACATGATTTGGTTTGCCGCCCGCCACTTTCAAAGTTTACCAACCGCCACTGCATGTTTATGGAGTGATTACCACATTACATCAATTATTGTATTTAGTGTAAACCTCTACTAACTTCATTACTGTTTATCTGGAAAGTATGTGTTATGTTTATGAGATATTATGAAAAGCATTTTGTAAATGCAATCGTGGCTGATCATTCATTGTTTGGTGCCATTGTACTATTTACTATCCCCTTAGCGCCCCGCTACCACCTCCATGTGTGCGCTGTATTTAAAATACAGTGCACCAGGGTGCAGGGTAGGGGGCAATAGCGTCATTTTTTAAAATCTATTGATGTACTCTGCAGGAGTAGTGCCAAAATTAATTATAACGTTACTGATGCAGAGTACAAAGGGGCCCTTTATAAATAATGGTATGCCCCCTTTTAACATCTGCACTGAGGAGCGTTAAATGTGCTAAAAAAATGGTGAAGGAAATCCTTTAGGTTTCCTTGTGACATTTTTTCTGTCTCCCTAACGGGAGAATGCCCCCCTTGCATCCATTATGCCGGGCACACGTATAATACGGTCAAGAGTTCACAAAGTGGCACAGTGCATGCATTGCGCCACTTTGTAAATATGGCGCGGGGAAAATACCAATTTAGCGCAACCTTAACATAAGAAATATTAAGCTATCGCAGCACTAAGGTTCAATATGCCCCAAAATGGGCTGAAAGACGATGTTTTGCCCATTTACTCAGTGACAGATGTATACCTTTCCAATGATTTCTCATTAATCAACCTTTTAAAGTGCTATAGACTAATCTCAAAATCATCAACAGTTGATTCAATTATCACTATAAACAACAAAATATTATTGTACAGGGCACATTTATTTCTCCTAAGTCATCGGGCGTTCATTAGAATTTTTGGAAATGTAATTCTCTTTTGAAAGTACAGATTTCGCGTCAAAAATGGCATGATGGTGTCAGCACAGTCCTTGTACAGGAAGAAACAATTAACATGGAGGAATTCCTTTCAGCCGTCGCCCGAGCACTACGTTTGATGTCTGGCTTAACTCTAAGATTTCCAACGTATAATATCATATTGTGGGCTTCACAACAGTACACAAGGCTTAATATTGATTCAGTAAATATGTTTCTTTTCTTTTTGCTATTAGTGTTTGTTGTATTGTCCACAGAAGAATGTTAATGGTGACTCGCGTAGGAAGGAAAACGAGAAAACAACAGTCGTAGTCATTGCTTTGAAAAGGCCATGCTCTTAAAGCGTGACGGAAATTATATTAGAAGGGAGCAGTTATCCTTTGCAATAAAAAACAAAATCTGTCATACTCATGTCCTGTATCAGAGTTGCAATGAAGATGTAAATGTCAAGCAGGCACCACTGAGGGGGCTGAGCGGTTTATCCTGCGTGCATCTTCCTATAGACAGAAAGCCTACTCTTGGCGAAGGTTTTCTCTTAAATAAAAGATGTTCTGCGCAAGTATGGTCGGGCATATTGTGGTTGGACTATCAGAAATCTATACTGCTGGACCTGGACAATGAGAAAGAGACAAGCATTAGTGGCTTTGAGGATTGGGTTACACTTTTAGTCGGGGTAATCAGTATTAATGAGTCTAAATATGACAAGTCAATGAGCCAGAGCAAGCTTTAGGGCGGTACAGCCAGTGCCATTCCCTGGGCTCCAAACTCAGGGCACCGAAGTGAGAACTCTTGTTGGTCTTTCTTTTCCACATGATCGTGGAAATAAAAGTCAGACAACACTGCTCATGCTGTCGCAGAATTGCTGGACTATGCCGAGAACTATGATGTGGCCAAGGATGTATTTAGCTACGGCACCTAGAGCCTATGCTACTTCTGCTGGACCCAGAGCCAGTGCTAACAAAACTTGAGACAGGGCTCAAAATACAAGGAGGGGGGGTGAACGCTCCAGATCCAGTCAGAGGCTCTCAGAGCAGGTGCACGTTGCCCGTGCAGAGTGCCGGAGGGGGCCTCATGGAGCTCAGGAGCTCCTCACTCTGCGGGGCTATTGTTATTGCAATAACGATGGACGAAATGCTGAACATTGTCAAACATTCACCCCCAGTACAGTGATCTGGGCCTAAATCCATCATTTTTTTGCTGCCCATGCCATTCCAGTTTGGATCCAGCCATATGCAAATCAGTCTTGACCCTGTTCCCCATGGGAACAGTCCAGCCCGAACTGCTAGGCCAGGTCTTCTCTGGACTGGAAACAAGCATCCTGGGACCCGTTTCAGGGTTTCACCTTCCATCAGCCAGGCTAGCTTGAATCCAGTGGCATGGGAAGCACGGGACCCACATCTGGGCATACCCTTCCCACTTAAGGCAACAAATGCAAAAACAACAAGTGATGGACGGAATGCTGAACATTGTCAAACACTCACCCCCAGTACAGTGATCTGGGCCTAAATCCATCATTTTTTTGCTGCCCATGCCATTCCAGTTTGGACCCAGCCATATGCAAACCAGTCTTGACCTTGTTCCCCCTGGTAACAGTCCAACCTGAACTGCTAGACCAGGTCTTCTCTGGACTGGAAACAAGCATCCTGGGACCGGTTTTGGGGTTTCACCCCTCATCAGCCAGGCTAGCCTGAATCCAGTGGCATGGGAAGCACAGGACCCACGTCTGGGCATACCCTTCCCACTTAGGGCGACAAATGCAAAAACAACAAGTGATGGACGGAATGCTGAACATTGTCAAACATTCACCCCCAGTACAGTGATCTGGGCCTAAATCCATCATTTTTTTGCTGCCCATACCATTCCAGTTTGGACCCAGCCATATGCAAATCAGTCTTGACCCTGTTCCCCATGGGAACAGTCCAGCAGTTTCAGGGCATATTGTATTAAGGGGCATATTTATACTCCGTTTGCGCCGAATTTGCGTCGTTTTTTTCGACGCAAATTCGGCGCAAAACTAACGCCATATTTATACTAGACGCGTCTAGCGCCAAAGTATGAGGAAAGAGCGTCATTTTTTTGCGTGAACGCCTTCCTTGCGTTAATGAGATGCAAGGTAGGCGTTCCCGTCTAAAAAAATGACTGTGACGCAAATGCGTCGTATTTATACTCCCGGGCAAAAATCACGCCCGGGAGTGGGCGGGGCAAAAAACCCCGCATTTGCGCCGGATTTTAGCACCTGGGTCAGGGCAGGCGTTAAGGGACCTGTGGGCTCAAAATGAGCCCACAGCTGCCATCCCATGCCCCCAGGGACCCCCCCTGCCACCCTTGCCCACCCCAGGAGGACACCCAAGGATGGAGGGACCCATCCCAGGGACATTCAGGTAAGTTCAGGTAAGTATAAAAAACATTTTATTTTATTTATTTTTTTGGCATAGGGGGGCCTGATTTGTGCCCCCCTACATGCCTCAATGCCCAATGACCATGCCCAGGGGACATAAGTCCCCTGGGCATGGCCATTGGGCAAGGGGGCATGACTCCTGTCTTTACTAAGACAGGAGTCATGTAAATGGCATCTGGGCGTCGTAAAAAATGGCGCAAATCGGGTGGAGGCGATTTTTTGGCGTCAACCTGACTTGCACCATTTTTAAGACGCCCTAACGCCATTTTTCCCTACGCCGGCGCTGCCTGGTGTACGTGTTTTTTTTCCACGCACACCAGGCAGCGCCGGTCTGCTAGCGCCAGCTAACGCCATTCAATAAATATGGCGCCCGCATGGCGCTTCAGAATGGCGTTAGCCGGCGCAAAACTTTTTGACGCTAAACTGCGTTAGCGCAGTTTAGCGTCAAAAAGTATAAATACAGCCCTAAATGTTTTTACCCTTTCTATGCCAGTGGAGAAATTCATTGATACACATAGGTCAAGAGGTTTTTACCCCTCCCTTTTCTGCTGGTTCTAGAGCCCTAACAGGAGAGACACCAAAAGGCTCTGCTCTAAGCCCCACATTGTTTAACATCTTCCTAACCCCTCTTTCACATCTGGTAGACCTCTTCCCCTCTGTGAATCTTAGAAAAACCTTTTTTAAGAGCAGGCAGAGCATTTCAGCAACAACAACAAAACACCTTTATTCAAAGGTAATCATAGACATTGTGGTCTGCAGACCTTGGCAGGCCACCATCCCTGTGATAACAGGCATTCCTAATGCTTTGCAATCTGGGACCTACCTCATTAATATTCATGAGGTAGGTCAATTTGGAGGGAATAAGTACAGCCTCACACCAAAGAAGGCCTATAAAATGTATGCCTGCCAACAACACCGTGGCAGTGGTCACTGCAAAGAAATCTGCAAAACGATCTGCCTAGAAAAAACTTTGTGGATGCAAACTGAACCCCCGGTTGATTGGCTTGACCTAACGAACTTGAACAAACACCTGAAGGTTCTGATCAGCTTGTTGATCATATCACAGGCAGAGATATATGTAGACACAGTTACTGTATGGCACCTGGGTCATGAAATAACCCTATTTTAGAAGACAAATACCCATAACCCTAAATCAGGAGGTAGCTTTATCTGCACAGCATAGTAATTCTCTTTCCCCAGCTCTCAGATACCGTGACCTTGATTTGGAGGTACACTCTGTTGTGAATTATGGGATGCCATAAAGCAGCAGGCCCACATGTCTCAATCTACCCTGCAGCAAGGAGGGGCCAAAAGGCTTGAGGGCCCTTGCTTTAAAAAGCATGTTTCCTCTGCAGTGAGGGATGCCAGAAAGCAGCAGAACTACGTTTCCCATTGTACCCTGCAGCAAGGAGGGGCCAGGAAGCTGGAGGGCCCTGCAATTTAAAAAGTGCCTTTTTCCGCACAGGGTGATATGCTGGAAAGCAGCAGGAGTAGGTGTCCCAATCTACCCTGCACAAAGGAGGTACCAGGAAGCTGGAATGTCCTGTTCTCTAAAAACCACTGGTCTCCCCCGCAGCCCAGGATTTGTGCGGGCTGCTCCCCGGCCAAGGGCAGGCCCACCTGTGCCTGTCAGAGCCCGGAACAAGCTGGGCTGTGGCACATCCCTTTCATATGGCTTAATGCAGCTACTATAATCCCTTTACGCTTATGCTTGTGGTTTGGTAACTAGTGCTGGTAAAATGGGAAAATGGAAGGTTCTGCGGAACAGTTTCAAAACCACCCCTGCTATCACTATTGATGGGTTTCTCCGGAGAGCTGTCAGTGTAATAGGCAAAGAAATTGATCTGGCCTAGTGTAGTCTCTCACTCCTATCGCCTTCTCCCCTACCGACTCCTCCACCTTGTGTTTTACTGTGCTTGTGCCCATATTTAACTTTACTTTCCTCTATTGCTGCTAGTACAAGTGCAGCCTGTTGGAGCCTGGCTGAATGTGTTACTCCCTCAACAGTGCTTATTACTAATGTAGAGCTGGCAGAGGAGGTTGTTCGTCCTCGTCCACTATTGCAGGTCAGTAGTGGTGAAGTTAGATGCCCATTGGCAAAAAGGAACAGGACTGAGCCTGCTATCTTGTCTAAGAAGCAGTACTGCAGGTTCTAGTTAGGGGGGGCCGTGAGGGCTGGTCTTAAGGGGTCAGTTCTGGAGTCTGTTAGGGACTTGTGTAATAGCTTTATTGAAGTTTGGTGAGCAAACTTGAACTAATCTACAATCTACAATCCATTGATGCTGAGATTTGCAAGATCAATGTCCTGAGATACCTACCACAGCTTCCAGGCCAATCCCCCCTCTTTTAAACAAAATTCCTTCCCCCCCACTGAGGTCAGTGTGTGAGTCTGCCGTCCCACTACCTGCAGCCAACATGTTCCTGGCCAGTGCAGCTGATGTAAGGGGCCAATCTGACCTACCACATTTTGAACTTGGCCACCGCCCTTGGTTGAAAGACTTCCCACATGTAGGCCAACCTAACCATTTACGCCTTCCCCCGATTGCACACCATATGTTATTATTCTGGATGGCGTCCCCCACTGGATGAAGGTTCCTCAGAGGCTTAGGACAGTTGAAGGTTTAAGACAGCTCAATGGTTTTGGAAGAATTCAAAGTTGCCAAAGGACCTAGCGGATGACATCATTATGGCCTGCAGAGTGGACTCGCTAGATCTTTCCTCTAAAACTACACAAGGAGATTGTGTTGTGATCAACTTCAAAGACCCAGGTCCGGTGAAATCCTGCCTGCAGCAGATGAATCATGTACCACATAACAGTAGAAGAATCTGTGCTCTTCATTTGGGGTTCTTCTACTGCCCAATTCCTTCTTTGGTGAGGAAGTTCAACTAGCTGGCTTCCCTGTCTCACTGTCACTTTCTGACTTCGCTGTCAACATGTATCCATGTCACTCCCCTTTCAGGCTTGTCAGATAATGATTGAATATCCTCCCTCCATCACTTGTCATCAACCTATATCTCAAGTAATGTCAGCTCCTGAGCCAGTAAAAACTAGATCACCTAATGCTCTAATTTTTATGGTAGCTTGGCTGAGCAGCTAGGCTAATCTTTGAGAAGTGCAAAGCATGTGTTGTATTCAAAGTATGAATAAATTGAGGCACACACTCAAAAGAATAAGTATAGACCAATTTAAAAAAAATACTTCTGTTTTTTAAAACCAAGATCATCAAAACAGGGTACGTATTTTTTAAGTTATTAATTTTTTAAGTTTTAATGAAGTTAGTCTTTCGTTTGTAATTACGAACCATGGGAATCAATGGAGAAATACTTTGAAAATTCACAGTAAATCAGACAATGTGTTTACCAATGTCTCCTTTTGAAGGTATGTCGAGGTCGTCAATGGGTACCCTAGCTGGAGAAGGGGGAGTAGCTGTAGAAAGTTGGTGCCAGGCAACTACAGGGGACCCTGTGGAAAAGCAGTGCGCAGGCAGACTTAAATGTAAGTCCAGTGGGTCTCCTTGGGGTGTCAAGGTTGCAGGCGGTGTGGGACCGTTAAGGCACAACTGAATCTTCAGTGTAGGGCACAGGGTGGCCGGGTGCGGAGCGAATCTATGAATGAGGAGATGTGCACAAAGGTGCCCTTGAAAACAGGAGGTAGGTCAATTTATGGGTCGCTTGCAGGTCACTCTGGTGGGAGGTCCAGGTGGTTCCTGAAGTCCCTTGACTGGAGCTTCCTTCTGGTCCTTTTACAGTCTGGAATGGACTGCCCTTCTGGGTGTCCGACGTGAGGTGACCAGTTCCTAGGGCTATTCCACAGCACTGGAGGGTGCAATGCCACCAAGTTTGACACACTTGTGGGTTGTTAAGTTTGGTCTGGCTGTGGCAGCCGGTTCCTTGGTCAGCAACCAATCAGTGAAGTGGCCTTCACTGGGTCTTTGGTTCCTTGGGGTTGCAGAGTGATGCCTTCACTCTGGAGGGAAATATTTGGTGATTTTTGAAGAGTGGGGGTCCTCTGGTGATTTGTAGAGTCTGTCTGATGTCTAAGCAACCCCTTAGCGGTGATTGTCGAGTCCTGAGTGCAGCAGGAGGAGTTTGGCACCTTTTCTTGGTGCAGCAGGACGTCAGTTCTAGAGTCTTGGGTCTTCTTTGTTGCTGGTTTTCTTTTGTCCATGGAATCTGATTTTGTGGTCTAGGGATGCTCACTAAATAATGTATGTTTTGGGCCTTTTAGAGAGGACCTAGTAGTGACAAATGGGTCATCTACCTTGGGGTGTCTACACCTAATAAGTCACCACTTCCTGTAGGTAGAGGTCACTTCGCTACACCTGATTGGCTATTTTCCTTTCATGCAAGACAGAGGAAAATGAAATGGAGAGGCCATCTCACATGCAACACCTTAAGGGTGAACAAACCAGGACTGACCACGCCTCCTATCCTTTGCATGTTTTCCCACCATTGCTCCAGCCAAAAGTGGGTGTTTGCAATGGGGTTGGCCATGTGCTGCTAGCAGTAGTCCTGAGGGTCAAGTTTCAAGGGTGGTAAGCCCTTTGAAGCTCGCTAGCAGGACAGTGCTTATTCCTGAGGGAGGGGGTGTTAGCATCTCCACCCATGAATGGCTTTGTTCTGAATCCCAGGGAGCAGGATGTCTTACCCCAGGGATTCAAACTCTTGCCTGGTTGTGTCAGCCTGTTTTTGATCGGCTAGAAACCATGTCAAGGTAGTTAGCTTTTGCAGGGGGCACCTCTAAGGTGAACTTTAGGTACATTTTGCAACAAGTCCAACGTTGGTACCAGGTTGGATTTCTCATTCTGAGTTGTTTGATACCAATCATCATGTAGCTGTGAAACTCGTACTGATGTGTGTCCAGCACATGCATTCAAATGGCTGCCCTGTTCACTTACCACTTTCCCAGATTTGGCAAGGACACAGTGGCAGCATATTGCACATGCATCTATGCCCACACATATATATTCAAGCGCACCTTTGTGCACAGCTCCTGAGTCACAGATGCACTCTGCACCCTGCCTTAGGGCTGTAAGGCTTTCCACAGGGGTGACTTACCTATAGCGCATGCAGTGTATGTGGGCAGGGCACACAGGCTGTGTGCCATGTTGAGTTTGTGTTTTAGGATTGTATCAGAACACTCAACCTGCAATGGTATTGCAGGGTACTTCTGGATGCATGGTCCTAGAGGGTGGCAAAATCTGTACTGCTGTCTTCAGGGGCCTACCTACCCTTAGTATTTAGTGCCATGGGTACCTAAGTACCATTTACTAGGGACTTATACTGGCAGCTAAAGGTGTTAGCAATTGGGCCAATACATCACAACAGTTTTAGTGAAAGAGATCTAGCCGGGAAACCTGGGGCTCTGGGCACTAACATCTTTAAGGCTTCATCCCATACCAGGAAAAATGTGGGTGCTAACCATGACAAAAAGAGGCCTTTGCTCACACTGCCCCCCCCCACAAAAAGAAAGAATATGAGACTACAGTTTCCCTAGTGAGTCTTCATCATCTAAGTGGAAGACCCTGGAAACGCCATATGCATTAGCATGGGCAGTCCTAGGTCTGTGTTCCACTTGAAAGTCCTTCCCCCTGCAGGGAAATGGACCACCTAAGCAGTTTGGGGCTTTCACCCTACATTTGTTGTAGCCATCTGAGAGGCCAGAGGTCAGTCTGAACTATGACTTGAGAGTCATTTAGGTACAGCCCCAGCTTCTTCAAGGCCTAAACCATTGCAAAGGCTTCCCTCTCCGTGGCACTCCATTTTTGTTCCCTAGGCAGTAGTCTTCTGTTCATAAAAGCAAAAGACTGGTCATGTCTATAATGATTTTTCTGGGCTAGGACTGGCACTAAAACCTAGTTCAGAAGCAGCTGTTTGGACTATGAACTGCCTGCAGTAGTCTGGAGCTTGTAGGACTGGAGCAGAGCACATAGCATTCTTCAGAGCATCAAAGACCCTTTGACAACTTACGGTCCAGTTATCCTTTTTGGGCATTTTCTTGGAGGTTAGTTCTGTGAGGGGGGTAACTATGGTGCCATAATCCTTCACAAATCTCCTATAGTATCCAATCAGGCCAAGGGTTAGAGGCACTTCCCAAGCCAGAATGGTCTGGATCTTGGGTTGGAGAGGTTGAACTTGGCCTCCACCAAACAGGTAGCCCAAGTAAACAACTTTGTTCCGCCCTTTCAGCACTTACTTGCCTTGATAGTGGGGCCTGCCTTCTGCAGAGACTCAAGGACCTTCCTTAGGTAGATCAGGTGATCCTACCAGGTGGAACTGTAGACAGCTATGCCGTCAAGTAAAGCTGCACTAAAGGATTCCAGTCCAGCAAGGACTTGGTTTACAACCTCTGGAAGGTGGCAGGTACATCCTTTAGTCCAAAGGGCATAACAGTGAACTGATAATGCTCACTAGGAGTAGAGAACACTATCTTTTGCTCTCGTGGTCAGGCCAATCTGCCAGTACCCTGATGTCAAATCAAAAATACTCAGATATGTGGCTGCCTCTAGCTTGTCAATGAGCACGCCACCTCTTGGGATAAGATGTGTATCAGTTTTTGTTACAGAATTGAAGCCCCTGTAATCCACAGAAAACCTCATCTCCTTTTTATGTCCTTTTGAGTGAGGTTTGGGGACTAAAACTACTGGCTAGCCAAATCCAACATCTTTTTGACTTCAGCTTGTATGCTCTCCCTGACATGGTCTGACTGTCTACAAATTTTGAGTCACCAGTGCCCACATCCTCGGTACACCAATCTGTCCTTCCAGAGGTTAGGGAGAATAACTCAGCGTACTGGTGAGAGTGCCTGACAAGACCACTCCATTCAGTGAGTCATCTTGGGGGTTACTTGAATTGAGATCAGGGAGAGGTTCACTCTCTTCTTCCTGTCACATGGTCACATCAACTCTATCATATTAGGGTTTTAGGCGGTTGCCATGGATAATTACCTTTGGGATTTTGTAATTGCTCAAGTCAACCAAGCAGGTAACTTCCCCTTTCCTCTCAAGAATTGGATATGGCCCAGACCATATGTCCTGGAGGGGCCTTAGAGCAACAGACTCCAACATCTAAACGTTCTGTCCTGGTTTGAACTCAACCATAGCAGCTTTTGCAGCTCTTGTCTGGCCTGAAGATTTTGACTTGCTTTCTCCATGTACTCTGCCATCCATGAATGTAGGCCAAGTACATAGTCCACAATATCTTGCTTGGGTTCTTTAGGAGGCTTTTCCCAACCTTCTCTTACAAAACATAGTGGTCCCCTAAAAGGATGCCCAAACAAATGTTCAAATTGATAAAATCCTACTCCCTTTTGTTGCACTTCTGTTTAGGTAAAAAGCAGACATGGAGGCAAGACATCCCATCTCCTTCTGAGGTTTTCTGGGAGTCCTTCAATCATGCCTTTTAGGGTATATGACAATCTTTCAACCAATCCATTTGTCTGAGGATGGTATGTGGTGGTGCACTTATAAGTCACACCACATTCCTTCCACATGTGTTTTGAAGTATGCAGACATGAGGTTTGAACCTTCATCTGATACTACCTCCTTAGGGAGCCCTACACTGATAACAGTACCAAAGAGGGCTTTTGCAACTGCAGGTGCAGTAATGATTGTAAGGGGTATAGCATCAGGATATATAGTGGAATGATCCACTACCACTAGTATGTGTCACTATCTTATGCTGTTTGGTGAGGGAAAGGGGCCAACAATGTCCACCCTTACACTCTCAAAGAGAACCCCAACCATAGCCAGTGGCATTAAGGGGGCTTTCAATTGTCCTGCCTTGCCACTGGCTTGGCAGGTAGTGCAGGACTGACAAAAGTCCTTCATCTTTTGTGATATTTCTGGCCAGTATAAGTGGTTAACTAACCTACTCTAAGTTTTATTCTGGCCCAGATACCCAGCTAGGGGAATTTGATAGGCTAGAGTGAGGAGAAACGTTCTATACTGCTGAGGTACCGCCACCCTCCTGGATGCAACAGACTTGAGGTCTCTGGCCTCAGTAAATAGGAGCCCATCATCCCATTAAATCCTGTGAGTACCACTCATGTTTCCTTGCTATTCCTGTGTTTGTTGCTGTTGCAGGCCTTCAAGAGTGGGGCAGGTTCTCTGCCCCTGGCACAGATCTTCCCTAGAGAGTCCCCATGGGTCCAAGAGCTCTTGGTGGTAAGGCCCAAGCTCTGCAGGCTCAGTTCCCTACAAGATGGGTGAGTTTTCTTCCTAGAAAGAGGGGTTCTGATTTCAGATCTGATACGAACCTGGTTCCCCAGTCTTCTTGCCCTTTCTCTTGGGATGCTGGTCCACTATTTCAGGATCCAGCTCTCCTTTTTCTTTCTGAAGTTTGCTCTGTGCCGTAGTCCTGACACAGGCCTATTCTGGGATCCAAAGCATTGCTGCTAGGTCTTCAGTTCTACTTCAGCCGAAGGGGAATGCTACAGGTTTTTTCCAAGCAGGCAATCTACTGGGAAGGATGAGAACACAACCACTTGTTTCCCTAGGCTTCCCTACCAGAAACTGATTTGAGTGGACCAAGTTCTGACAACCTGTGTCCCTCAGTTCTTCCACTTTCTCCCCATTAATCAAAGGGTGCTGCCTTTATTTTTTCATGTTACTTGGCCAGGTACCACAGGATAACTCAACCCCACCGTCATTGACTAATGTTGCCTCTGTGGGATCACTGACATGGTCAGGCCACACCTATGATCCCATCTGGAAATTAGCAACTACATTTACTGCAGGTTGACTAGAGGCATTTTTTTTGTTTTTCCAGCTAGGATCTCCAGTTGGATGCCCTATGTTTTTACAGTCATAGCACAAAGCTTTGTTAGAACCAAAGTGTTTTCCTTTGAACCTTTGACTATGAGGAGTCTCTGGAACCCACCATCCTCCACAGGTTTTTGGGGGCCTCAGAAGACTCTTTGTTATTTTATTTTGGTTCCCATATTTCTTTTGAAGGGGCTTTTTGGCCTCTTTGTTTTAGTCTCCCCCACCAGTGGTAGTTTTGGTCACCCTTGTCTTGATCCACTGCCTTCCTTCCCAACTCTTGAGGGGAAAGTGTACCGTGGTCTACCAGATATTGATATGGCCTCTCACTGTAACAATTGCTTAGCAGATGCCCTTTCATGAATAGGCTGTATAGTCCATCATAATGTTTTACCTTGTTACCATCTAACCAACCACCCATCATGTTTCCTGAATAGTCCACAAACTCTGCCCAAGGTCTGTGTTTTTGAGCCTGCCTGAATTTTATGCTGCACTCTTCAGTTGTAAATTCAGAGCCCTCAATCAGGGTACCCTTCATGAGGTCATAGGATTTAGAATCTGCCTCATTCAGTGCCAGGAGCCTATCCCTGCACTTTCCTGAGAATATCTCCCACAACAGTGTGCCCCAATGCTTGCTCTCAATTTCCCAACCAATACTGGCTCGTTCAAAGGTAGAAAACCATTTGAATACATTATCCCCCTCCGTGAAGGGAGGGACAACTCCTTTTGGGAGTTTAATATTGAGAGATTTCTCCCTCAATACTTGAATGCTGCCACTGGAGATGGGTCCTAGGCCCAACTCTTCTCTTTGTTTCTCAGTTTCCAAAAGCTGACTCTCTAAGGCCAGTCATTTGATCAGCCTTGCTAGGGCCAGGTCTTCTTCAATTAGTGAACTAGTGCTTTGGGTGGAGGAGTTACCCTCATCCCCATGTCCCACAAGGTCTCCCCCCCAAAAAAAAGTATGATCAGTTACTCTATCTGTGAGGTGCTCTTTCTCGTGCTGGGCTACCAGAAACCTAAGCCTGGCATGCTTCCCAGTCTGATTTTTGTACAACTTGCAGAGTTTCCTTAACTGGTCATAGCTATGTGCCTGGTAAGTGGCCAGGTCAGGGTCCTGGCTCTGGGTCTCTGGATCCGACAAGTTTACTTTACTAAAGCTGGGACCTTTTTATAAATTTGGAACCCCTTTTTGACAACTGTAAGGAAATGCCTCTTTGGCATGGTTAACCCCTGACTTTTTGCCTTTGCTGATGCTAAGTTATGATTTGAAAGTATGCTGGGACCCTGCTAACCAGGCCCGAGCACCAGTGTTCTTTCCCTAAATTGTACCTTTGTCTCCACAGTTGGCACAACCCTGGCACTCAGGTAAGTCCCTTGTAACTGGTACCCCTGGTACCAAGGGCCCTGATGCCAGGGAAGGTCTTTAAAGGCTGCAGCATGTCTTATGCCACCCTGGGGACCCCCCACTCAGCACATGCACACTACTTCACAGCTTCTGTGTGCTGGTGGGGAGAAAATGACTAAGTCGACATGCCACTCCCCTCAGAGTGCCATGCCAACCTCACAATGCCTGTGGCATAGGAAAGTCACCCCTCTAGCAGGCCTTACAGCCCTAAGGCAGGGTGCACTATACCACAGGTGAGGGCATAGGTGCATGAGCACTATGCACCTACAGTGTCTAAGCAAAACCTTAGACATTGTAAGTGCAGGATAGCCATAAGAGTATATGGTCTGGGAGTCTGTCAAACACGAACTCCACAGCACCATAATGGCTACACTGAAAACTGGGAAGTTGATACCAAACTTCCCAGCACAATAAATGCACACTGATGCCAGTGTGCAATATATTGTAAAATACACCCAGAGAGCATCTTAGAGATGCCCCCTGAAAACATACCGACTTCCAGTGTGGGCTGACTAGTTTTTGCCAGCCTGCCACACACCAGACATGTTGCTGGCCACATGGGGAGAGTGCCTTTGTCACTCTGTGGCCAGGAACAACGCCTGTACTGGGTGGAGGTGCTTCTCATATCCCCCTGCAGGAACTGTAACACCTGGCGGTGAGCCTCAAAGGCTCACCCCTTTTGTTACAAGTGCCCCTGGGCATCCCAGCTAGTGGAGATGCCCGCCCCTCCGGCCACTGCCACCACTTTTGGCGGCAAGGCTGGAGGAAATAATGAGAATAACAAGGAGGAGTCACCCCTAAGTCAGGACAGCCCCTAAGTTATCCTGAGCTGAGGTGTCTCTTACTTTTAGAAATCCTCCATCTTGTGGATGGAGGATTCCCCCAATAGGATTAGGGATGTGCCCCCCTCCCAACAGGGAGGAGGCACAAAGAGGGTGTAGCCACCCTCACGGACAGTAGCCATTGGCTACTGCCCTCGCAGACCTAAACACACCCCTAAATTCAGTATTTAGGGCCCCCCAGAACCTAGGAAACTAGATTCCTGCAACCTAAAGAAGAAGAAGGACTGCTGACCTGAAGCCCTGCAGTGAAGACGGAGACGACAACTGATTTGGCCCCAGCCCCACCGGCATGTCTCCCTAATTCAACGAAAACTGCAACAGCGACGCATCCAACAGGGAACAGTGACCTCTGAAGCCTCAGAGGACTGCCCTGCATCCAAAGGACCAATAAGCTTCCGAGAACAGTAGCCCTGTTCAACAAACTGCAACTTTCTGCAACAAAGAAGAAACTTTAAAGACTCCACGTTTCCCGCCGGAAGCATGAGACTTCCCACTCTGCACCTGACGCCCCCAGCTTGAGATGCAGAAAACAAACACCTCAGGGAGGACTCCCAGGCAACTGCGAGCCCGTGAGTAACCAGAGACGACACCCCGGAGTCCCCACAGAGATGCCTGCAGAGGAAATCCAGAGGCTCCCCCTGTAACAAGGGACCTGACGCCTGGAACCAACACTGCACCCGCAGCCCCCAGGACCTGTAGGAACTGAACTCCAGTGCAGGAGCGACCCTCAGGCGACCCTCTGCCTAGCCCAGGTGGTGGCTACCCCAAGGACCCCCCGTGCTTCCTGCATCGTTGAAGAGACCCCGGGTCTCCCCATTGATTCCAATATAAAACCCGACGCTTGTTTGCACTCTGCACCCGGCCGCCCCTGTGCCACTGAGGTTGTACTTTCTGTGCCTGCTTGTGTCCCCCCCGGTGCCCTACAAAACCCCCCCTGGTCTGCCTTCTGAGGACGTGGGTACTTACCTGCTGGCAGACTGGAACCGGGGCAGCCCTGTTTCCATTGAAGCCTATGTGTTTTGGGCACCTCTTTGACCTCTGCACCTGACCAGCCCTGAGATGCTGGTGTGGTAACTTTGGGGTTGCCTTGAACCCCCAAAGGTGGGATACCTTGGACCCAACTTTGAATCCTGTAAGTGTTTTACTTACCTGTGAACTTAACATTTACTTACCTCCCCAGGAACTGTTGATTTTTGCAGTGTCCACTTTTAAAATAGCTTATTGCCATTTTTGTCACAACAGTACATGCTATTGTGATTATTCAAAGTTCCTAGAATACCTGAGTGAAATACCTTTCATTTGAAGTATTACTTGTAAATCTTGAACCTGTGGTTCTTAAAATAAACTAAGAAAATATATGTTTCTATATAGAAACCTATTGGCCTGGAGTAAGTCTTTGGGTGTGTGTTCCTCATTTATTGCCTGTGTGTGTACAACAAATGCTTAACACTAACCTCTGATAAGCCTACTGCTCGACCACACTACCACAAAATAGAGCATTAGAATTATATCTTTTTTTGCCACTATATTACCTCTAAGGGGAACCCTTGGACTCTGTGCACACTATTTCTTACTTTGAAATAGTATATACAGAGGCAACTTCCTACAACAACTAAAGTAAGGACTTTTCAACGTTTGCTATTGTTATAGGGACCTAACCAGGGCACTAATATTATTTTAAAAATGTATAAAAAATACTGGCTAATTGATAAACAAAAACAAGTAGACTAACAGTAATTTAGAGAGTTATGCACGTGCTTAAAAAATTGAAAGAGTGGTATCAGCAAATGCAGTCCTTATCCTACCACTGATACACCAGATGTAGGAGGTTGGCCCTCTATGTAGTGTGCAAAGCTTTGCACACTGTGCAGGGGGTCCTGGCAACCACACATTGGTTCACAGAGGGGAAACCTAGATATCTAATGCTCTAATTATTATGGTAGCTTGTTCGAGCAGTAAGGCTAACCTTGGAGAAGTGCAAAGCATTTATTGTACCCACAGTATCAATCAACCAAGGCACTCACTCAAAAGAATAACTCGAGACCAATTTACAAAAATACTTCATCTTTTTATCATATTTTTAAGATGAAGATCATCAAATTCAGGTAAGTACTTTTTAAGTTCAAAATGTTTTAAATTGTAATAAAGTTAATCATTTTGTGTGTGAATACACACCATAGGAATCAATGGAGAAATACTCTGAAAATTCATAGTAAATCAGGCAATGCATTTAGCAATGTCTCCTTTTATAGGTATGCTGAGGTCCTCAATGGGGACCCTGGACCATCTGGAGAAGTTCAGGAAACTCCCGGTTCTGGTGGGAGCAGCTGCAGAAAGTCGGTGGAGCTGGTGCCAGACCACTTTGAAAAGCACAAGTGGACTTAAAGGTAAGTCCAGTGGATCCCCTTGGGATGTCAATGTTGCAAGGGGTGTGGGACCCTTAGGGTATAGCTGGATCTCCAGTGCAGAGCACAGGGCGGCCGGGTGCAGAGTGAATTGGTGAGCCAGGAGATGTGCCCTAAGGTGCCCTTGGAAGCAGGAGGAAGGTCACTTTTATGGTCACTTGCAGGTCAGGAGGGGCACTCCTGTGGGAGGTCTGGGTGGTTCCTGATGAAGTCCTTCAACTGGGGCTTCTCCTGGTGCTTTTTCAGTCCGGAATCAACTGTCTTTCTGGATGCCTATGTGAGGTGACCAGTATCTATTGCTATTGCACAGTATGGCCACTGGAGGATACAGTGCCATCACATTTACTGCACTGGTAGATTTTGTCTGCTTGGTCCGATGGCTGAAGTTTGGTCTGGCTGCCATGTCTAGTTCCTTGGTCAGCGGCCGGTCAGTGAGGTGGCCTTTACTAGGCCTTTGGTTCCTTGGGTTTGAAGAGTGATGTCTTCACTCTGGAGGGAGATCTTTGGTGATTTTCAAAGAGTGGAGGTCCTCTGGAGATTTGTAGAATCTGCCCAATGTCCAAGCAACCCCCCTCAGTGGTAATTGTTGAGTCCTGGGTGCAGCAGGCAGGGTTTGGTGCCTTTTCTTGGTGCAGCAGGATTTCATTCTTGAGACTTGGGTCTTCTTTGTTGGCCCTAGAGGGTGGCACAATCTGTGCTGCTGCCCTCAAGGGACAACCTTTAGTACCCCATGCCCTAGGTACCTAAGTACCATTTACTAAGGACTTATATTAGCAGCTAAAGGTGTTACCATTTGTGTCAATACATCACAATAGATTTAGGGAAAGAGATCAGGCTTATGGAACCTGGTTAGCAGGGGACCTGGGCACCAAGCAAAAAGTGGGGACTAACCATGACAAAAAGAGACCTTTTCTCACACAAGCTATCTCACAGGGTGATCCTTGTGAATCAGAGCAAGCCCAGGTTTCAATGGAGGGTTTGTCCATTTTGAAACCAGTTTCAATTGTGGAACATTGCAGGGATATGTCCGAAGTCGTCAAATGAACACTGGTTCTGCTATAAAAAAGATTATGACATTGTATGTTGTCAAGAGACCTGGGCCATGGACAACTTTTATATTGATGGCTTTCAATCTTTCTGTTCCTTAGCTACACTGTTTACCTCACGAAAAGCAAAAGGGGGGCTTAGCGGTTCTAGTTTTGCTTGGATATGTAGACTTGAGCATTGAGGAACTGATGCCTACTTTTTGTTATCAGATTTTAAAGCTGTCTTTGCCCGACTATGCCAAATTTATCTTAGTTAACTTTCATTTACATTTTTTTAGTGAACATCCAACAAACAGAATTGGAGAGATGGACTGCCACATTTCCGACATTGTGCATAGTTCAGAAAAACAAGGGTCCCTTGTCTGGTTGGGAGACTTTAATATTGGCCAGTGCCTCCAGAAACCGCCATGAAAGGCTGCAGAGAACAAGGTCATAATTCGCAGGACAGTGCTGCATGCAGCGCTGCCCTGGTAGATTACGTTCTCTGCCACACCATCAGCATCATGGATCCTGGTGGTGCTGACCACCAGGGTCTTTACGTGGTGGTGACCTCCACAGTAGCGGTGGTCCTGACTTCCACTGCAAGGCTGGTGATCTGAAGACTATCAACTTGTAATGAGGCCCCATGTGCTGTCTATCAGCAGAGATGGATCCTGCAAGGTTTTGGAGGGCTTTATGATGCTTTTCAATAAACGTCTAGCATGTTGACCACTAATAAACCTCTCCAGGATTGACATGCCCAAAAATGGTTTGGTCCCATATGTACTGCCATCCTAAAAAAACATAAAATAGGTCACAAATAGCGTACCACCCAGTACACTAGCTAATAGAGCACCTAGACTGAAATATAATACAATTCTACATAGAAGGAAAGAAGAAATAAGTTGTAAGGCCTGAGCTGACTTAGAACTGGTGTTGCAAATTAGGGATAATAGATTATGTTGGGAAGTTGTAAATCGTCCCTTTTTTCTAAAGGTTCAAAACCAAGTTTAGTAGGTCATATAACTGGATGCTTGGGTCTCCCAATTTACCAACATTTTTGGCCCAAACAACTACATAAGTGTAAATCCAAACACCTTAGATCTTCTCCCCTCAAGCCAGCACAAAGCTTCCAAATTAAGTGATACCACTGATAATCCTGCCACTCCCAGGGCTATTTTAAGATGCCCAGCTGGGAAAGCACCAGACCTCAACAGCATGTCTGTTTACTTATTTAGGCACAATCCTACTTTCTGGGCCCCCTTATTGACAAATTGTTTTGGCTGGAA
Source organism: Pleurodeles waltl (assembly GCF_031143425.1). Classification (NCBI taxonomy): domain Eukaryota; kingdom Metazoa; phylum Chordata; class Amphibia; order Caudata; family Salamandridae; genus Pleurodeles; species Pleurodeles waltl. The sequence goes on from NC_090439.1 coordinate 366,400,048, forward strand.
TCATTGGATTCCCACTGACATTATAGAGAGAAGCAGGGGAGGAAAGTAGTGATCCTGCCCATCTATAAAAAAACAGGACAAATCTCTTAGTCTATTATTGCCCCATTTCATTGTTTGATGCATCTGTTAAGATTCTGGGGTGAGTTATTCTTGATAAGTTGGAAGATTGGGCTGAAGCGAATTCCTTTTTCTCTGTTGTCCCATAAGGCTTCTGACCATGCTTGCGCATGGTGGAACAATCTCCAAACTTTTCCCTAATGTTGGGTAAATATGTCAAAGCCAGGAGGGGTTTGTTACATTTAGCTTTTATCAACCTCCCCTGTACCTTTGAGCGGGTGAATAGAACAAAGCCTTGGGAGCTGATGGAAAAGGCAGCAATCAAAGCTCCCCTGCTAGATCTGATTAAGTGGTTGCACTGGGATACCACAATTAAAGTGAGTTTCAACCAAAATTGAGTTTGCACCAAGCTGATCCAGTCAAGTTGTTGTGTAAGGCAGGGATGCATCTTAGCTTCATTTTTATTTTTATTGTATATTAATGACCTGGATTCAGTGATTGTTAAAACTGACAGAGACCTTCCTAAGGTGGGATCACACCCAATTCCCGTTCTTTTGCCAAGGTCTCCAATGTTAAGAACTTCGGTAATTTATTTGAGGCTACCTTAAAATGGGAGAATTAACATACTCAAAGGGTGCAGAATCTCATGGGGCATATCAGTCAGTTTTTGGATTCACAAGGAAATTAGGACACACACCCATTAAACAGTTGATTTGCAAAAGCAAATGCCTCCCAATGGGGATGTATGGGGCATGAGTTTGGGTTTATGCTAATTTAAGGCATCTTCAATCTCAAGAAAAAGAAATCCCTATGCAGGCTTTTAGCTGTACCCAAATCTACCAAAAGTTATATTCTGCATGTAGAATTAGGAATTCCTTTCTTGGAGGACAGAGTGAAAATAGCTCCCCTACCTTTGTGGATCAAAATCTGGTCACCTCCTGAATCTGGCTTTTCTAATTTGGTTCTTGAGGACTGCGTGAGGGTAGACAACACAGCTCTAATTTCCTGGCTTACTTATGTCCAGGAGGCCTTTCAAGATATTGGCAGGACTGATTATTTTAAGTTATCCCCAGTATTGACCCTGAAAGCAAAAGTACAGTAAAGTTATTTTATCAGTTCCGTGAAGTAAGCCAGAAGGGCTTGATTTTGTACCATGGATTCAGTCCTTCGTTATTTACCGACCTCGACCTTCGACTTGGTGGAGCCGTATTTTTTATGGACTGAGCTGCTCAGACCCCAGGAGGGAAGAACTCTGTCTGTGAGGTGGCAGCAGCTGTAGCAGTACTGGGGGTCCATAGTGGAGCCTCAAGGATGCATGGAATGGGCTACCCGATACCAGATTTGGAATGGGGTGACAATTCCATGATCTTAGACATGTTACAAGGCCATATTCCGAGTTACCATTGTGAAGCCACATATAGGTATTGACCTATATGTAGTGCACAAATGTAATGGCGTTCCCAAAGTCCCGGTAAATGGCCCTGAACTATGTGGGGGGCATCTTTGCTATTGCAAGGATGCCCTCACACTTAGTAACTTTGCACCAAATCTTCAGCAAGTGAAGGTTAGACATATAGGTGACTTATAAGTTACTTAAGTAGAGTGAAAATGGCTGTGAAATAACATGTGTGTTATTTCACTCAGGCTGCAATGGCAGGCCTGTGCAAGGGTTTATCTGAGCTCCCTATGGGTGGCAAAATAAATGCTGCAGCTCATATGGATCTCCTGGAACCCCAATGCTCTGGGTACCTAGGTACCATATACTAGGGACTTATAAGGGGGGTCCAGTGTGGCAATTGAAATTGGTAAATGAAGTCACTAGCCTACAGTGACAAATTTAAAAGCAGAGAGAGCAGAAGCACTGAGCTTCTGATTAGCAGAGCCTCAGTGACAAAGTCAAGCAATATACAGACACACATTAGGCCATAAATTGTGAGCACTGGGGTCCTGACCAGCAGGATCCCCGAGAGACAGGCAAAAACATATTGACATACACTTAAAAATGGGGGTAACATGCCAAAGAAGATGGTACTTTCCTACACATGCAGGTGTGACATAACTGGGTGGGAGGTGGAGGAGGAGGAAGAGGGGGAGACAGTGGAAATAGTGGATGTTGTTGTGTCTGCAACTGGATGGTGTTTGTGTGAGTGCCTGAGGGATGATGTGTGGTGCTTGTATTTGCCTATGACACTTTTTGGTGTTGTCTTGTGTGCATCCTCATCTGTATGGGTGCTTAGGATAGGCTGGGCTTGAGGGGAATGGAACTGGGCAGTGGAAGATGGAAGGGGGACGGTTGGAACAGGGACAATGGTTGCCATCAAAGAGTTGGCCAGAGCCTGAATCGATCTCTGTTGGGCCGCCAACCCAGTGTGAATGCCCTCCAGGAATGCATTAGATTGTTGCATCTGGGCTGCCAGCCCCTGGATGGCATTCACAATGGTTGACTGTCATAGAGATGGATCTCAGGAGCTCAATGGCCTCCTCACTCAGGGCAGCAGGGCTAACTGGGGCAGAGCCTGAGGTGCCTGGGGCATAGGAGATGCCCACCCTCCTGGGTGAGCGGGCACAGGCAACTCAATGAGGGGCTGCTGGGAGGGCGGTGCTGGTATGGGGGATGGCAGCTGTACCTGTAGCTGGGGTGGTCAAAGAAGTGTCTGCCACCACCTGGGAGCTTTTAGCGGATGAGGTATCTGTGTCTGAACTGTGCCCTCCAGTCTCCACCGTGGTGCTCCCCTCAGCCTACATCCCACTGGTGCCCTCACCATCGGTGGACTGTGCCTCCAGGGTCCTGTGGGATGCAGCTCCCTCCATCACCTGTGCCTCTGCTCCTCCGCCAGATGATGCTAAAGCACATAAAGAACAGGATGACAAAACAAAAAAGGTGGGGGGGGGGAGACAAAGGATACACTGGGTCCATGGCTGCACCAACACCACTGTTGGCGTACACACAGGGAACAGCCCTACGCAATATGCATTGCACTACCAGAGAAATAGTTAGCGGCCAAGAAATAGGGAGGGGCACACACTGCCAAATGCAGCACACCTGGTACCCACGCAGCCCTGACCAGTAGTGGATGCCTACGAGCTAGGTAGCAAGATTTTCCCTTGTGAACCCTAGCCACCAGGGGACCTATGCTGTAATGTGAGGCCTGGCCTAGGGGCACCCACTGACACACATCCCCCACCCGGATACCACCCTACCATGCAGAAGTTGTAATGATGGGCACTGTACTCACCCCCTTGTGGCTGCTGTGATGCCGTACAGTGCCCATCCAGCTCAGGATAGGCCACCGCCAGTATGCAGACCATCAGGGGGGTCAGCGTTCGACAGGCACCCCTTCCTTGTTGATAGGCCATCCCCAGCTGGGCCTCCACCGTCTTCCGTGCCCATCATCTTAGGTCCTCCCACCATTTGCAACAGTGGATGCTCTGCCTGCCATAGACCCCCAGTGTCCACACCTCCTTGTGGATGGCACGCAATATACCCTTCTTTTGATTGGCGCTGACCTGCAGAAGCAATAGACATAGGAAAATAGATTTAGACAAATATTCCTGCCTGTTACACATATGGCCCACCATACCCGTTTCCATCACCATTTACACACATGGCCCAGCACACAACCTGTTCACCGCCCAGAGGCCATCCACCCACCCCGCTTACATGAGGCCTTCACACACACAACTCCATGCTTTCTTACCACATGCATCGTGCTTACAGTGTACTAACCTGTTGGTATGGAGTCCCAAACAGCAGTCCGTACTGAGGTTGGACCCCATCTACCAGTCTTTCCAACTCCTCTGAAGTGAAGGCTGGGGCCCTTTCCCAGTCACACGGGCCATGGTAGGTTCCAGACATAGGTCACAGTAGCACATGCAGTGTAGGCCCTCTCCTATGGAAGGTCAGGTAGCAAGTGAGGAATCATATAGAAAATGGCGATCACGTCACCGCCGGCATAAAGCACCATTGGCAACTGTAACCCATAGGGCCCACTGTAATCTAATAAGGAGTTGCACAGTGGGTCCTGACAGCCTCCTGCAACGGCGCACAATGTCAGCGGAATTACCTCACTTCCACCTGTCCCTCCACACAGGACAGGCGATGCCATTTCAGGGGGGGCAGGTCCTGGAATAATGCTGCGTCACATGATATATTAGGACATACTGGACAAATCACAATGACCCATTACATGTTTACAGGAAGTTCTGTTGTAGCTCCATTGTTCAGTTTGTGACTGGATCCTCACTCTTGTGTCCCTTAGATTGCTACTGCTATGGATGAATAGAAGATGGAGACATATCCCGGTGTACAGACCCCTGGTGGACTTGGTAACACAGGAGGACAGGCACATTATCCTCACCTATAGACTAGACAGGGACACAACCAGAGAGCTGTGTGCCCAATTGGAGTCTGGCCTGATATCTGCTATCCGTCACCCCACTGGGATCCCCCCTCTTGTGCAAGTGCTGTCTGTACTCCATTTCCTGGCAACTGGTTATTTCCAAGTGACAGTGGGCTTGGCAGCAGGGATGTCACAGACAATGTTCTCAATTGTGCTGACAAGAGTATTGTCTGCCCTGATAAAACACATGCAGCTACATTGTTTTCCCCCAGGTTGAAGATTTGGCCACAGTGAAGGCTGAGTTCTATGCAATGGGACACATTCCCAACATAATTGGGGCGATTGATGGAACACATATTGCATTTGTCCCCCCCCCCACCAGAATGAACAGGTGTTCGGGAATCTGAAGATTTTCCACTCTATGAATGTTCAGATAGTGTGCCTTGCGGACCTCTACATCTCCCAAGTCAATGGTATCCTGGGTCAGTGCATGATGCCTTTGTCCTGAGGAATAGCAGCATCCCAAATCTGATGGGCCAACTACAGAGGCACAGGGTGTGGCTAATAGGGGAACCCTGGTTCCCACCCAGTATATGTTGGTGTATGGGTATGGTGTGGGCTATATTGGATAGTGTGTGGCTAAATGTTGTCCCTCAATATTTGCAGGTGACTCTGGTTACCCAACCCTATCATGGCTGCTGACCCCTGTGAGGAATGCCAGGACAAGGGCAGAAGAACATTAGAATGAGGCATATGGGTGAACCAGAAGTATAATTGAAAGGACCTTTCGCCTCCTGAACCTCAGATTCCGGTTCCTCCATCTAACAGGTGGATCCCTGTGCTACTCACCAAAGAATGTCTGCCAGATAGTGGTGGAATGCTGCATGTTGCATAACCTGGCCCTCAGACACCATGGCCCATTCCTGCAGGAGGAGGAGGCTATAGATGCCCGTGTGGCAGCAGTAGACCCTGTGGACAGTGAGGATGAGGAGGTAGAGGATGAGGACAACAGAACATCTGTGACCCGACAATACTTCCAATGACACACAGGTAGGACAGTGTTACTTCACATTTCAATGACATTTGTTTGAATTTGTGTGGCAATGGCATGCTAATATTTCCCACTTCCATGCTCACTTACTGTTCCCTCTGGCAATTTATTTTGCTGATATAGGTGACCTGAAATATACTCCTGGTGTGATCACTACAGCCAGTTACAGGTCATTAATCTATGCTCATTCTCTGTACAGTTGATTTGCAATGTTTGTACGTGTTTCAATGAATACATATTTGATATACATGACATACTCCAAAATTGTTTTTTTTTCAAAGGATGTTTATTGACGTGCTAAAATTTGTAGGGGCAAGTACAATGGGATGGGGTGATGATGGAGGAAAGTCCAGGGTATTGTTCCAGTCTGTTTGTAGCACAGGTGATTGTCCATGGGGACATAGGAAGGGAAGCAATGGCAGTTCAAGGTGGACAGGGCGACAGGGTGGGACACAAGGGTGACAATCAGGAGAGTCTCATTTCCTGGCGGTGGTCTTGGCAAGTGTTTCTGGCTTCTGTCTGGATTTCAGGGAACGTTTGCGGGTTGGTTTACCTTCTGCAGGGGGAGGGGTGCTGGTGGCCTGTGAGTCCTGTGGCGGAGCCTCCTGGCCACTAGAGTCAGCGGAAGTGGTAGGCTATTCAAATGTCTGGCTAGTGGCTGGGGCCTTCTGGTGTAAGACTGCATCCCTCATAATATTGCCTTGTCTGATAGCACCCCTGCTATGGAGATCAGGGTATTGTTGACGACTTGCAAGGCCTTCCTGATCCCCTGGAACTGCCCCTCCTGCAGCCGCCTGTCCTCCTGCACATTGTCCAGGATCTGGCCCAACGTGTCCTGGGAATGTTGATAAGCTCCCAGGATCACTGCAAGTGCCTCCTGGAGAATCGGTTCCCTGGGCCTGTCCTCCCCCTGGTGCACATTGCTCCTCCTAGTTTCCCTGTTGGGCTGTGCATCTGTCCCCTGAACTGTGTGCCCACTGCCACTGACCCCACGTCCCTGACTGTCTTGTGTGCGAGGTGTGGCCTGGTGTCCCTGTTAAGGTAGACTCACTACTGATTGACATGTACTGGGGACAGAGGTATGCGTACGCTAGGTGGGTGCTACGGTGGTGTTTCCTGATGGGGAGGCTGGTGGCCCTTGCCCCCGCAGCGCCACCAGCTCCTGTGTGCCTTCTGCCTGTTTGCCTGTTGACTGTTTTCTGATTGCCTGATTGTTCCCCGAGTGTCTGCTGCCCTGTGTGATCGCGCTCCCCACTTCTTTCTGTACCCCGAGTGTCTGCTGCCCTGTGAGATCGCGCTCCCCTCTTCTTTCTGTACCCCGAGTGTCTGCTGCCCTGTGTGATCGCGCTCCCCTTTTCTTTCTGTACCCCGAGTGACTGTGTCCGCCGTGTCTTCCTGCCCCCACTCGCCGTTTTTTCCCCCTCTACTGTTTTTCCCACTCGCTTTTTGGCCGCCTCGTCCTTTTTCAGGCCTTTATTCTCGCCATTTTTTCCCGCCTTCTGCTCCTCGCCTCTCCCGCTTTTTCCCGCATTTCGCCGCTCCGCCTACCCTCCCACCTCCCGCCTCCCAGCTGACCCCTCCTCCCAGGCTACCCCCTTAAATGGCGGCCTCTGCGAGGCAGAGGTAGCGACCTTTGACCCCAGGGTAGGTCGCTCCCCTGCCCCCGCAGCTCCACCAGCTCCTGTGTGCCTTCTGCCTGTTTGCCCGTTGACTGTTTTCTGATTGCCTGATTGTTCCCCGAGTGTCTGCTGCCCTGTGTGATCGCGCTCCCCTCTTCTTTCTGTACCCCGAGTGTCTGCTGCCCTGTGTGATCGCGCTCCCCTCTTCTTTCTGTACCCCGAGTGTCTGCTGCCCTGTGTGATCACGCTCCCCTTTTCTTTCTGTACCCCGAGTGACTGTGTCCGCCGTGTCTTCCTGCCCCCACTCGCCGTTTTTTCCCCCTCAACTGTTTTTCCCACTCGCTTTTTGGCCGCCTCGTCCTTTTTCAGGCCTTTTTTCTCGCCGTTTTTTCCCGCCTTCTGCTCCTCGCCTCTCCCGCTTTTTCCCGCCTTTCAACGCTCCGCCTACCCTCCCGCCTCCCAGCTGACCCCTCCTCCCAGGCTACCCCCTTAAATGGCGGCCGCTGCGAGGCAGAGGTAGCGACCTTTGACCCCAGGGTAGGTCGCTCCCCTGCCCCCGCAGCGCCACCAGCTTCTGTGTGCCTTCTGCCTGTTTGCCCGTTGACTGTTTTCTGATTGCCTGATTGTTCCCCGAGTGTCTGCTGCCCTGTGTGATCGCGCTCCCCTCTTCTTTCTGTACCCCGAGTGTCTGCTGCCCTGTGTGATCACGCTCCCCTCTTCTTTCTGTACCCCGAGTGTCTGCAGCCCTGTGTGATCGCGCTCCCTTTTTCTTTCTGTACCCCGAGTGACTGTGTCCGCCGTGTCTTCCTGCCCCCACTTGCCGTTTTTTCCCCCTCAACTGTTTTTCCCACTCGCTTTTTGGCCGCCTCGTCCTTTTTCAGGCCTTTTTTCTCGCCGTTTTTTCCCGCCTTCTGCTCCTCGCCTCTCCCGCTTTTTCCCGCCTTTCGACGCTCCGCCTACCCTCCCGCCTCCTGCCTCCCAGCTGACCCCTCCTCCTAGGCTATCCCCTTAAATGGCGGCTGCTGCGAGGCAGAGGTAGCGACCTTTGACCCCAGGGTAGGTCGCTCCCCTGCCCCCGCAGCGCCACCAGCTCCTGTGTGCCTTCTGCCTGTTTGCCCGTTGACTGTTTTCTGATTGTTCCCCGAGTGTCTGCTGCCCTGTGTGATCGCGCTCCCCTCTTCTTTCTGTACCCCGAGTGTCTGCTGCCCTGTGTGATCGCGCTCCCCTCTTCTTTCTGTACCCCGAGTGTCTGCTGCCCTGTGTGATCGCGCTCCCCTTTTCTTTCTGTACCCCGAGTGACTGTGTCCGCCGTGTCTTCCTGCCCCCACTCGCCGTTTTTTCCCCCTCAACTGTTTTTCCCACTCGCTTTTTGGCCACCTCGTCCTTTTTCAGGCCTTTTTTCTCGCCGTTTTTTCCCGCCTTCTGCTCCTCGCCTCTCCCGCTTTTCCCGCCTTTCGCCGCTCCGCCTATCCTCCCGCCTCCCAGCTGACCCCTCCTCCCAGGCTACCCCCTTAAATGGCGGCCGCTGTGAGGCTGCGCAGCGGGCGCGCTGCTGGCGCGCCGAAGGTGCGCCTAAGGCAAGCCCGTCTGCGCCCGTCCGCGCCTGGACCGCGCCCAGCGCCCAAACCCCTGGCCCCCGCAACCCCCTCCAAACCTACGACTCCACCACCCTCGCCAGCCTCAACCCCGGCCGCACGCCGGGCTGCTACCGCGCCACCCCGAAACGAACCCACGGCCCTTTTACCTGCAGCAACTGCCGCTTCAACTGTCTACAGACTCACACCGCTCCTGTCAAAATCGACTCCCCCGGAAGCAATCTCCACTGCATCCTGGTCAACACCCGATCCGTCCACAGGCACGCCATCGAACTGTGGAACCTCATCAACTCAACGAACCCGGACATCGCCTTCCTCACCGAGACCTGGATGAACCCCTCCTCGGCACCCGCATTGCCATAGCCATCCCCGACGGCTACAAAATCATCCGGAAAGACCGCACCAACCGCACCGGAGGAGGCATCGCCATCGCACACAAAAGCTCCATCCGTATCTCGACATACACCGACAACTCACTCCCCGACGCCGAACACCTCCACTTCGCGATCCACACCGACCCCAAGACCACCCTCAGAGGCACCCTCATGTACAGACCACCGGGACCACGGACCAAGTTCAGCGAAGACATCGCAGACTTTGTCAACCCTCACGCACTATCATCCACCGACTACATCCTCCTAGGGGACCTCAACTTTCACCTGGAGAACCACACCGACAACAACACCACGGCCTTACTGGACAACCTCGCCAACCTGGGACTGAAACAGCTAGTCAACACCCCCACCCACCACGCCGGACATACGCTCGACCCCATCTTCTCCTCCAGCAAACACATCTCCTTCAGCCACACCACCGGACTCACCTGGTCGGACCACAGCTGTGTCCACTTCAACTTCAAGAAGACCACCGTGCACCACCACACCCAGCAACCACCAAGAAGACAATGGAATCGAACCACCACGGAACAACTCACATCGACCCTCGCTCAGAAACAACCCACCAGCACCACAGACCCCAACGAAGCCGCCAACAACCTCACGAGCTGGATCTCCGACTGCGCCACCCACCTGGCCCCCCTGAAGACCCAAGCTAACACCAACAACCACAAAAAAAACTCCTGGTTCACCCTCGACCTCAAGGACTCCAAGAAAGAATGCCTCACCCGCGAGAAGACATGGCGCCTCAACCAGAACGAAGAGAACATGTCAGCCCTTAAGGACGCTACCCGCCAACACCACCAACGCCTCCGCGCTGCACGAAAAACAGCCTACCAGAACAGACTCGACAACAACGCCCACAACAGCAAAGAACTATTTGGAATCGTCAAAGAGCTCTCCAACCCCGACGCAGAAAACAACTCCATCCCTCCCTCACAAGACCTCTGCGACTCCCTCGCAGCCTTCTTCCACCACAAGATCACCGACATCTACAACAGCTTCACCACAAACAACACGAACCCTCCACCGGAACCCACCACCAACGACACCACCATCCTCACCTGGACCCCAACCACCACCGAGGAAACCACCCGCGTCATGAACTCGATCCACTCTGGATCTCCATCCGACCCCTGCCCACACCACATCTACAACAAAGCCGACAACATCATCGCCCCCCACCTCCGGGATGTCATCAACGCATCTCTCACCTCCGCCACCTTCCCAGAGAGCTGGAAACACGCAGAGCTCAACACCCTCTTAAAGAAACCTACAGCAGACCCCACCGAACTCAAAAACTTCCGGCCAATCTCTCTCCTGCTGTTCCCCGCCAAAGTGATTGAGAATATCGTCAACGCCCAACTCACCACCGCCCTGGAAGCCAACGACTCCCTCGACCCCACACAGTTCGGCTTCAGAGCTAACCACAGCACCGAAACCACCCTCATCGCAGCCACGGATGACATCAGATCCTTGACCGACAAGGGAGAAACCGTGGCCCTCATACTCCTGGACCTCTCTGCAGCCTTCGACACTGTCTGCCACCGTACCCTAATACGCCGCCTCAGCAACACCAGCATCAGAGGCAAGGCCCTGGATTGGATCATCTCCTTCCTCTCCGGAAGAACCCAGAGAGTCCGCCTCCCCCCCTTCAGATCTACAGCCACGGAGATCATCTGCGGCGTACCCCAAGGATCCTCCCTCAGCCCCACTCTCTTCAACGTCTACATGACCCCCCTAGCGAACATCGCACGCAAATACGGACTCGACCTCATATCCTATGCCGACGACACCCAGCTCATCTTATCCCTCACCAACAACCCCACCTCAGCAAGGACCAGACTACACGACGGTATGAAGGAAGTAGCGAACTGGATGACAGACAGCCAGCTGAAACTGAACACAGAGAAAACGGAGGTCCTCATCCTCGGCCCTACTCCCACCGCCTGGGACGACTCCTGGTGGCCTCCCGCCCTAGGCAGCACTCCCCAGCCCACCAACCACGCACGCAACCTCGGCTTCATCCTGGACTCATCCCTCTCCATGACCAGACAGGTCAACTCAGTGACCTCAGCATGCTTCAACACCCTCCGCATGCTCCGCAAGATCTTCTGCTGGATCCCCATCAACACCAGGAAGACCATCACCCACGCCCTCGTCACCAGCCACTTGGACTACGGGAACACTCTGTACGCCGGCATCACCAACAAGCTGCAGAAGAAACTTCAACGGATCCAGAACGCGGCCGCACGACTCATCCTGGACATTCCCCGCCACCACCACATCTCCGGACACCTGAAGAAACTCCACTGGCTCCCAGTCAACAAGAGGATCACCTTCAGACTCCTCACCCACGCACACAAAGCATTGCACAACCTCGGACCCAAACTCATCAACAACCACGTCTCCTTCTACACTCCTCCGTGCACGCTACGCTCGACCGGACAAGCCCTGGCAGCCGTCCCCCGCATCCGCAAAGCCACCACCGGAGGAAGATCCTTCTCTTTCATGGCAGCAAAGACCTGGAACGCTCTGCCTAGCCACCTTCGCGCCATACCTGATCACCTCTCCTTCAGAAGGCAGCTCAAGACCTGGCTCTTTGAGCACTGCCCCCCCCCCCAGCGCCTTGAGACCCTTAATGGGTGAGTAGCGCGCTGTATAAATGCAAATGATTGATTGATTGATTGTGGAGGTGTGTGACTGGGCCTGGGTAACCGGCTGTCCAGTGGTCACTGATAAGCCAGGTAGGTCATCCAAATCCTAAAGACCAGAGTTGCTGTCATCACTGTGTGGTTCTTCTGTGGGGGACTGGATATTGCTGGCACCTCCTCTCCACTCTCATTGGCTGGGGTACCTGTGGGGATGTAAATGATGTGTTAAGGTTTCTGTGTCTGACATATTGTACATCTGGGGCTTGCCCTCTTTGGTTGGATTTGCCCTGGCAGTTTTCACTTGTGTATGTTGGTGAATGGTGGGATAGTTAGTTCTCTATGGTGTGCATGCTTTAGTGATGAGTGCCCATGCAGGGCTGTGAGTGGTGTCCGTGCATTGATACAGCATTCAGGGCTTGGCATTGGGATGAGTGAGATGTGATGGTGGGGTGTGTGGGAAGTGGTGGAGTGATGGGATTGAGGGTGCGGGTGAGGGTGGGGGTATGTAATGGCATGCAGATAGGGGGTAGTAATAGAGTCTAGTCCTTCTTCTACTCTGGCCAGGCCCTCAGGATGCAGGATTGCCAAGACTTGCTCCTCCCATGCTGTGAGTTGTGGGGGAGGAGGTGGGGGTCCACCACAAGTCATCTGGGTGGTGAGCTGGTGTCTTGCTGCAATGGAATGTACCTTCACCCATTCCACCTCTTCCTGATGTCTCTTCCTGATGTCATCCCTAGTTCTTGGGTGCTGTCCCACGGTGTTAACCCTGTCCATGATTCTCTGCCATAGCTCCATCTTCCTAGCTATAGATATGTGCTGCACCTGTGCTCCAAATAGCTGTGGCTCTACCATGATAATTTCCTCCACCATGACCCTTAGCTCTTCCTCTGTGAAACGGATGTATGTTTGTGGTGCCATGGGTATTGTGTGATGTGCGTTGGTGAGGGTGTGTTGGGATGTGTGTGGTGGGGTGCATGAGTGGTGTATAGGTATAGTTGTGTCAGTGGTCTTGGTGTCTCTCTGCTGGCAATGGTTTGTAATGGTAAAGAGTTGTGGGAATGTGGGTGGGTGTTTTATAGTGGTGTGGGTGTTGTATGTGTATGGGTATCAGGTGTGTGTTGTTTGAATTGTCCAATGTGGTGTTGTTTTGTTTGTGGGTGTCAATTTGAGCGCAGTGGCATGTACCGCCAATGGTTTACTGCCGTTGAATGTTCGCCGTGGTGATTTGTGGGTCATAATGTGGTGGGCGTTGTTCTGTTGGCGTAACGGTATGGGTTTTGATACCGCCACTTTATCACTGACATTTGGGTTGGCGGATTTGTGTCTGTTGCTGAATACTGACGGATTGGTGTGTGTGTGTCATAATATGGTGAAGGGATATCCGCCACGGCGGCGATAAGTTGGCGGTCGTCAGCGTGGCAGTAAGTGGGATTTACCATCGATGTTATAATGAGGGCTTCAGTCTCAGAAATTATGTTCTGTAACAGCTAACAAAGGAAGACAGAAGAGAGATAAAGTGAGTGCATCATGGTAACTCTGACCAGTTCGATTTTTTAAAATGTTCAGACTTTCCCTTAACTTTATTCTAAGTATAGTTAAGGAATCAGTGAAGCACATCACTTTAAAACAAGCCCATTAACATATGAATGAATTAGGTCATCAGGTTATACATTTCAGTGTAACTCAAAAGCAGTTATTTCTAGGTTCGATTTCATGCTAATTCACAAATTCCGCAAGCTAAAACAATGATTCCTAGAAAAGCTAAGGCAATGATTCCTACATAAGCTAAGGCAACGATTCAACGATTCATAGACTGTACATCATTAGCAAAAGAAATAGCAAGAATTCTAAATAAACGGACAGAAGCATAAATTTGCTTTAACAGTAAATTTCCAAGGCTAGTACTACTAGGTAACATCAGGGAATGTACTACTTGGTAAAGTCAGGAAATGAGCAGGGCACATGGGTTTGAAAATATAGTGGTAAATGCAGCACAGGCATACATTTACATTAACTCATCAACCCTATTTCTCGTCTCAATAATTACACATATAAGGTGTTTCACGGAAGGGAGGGATGTAAGCATTGGTATGACAAACATTGTTTTCAGAATAATGAGGATTGCTGGTAAGTAATGAAGTCATTACTGGAAAGCCCGGAACCTGTGAGAAGCCGGCCTGGCTTTTTTGTGGGTACCAGAGGTATTTACACCTTATACCAGGTCCAGTGATCCGCCTTAGTGAAATGTAGGCAGTATCTAGCAGCTTAGGCTGTCTAGGGGTAGCTGTAGCAGAGCAGCCAAGCCTGAACCAGGAGACATGCATAGCTCTTGCAACACCACTATAGTCACACAGTACTTATACACAATAAAAGACAATACTCAGTGCTACCAAAAATAAGGGTACTTTATTTAAGGGACACAAGGCCAAATATATTGTAGAGGCCCTACTCCTACTGGAGGTAAGTATCATACACAATATATACACTAGTAATCAAAATCAGGTAAGTAAACAGTCATAGAATAGTGCTAACAGTGAAAAACACAATAGATTGCAATGGGCCTAGGGGCAACACAAACCATATACTAAAATAGTGGAATGCGAAAGTCAGATTCCCCCCTAAGCAAGTGTAGTGTGTAGATGGCCACTGGGAGTGTAAGAAAACACCAGAAGTAAGTAAAGTATCCCATCCCAGAGCCCAGGAAAACAGGAGTAAAGTACAGCAAGTTTTGTCACAACACACTAGAAGTTGTGGTGAAGGATTATACAAGAACCAAGCAAGACTGCAAGAAACAAACAATGGATTCCTGGACCTGAAGATCTGCTTAGAGAGGAGACCAAGTCCAGAAGTCAATGAAGAGTCCAGGAAAAACAGGAGCCCAGGCCAACCTGGATGAAGGTGCCAAAGTGGATTCTCCGGTTGAAAGAAATGTATAGAAATGCACCAAAGAAGACAGCTGTGGGTTCCTGCTTGGTTCAAGAGATGTCCCACATTGAGACATTAGATGCAGGCTGTTTGCGCCACTGTATTCCACAAACAAGCCTTGGTTCATGCAAGAATGTATTTTGTGTCAAAGAGGAGCTGCAGGAGGGACCTGGGTTTCTCAACTTAGACTGAGGAGACAGAGGGCGCTCTCAGCACTTCAAAGAGCCCTCAGAAGACCAGGCAGCACCCACGGGAGTCCCAGGACAAAGGGACTAAGGAGTTGCAAAGTGTGGTTGTTGCAGCACTATAAAAAGGGATCCCATGCCACCGGAGAACAACCCAGGGAGCTGAGCATCGCAGCATAGAGTGCTGGGGATCTGGGCTGCACTGTGTATGAAGAACTTTTGGATGAAGTACACAGAAGCCCAAGGAGCTGCAGAGGACGCGATGCACAGCAGTACTGTCTGCTGTGCATCGCATCACCAAATTTGGACAGCTGGACCTTTGGACAATCAGGATCACTTCGGTCTACCACCTGTGTTCCAAGGATCATGCTCGTCGACAGGAGAGGAGTACCAGAGTACCGGTCTTCAGTGCAGGGAGGTGCCTGCTGAAGAAGGGAAGTGACTCAGTCACTCCACTGGAGATTCCTTCAGTTCCTCTGGTGCAGGGTGAAGAGAGGCAGTCCTCAGAGCATGCACAACATGGAAACTGTTTCAGTTGCAGACTGGAGCTGAAGTTGCAGGTCACAGTAGCCTTCCTGGATTCTTTGTTGCAGTAACAGCGGTTCCTGGAGCAGTCTGCGGTTGATCCAACGGTCAGAGCTGAAGCAGAGGATGCAGAGGAGTCCTGGTGGAGTCTTGCAATCCGAATCTGAGGAAACACCCAGATGAGAGACCCTAAATAGCCCTGAGAGGGGGATTGGCTACCTACTCAGTTATGCACCTATCAGGAGAGGTCTCAGTTGTCACCCGCTGGCAATGTCCACTCAGATGCTCCCATAGGGTCCCCACGTGGAATCCAAGATGGCTAATGCCAGGGACACTCTGGATTAGCTCTGGGAACCACCCATGGGGTGTTGATGGACAGGGGAGTGGTCACTCCCCTTTCCTTTGTCCAGTTTTGCGCCAGAGCAGGGACTGGGGGTCCCTGAACCAGTGTAGAATGGATTATGCATGGAGGGTACCGTTTGTGTCCTTCAAAGCATTTCCAGAGGCTCTGGGAGGATACCCCTCCCATGCCTGTAACACCTATTTCTAATAGGAGAGGGTGTAACACCCCTCTCCTAAAGGAAATGCATTGTTCTGCCTTCCTGGGATTTAGCTGCTCAACCCCCAGGAGGGCAGAAACCTGTCTGTGAGGTGGCAGCAGCTGGGGTTGCATTGGAAACCTCAGAGAGCTGGTTTGGCAGTACAGGGGGCCTATAGTGGAGCTCCCAGGGTGCATGGAATTGGGGCCCCTAATACCAAATTTGGATTTAGGGTTCAATTTCCCAATCTTAGACACCTCACATGGCCATATCTGGAGTTACCATTGTGAAGCTACATATATGTATTGACATATATGTAGTGCACCCTTATAATGGTATTCTCGCACTCACAAAGTCTGGGCAATTGGTCCTGGACAATGTGGGGGCACCTTTGCTAGTGCAAGGGTGCCCTCACACACAGTAACTTTACACCTAGCATTCAGTAACTGAAGGTTAGACATATATATGACTTATAAGTTTGCTGATGCAGTGAAAACGGCTGTGAACTAGAGTGTGCACTATTTCACTCAGGCTGCAGTGGCAGTCCTGAAGGAGTGTTTGTATGAGCACCTGATGGGTGGCAAAAGAAATGCTGCAGCCCATAAGGATCTCTTGGAACCCCAATGCCCGGGTACCTAGGTATCATATACTAGGGACTTAGAAGGGGGATCCAGTGTGCAAATCAGAATTGGAATATGGAGTCACTAAATTATAGTGACAAATTTGGTATACAGAGAGAGCATAAGCACTGGAGTTCTGGTTAGCAGAACACAGTCAAGCATACTGACAACACTAGTAGGCCACAGACTGGCAGGATCCCAGTGAGACAGTAAAAACACACTGACAAACAGGTAGAAATTGGGGGTAACATGCCAAGAAAGATGGTACTTTCCTACAGCGCCTACCTCCTTTACCTGCCCATCCACAATAATAACAGAAGAGAAATAACCCACTTCTGCCCGTACTTCTTAAGATTGCATCAGGAGTCATACAGGCACATGCATGTGCCTGCCCTGCTAAAGGTCAAGTAACCACCATAGTTTTTATACCCATCAAATCATGGCTGTGCTGCCCCATATATGCACATACTCAAAGAGCGAATCGCTGGTACTGCAATCGCATTGTATGCCTTGTCCTGAATGTCACGGTGGAGGGTGCACGAAACGTGCTTAAATCGGAACACTTGACTGATCCAAATCAGGTGTTTTACAGCCTGCCTGCAAGTGATCTTTTTTTTTTTTTTATCTGAAGAGATACTCCCCCTCAAAACCGGCGTGTTTTGAGAGAGAACGTAAGACTTTTGCCCCCATTACGAGTCAGGCAGTCTTAAGACCGCCAGTCCCTCGGTGTATGGTCTCACCATCAACAGGCTGGCGGCGAAGACTGCCAGTTTACGAGTTCAGTGCCATCAATACTCCGCCTGTGAGCACCTCTGGCTGATGGATGGTGTAATACTGCTAGCGTTATTATGATGCTGGAGATCACCAGCATTTTTTCTGGTGGTCGCACCACCAGAAAAAGCTGGGAGTCTTGCTCCCTGGAGACAAGAATGCTTATTCCTGTCACCAGGACACACGTGCACACACTTTCACATACCTGCATGCATGCACTCACACACTTCTACACACAAACACACACCCAATTACCCAGGCAAACGTGACATACACACCCATTCACTCTGACATACATACACAAACATCACTGACATACACTTGTCCACTCCCCCTGCCCCCTCCAGCATATACATACATTCACACCTCCCTACCCCCTGCACCACATACATGCACTTACCCACTCTCCGCATCCACTCACACAAACACTCACCCCCTCCACTTACATACACATGTACACACATACACGCACTCACCCCTTCCATCCTCTCCATCGCACTCACGCACTCAATTGCTCACACAGACACACACGCACACACAGACTCACCCCATCCACACTCACCTCCACCCCATGCACAAACACACACACACACCCCTCACCCTGTCTACAATCACTCACACATGCAGACACATACCCACAAACACCCCTCACTCCAGCATTCACATTCACACACACACTCACACACTCACACATCCACATACACCCTCCCCTTTCAGACTATCCACTTATATCGTCCATTGTGGAGGTCGTCCGGGAGGGGGCAGCTCCCCACCATCAGGACACCTCCACACCATATTACATGTCATAATACTGCGTGCAGCGTCCTTTCGAGCAGAATTCTGAAATCAGTTGTGATAGAGCAGTCTTCAGACCATCAGCTGGTGGTCTTTCGGTGCCCGTGATTTCGGGGGTCTACTAAAAAGACCGCCATAGTCGGATTGAGGGCCTATATTTATGGAAAAGAAAACAAGAATATACTAATATATGCTTAGAAAAAAGCAACGCGAACAGTGGCTTGCCTGTATTCACAAACTTCACCTATGTACAGAGGCTTTTCCTATCTACCTAATTAAGGAAAATATTCTAAACCCAAGGCAGTATACAAATTAGAATACAAAGTTGACATTGGGAAAAATACTACAATCAAAGAACGGGTTGAGGAAAAACTTTTTAATTGACACTTTTGCTTAGAATTCTGTATTTTCTCTCCAATACTAGTTCCTTTTGGAAATCTTCCTGATAGTGTACCATGGTCCTAACTGACAGTTGACCAGGTCACCTAGTCCATCTACTATATTGTATTACTTATGAAATTATTTGAGTATTCATTCTACCAAAGTGGTCATATTTTTGTAAACTGAGATGTGCCAAATGTCAAGCAATGTCAGCAAATACATGCACATAATTGCTTGGCATACTTAATACTGTGATTGTCAGCAAACAGTTGCAGAAGATCTTAAGGTTATGGACCCTATTGTGCAACCTGAGACCAGGGGATGTTGTCATTGAGACCCTGGTGATGTGCCTTCAAATGATGGACCCAAGGCTGCTCCTTTTGAAACAAATTTCTGTCTATGTAAATGGCTTATAAATTAAGGTCTCTAAGACCCTCCCACCTCAAATCACCAACTGAATTATGTGCAATCAAAAAATGGTTATTCATACATGTGGTTGCTCTGCAGCATCTAATGTTACTCTTGTGCTTCCCTAAGCGGGTATTTATTTTTCTGCATGTCACACCTATGTAACGTAGGTTGCATGGACATGTAATTGTATAGATGAGGTGTTGTGTTACAGTTAGTTTGTTTTCTCAAAATCCATTGGAAATTGGTCTCCATGTCGATTGTCGTAGCCGAGAGTGGCATACTGCACATGAGCCACAAGGAAAGTGGCCCATTGTGGGTGTGAGGCCCCATGCTGTGGATATCGTGCCTAATTTTCTTTTTTTCAGTCATATATGTATGACTAACTCTCTCAGGTTACATTCTCTTCTATACTCATACCTCGGTTTGTGCCAGTTTAAGGAACCTAAATTAACTATGCCGTACTTCTTGATCACTAACATCTTTACTAAGTTTGATGCAACACAGGTCATAATGTCAGATGTTTCAGGTCATTCTACTGTTTGTAGGAGTGTGTCCTTATTTTGATACGTATCTCTCGTACAGCATTTAAAGACAATATGGGCCGGATACTTTCTGGTTCTAGATTTATTTGTCAGTTCCTGAGCTTGGAGTTTGTAGTGCTTGATGTTGCTGCAATTCCTACGCAGGCATTGGAAAAGGCTGCAAGATAGGTTTTCTCTTAATGTGTCTGGATGAAAGCTATCAAACAGAAATAAGTTGTGTTTATCCACAGGTTTCTGGTAAGTCTGTTATACTTAAAAGAAAATACACCCTTGACTCGCCTGGGTGTTGCCGTTTGCCCGCATAAAGCACGTATCCCAAACTTGACCGTCGCTGATGCGTCTGCTGCCCTCAATCCCCCTATGTGACGCACTTTTCAACCACTTCCTCCACAAAATCCTGGACATCCACAACAGCTTCATACCACACACACCCACCACACACACCTCTCACTCACCCAACCCAACCCCCACTCATGACCCCCCCACCACACTCTCCACCTGGACCCCCACCACACACGAAGAATCTGAAAAAAACATGAACTCCATCCACTCCGGTTCCCCCTCCGACCCCCCTGCCACATCACATCTACAACAAAGCCAGCCCAACCATCACCCCCATACTCTACAACATAATCAACTCATCCTTCGACTTCGCCACCTACCCAGACCCCTGGAAGCACGTGGAAATCACCGCTCTCCTAAAAAAAAAACAAGCCGACGTGGAGATCCTCTCCAACTACCACCCCATCTCCCTCCTCCCTTTCCCCTCCAAGGTTGCAGAGAAATTAGTCAACGCCTGCCTATCCCACTTCCTCGAAGCAAACAACACTCTTGACCCCTCACAATCCGGGTTCCACAAGAACCACAGCACGGAAACCACCCTCATCGCATGCACTGACGACATTAGGACCAAAGTCGACAAAGGCGAGACCGTCGCACTCATCCTCCTAGACCTCTCTGCAGCCTTTGACACCGTCTGCCACCACACACTCCGCACACGCCTCCACAACATAGGAATTCGCCACAAAGCCTTCGACTGGCTCACCTCCTTCCTCACCGACCGGACCCAGAGAGTCCGCCTTCCACCCTTCCATTCCAACACTACCAAGATCACCTGCGGAGTCCCCCAAGGGTCCTCCCTCAGCCCCACACTCTTTAACATCTACATGATCCCCCTAGCCAACATCCTCCGAGCACACGGAATCACTATCCTCTCCTATGCAGATGACACCCAACTCATCCTCTCCCTCACCCACCACCGCCAAAACCAACCTACACGCTGCACTCCTCGACACTGCCAACTGGATGACCACTAACCACCTCAAGCTCAACTCAAACAAAACCGAGATCATCATCTTCGGCTCCAACAAAACCACATGGGATGACTCCTGGTGGCCCACCACCCTAGGCCCCGCACCCACCCCCGCAAACCACGCATGCAACCTCAGCATCATCCTAGATCCCTCCCTCTCCATGACACAGCAAATCAATGCTCTAACCTCCTCCTGCTTCCACACACTCCGCACTTCAAATGGATTCCCCCAGAAACCAGGAAGACAGTCACCCACGCACTCATCAGCAGCAGACTGGACTACGGTAACGCCATTTACGCCGGCACCACACTCAAACTCAAACTCCAGAGAATCCAGAACACAGCTGCATGCCTCGTCCTTGGCCTCCCCTGCCACAAACGAATCTCACCACACCTCAAATCCCTTCACTGGCTCACCATAGACAAGAGAATCACATTCAAGATCCTCACCCACGCACACAAATCCCTCCACAACACCCGCCCAACCTACCTCAACGAAAGAGTGAACTTCCACACTCCCACATGCAACCTCCGATCATCCGAACTCACCATAGCCACAGTCCCCCGCATCCAACACACCACCACAGGAGGCAGGCCCTTCTTCCTACCTCGCCCCCAAAATCCGGAACTCCCTCCCAACTGACCTTCGCAAAATCAAAGACTTCTTGGTCTTCAGAAAGAACCTCAAGACATAGTTTGGAATTGCATAACATACTTGAAAATAGTGACATCTAGAAAGGGGAGGGAGTTGTTGCTCATGCTGCAAGTGAATTTCAGAAATCTGTCTCTTGTATTTAATCATTCCAGAAACTCGAGGACCGTCTTCTCTTCGCCCTCCCATACTATCGGGACATTCTCTTTACAGTGTTTCCACAAAGTAATCCTATGGTAGAATGGATAGGGTTGCGCCTCTCACACTTAAAATGAGTGAGATATGCTCTGGAGAAAAGGTGCCAGACAATTTGTAGTAAAAGAAACATTGGGAACAATTATGTCCCCGCTTCACTGGGTTTAAATTAGATGCTGAAGCAAATCAGTTGAACAAACATACTTGCATTTTAAGCTGTGAAAAAAAGTGAAAGCACTGATTCTGTCTTTGTCTCTTACGACCTACAGGCAAGCCTTTTCGGTCCATGAAGTCAATGTACTTGAATTGGGATCTGTAACAAGATCGGTCCTGATGAGAGCTGATGACCTATCTGGGTGCAAGTAGGCTGAAACATGTTGACCTTTTGTTGTGAGGGACACATGATTCATTCCAGGCACATCATATCATAGATGTTTTTATTTCTCTTTCCTATCCCAGTCATAATAAAGTAAGAATTTACTATAGAGGTAATTTTATTTCACTGTCAATATCACCCCTCTATTTTAACAGCTCCTACTACGTTTCCATACCCAGTTGTGACACTTCTTCCTGGTTGGAGGCAAAAGAAGACCTGATGGTGATCCTATCAGCCTATGGTACACCAGAGGCAAAGAATATACCACTGGTCAAAAACTGCTGGTGAGGGTCTTACAGTGTATGGACAACCCTGGTGAATTATATGGAGTGGTTTCAAAGAGAATTGCACCTTCCATGCAGCATGGGAGCAGAAGAAATTGAAACAGAAAGTCTGTGAATCTTTTTGTTTACCAACCTGAACCCTGAAACATTGCAGAGGTGGAAAAAGCTGCTGGAGATCAAAAAGGAATTGTCTAAACCAGAGACACATGCTTCTGCCGGAGCGAGGGGCATTAAATAAATACGTTTTCAGTTTACCATATCAATCTTGCCAACCTCTCCAAAAACCTCTCCAAAAACATAAAATCTCCCACTCCGGTCATGGGCCAAACGAGGGATAGACCTTGGCGGCAAGTAAGAATTAACCCAAAACTGCAAAACAATACGATCTATGCATCATAAATCAATCATCTATTTTTGGGAGTCAATATTTAGATGAAAGTGTGAGTTTCGAAGCTTTATTAAGTCTTTTTGTATTTCTTTGTTTGAAAAGTCATACATTTTGAGCAATGCAACTATTATATAATATAATACAGAATAAAGCATGAAGTGTGTTCATATACGTTGATCCCTAGTCTAAGCTATGGAGAGTGAGAAAAAATCCTCAGATCGAAACCCATGAATAGTTCTAAATCAGAGAGGTGAAAGCATGACGCGTTTAGCATAAATTGTAGGTCATAAGCAGAACTTCCCATAGAAGAGAGGTTGAAGAAATTCAGAAGAGTGTGAGAACAACATTGATTCGTGCAAGGAGAATAAAGGGTCTTTCAGAGTGAATCTGAAAATCACCAGCAAAGAGTCTTGGTCGGTAGGGAAGTCAAAACAGGATCTCTTCCCTCTGCCTAGGAACATGGTGGCTGTGCATTGAAGCAGCTGTGAGCTCCCTCAGGAGTAAAAATGCTGCACGCCGTAACATGTGCACCCTAACCTCCCACCGCCTGAGTGCATACCTAGCAGATCTCGATGCCTGTTTTCCAAGATCTGGGCCCTCGTCATTATTTTTCTTTTTCCTTTGGCTGAATGCTGTCTATGGCAGTTCCTGTGGCATCTTCTTGTGATGCGGCAGTCAGCACTGGGATTCTGTGCTGGGAGGTGGCCAGCTCTGGAGGTACAGCGTGGCAGAGCAGCTCGAGTGCAGGCTTGCAGTGGCAGTACTAGCACAAGTCAGGATGTGGGCAGCAGAGGCTCTTTGACTAGCACAGAAACACGCGCCAGGGCACACAGTGGCATTTCCCTTTGGAGGAGTAGCAGAGAGTAGTGGGATTGGGCTGATAAAGGAGATAAGAGGGCTTGGTGCCCCAGATATATGGATCAAAATGGTCAGGTTACTAGTAAGGTTGATGGAAGACCTCAAGACTCATGCTGAATACCCATGTTGCAGTGGCTGCTAAGGTAAGTCCTATGCTGGAAGTTGTTCCTGTCATTTTGAAAGACCCAGTGAAGGCTCAAAGTTGTATGCTGGTGGGTGTCGCTAGTGCTTTTGGGCACTAAATTGGGGAAGTCTGTTAAGCTGCTTAGCAAGAGCACTGGTGGGAGGGGTAGGAAGGTGCAATGCCCTCACTCAATTCCTTCTTTAGAGCCCTGGCTTTGCCAGCTCTAAAGAGTGTAGAGGGGGGTGTTGAAGAGGATGTGTGTAGGCAGGGTTTGAGTATGGACATATCCCCCAGTATGGATGCAGCCTAATCATACCCCCTGAAGCGGAAAGAAGATCTGAGGAGGATGAAGATCTTCATAATGCAGTTCAAGTCATTACCAGCAACAGGTTTAAGGTTATTGCTGCATTAGAGGAGCCCGGTCAGGCTGGCAAGAATTGTCAAGGGGCTCTGCATAAGGTCAGGGATGAAATAAGTACAGCATTGCCAGAAGAATCATTAGCTGTCATTCTTCTACACTTAGGAGAAGAGATCAAAGGCAAATTTGAGGTATCTGAGGACAATCAAATGGGCATTCAAGCCGCCTGCTCTGTTCTCTCACAGAAGCTCAACAAAGTGGCTGCATGCACTAGAGCATTTGAGGAGAAGGTGATCCTGATTAAATAGGATGTTATGAAAAACACCACTGGGTTAAGCTTAATGACTAAAAAAAAACAGGTCTGCAGGAAGATCTTGATAGGATTGGAAATCATTCTCGGAGAAACAACCATAGATTTCTGAATGTACCCGAGGCGGAGAAGGATGTGACATGAAGTCCTGTATCATTTCTTTGCCGACGGATGTGGTCCTACAGGATAGACCAGACATTAATTTAGAACAAGAAGTACAGAGAGCAAACAGTGACTCTTTCAAGAGGAATCCTCAGTGGCAGAAGCCAAGGAAGGTCTTAGTGAATTTTCTCTCTTATGTAGTAAAAGAGGTAATACTGGGTCTTGCCTTAAGGAGTGGCTCCTTAACCACAAGGTGTTTCTGATTTACCATTAGATCCGTTGTGAGTAAGGCAACAGACCAGCGGCAGTGGGAGCTTAGCAGGGTAATGGAGGAATTGCAGAAATTTGCGGCAAAGGAGCAGTTAAAAGTTTCAGCAATGCCCTGCATCATGTGGAATAACAAAGGGCCACATGTACAAAGCTTTTTGCACATCGCAAACAGCGCATTTCACTGTTTGCGTCGTGCATAAAGCAAATCGCAATGTACAAACCCCGTTTGGGTTTGCGAGTCGCAATTAGGAAGGGGTGTTCCCTTCCTAATTGTGAATCGCAGTGCAATGCAGGATTGGTTTGTGACCGCGAACGTGGTCGCAAACCAATCGCATTTTGCACCCTTTTGAAATGGGTGGTAAACCATTCGCGAAAGGGAAGGGGTCCCTATGGGACCCCTTCCCCGTTGAGAATGGCACTGCAATTTTTTTTTCAGAGCAGGCAGTGGTCCTATGGGCCACTGCCTGCTCTGAAAAAATGAAACCAAAATGTTAAATTTTTTGTGTTGTAATGCATCTCATTTTCCTTCCTCGAAGGAAAACGGGCTGCATTACAAAAAAAAAAAATGCTTTATTAAAAAGCAGTCACAGACATAGTGGTCTGCTGTCAGCAGCAGGCCACCATCCCTGTGAGGGCCGCCATTCGCAAGGGGGTCGCAAATTGCGACCCACCTCATGATTATTCATGAGGTGGGCATTTGCGACCCCCTTGCGAATTGAAGATGGTGTCAGGGACACCATCCAACATTCAGAATTGCGAGTCGCAAATTGCGATTCACTCTGATTCGCAATTTACGGGTCCCAATTCGAAATGTTGCTACATCTGGCCCCTAATGTTTAATTACCATGCTGTTGCAGATGCATTAGTTGATTCTATTAAAAAGGGGTCTAATTCTTGATCCCTCAGAGAGTTGTCAATGCCAGGTCAGTGAGGTGTGGGTGGAGGGAGGGGGCCATGTTGTATTTAGTGTTTTTGAGGGTGCTATGTTAGTGTCTCCGGGGGAAAGCTCTTAGGCATCCAATCAATCAAACAATCAATCAGTGTTTGTAAAGCACAGCTACTCACCCATTAGTGTTTCAAGGCGCTGGGGGGGGGAGTGTAGCATATACCGGTGAGGTGGATTAAAAAAAACATGTCTTCAGTTCCTTCATGAAGCTGGGGAGGGGGGTGGTTTGTCTGATGTGGATGGGTAGGGTGTTCCAGGTGGTGGCTGTGCGGTAGGAGAAGGAGCGTCCTCCTGTTCTGGTTTTCCTGACGCGGGGTATTTCTGCGAGAGAGAGCTGGGCTGAGCGTAGGGCCCTGTTGGGTATGTGGAAGTTGAGTCGCTGGTTCGGGTAGGCTGGTCCGGTGTTGTGGAGGGCTTTGTGTTCGTGGGTGACAATCTTGATAGCGATTCTTTTCTCAGTGGGGAGCCAGTGCAGCGTACATAGGTTTTGCAAGATGTGGCAGTGTCGGGTAGGTCCAGGATTAGTCTGGCGGTGACGTTCTGGATATTTTGCCATTTGAGGGTGAGTTTTTTGTTGATTCCGTCATAGAGTGCGTTGCCGTGTTCCTGTGTGCTGGTGAAGAGGGCGTGTGTGACGGTCTTTCTATGTTCGAGGGGGATCCATTTGAAGGTCTTGCTTAGGAGGCAGAAGCAGATGAAG
Organism: Pleurodeles waltl; assembly: GCF_031143425.1. Taxonomy (NCBI): domain Eukaryota; kingdom Metazoa; phylum Chordata; class Amphibia; order Caudata; family Salamandridae; genus Pleurodeles; species Pleurodeles waltl. The sequence continues at coordinate 366,426,328 of NC_090439.1, forward strand.
GTGACTGAGTTGAATTGATGGTTCATGCTGAGGTCGGGGTCCAGGATGATTCTGAGGTTGCAGGCTTGGCTGTTGGGGTTGGCGGGTATCCAAGGGTGGGTGCCACCAGGAGCCGCTCCATGCATTGGGTAGTGGGCCCATGATGAGTACTTCTGTCTTGTTTTTGTTTAGTTGAAGGAATGCTCCCATCTAGTTGGTGACTGCTTTCATGCCTTCGTGGAAGTTGTGTCTGACCTTGTCGAGTTCACTGGAGAGGAAGAGGATGAGTTGGTTGTCATCGACATAAGAGATAATGTTTATTCCGTCGCTTCTGACAAGGGTGGCTAGCGGGGTCATGTAGACGTTGAACAGCGTGGGGCTGAGGGAGGATCCCTGGGGCACTCTGTAGGTGGTGTGTGTGGGATCTCGCTTGTTGCGTTCTGCCAAAGAGGTAGGATTGGATCCAGTTGAGGGCTTTGTCTCTGATCCCAGCTTGGTGGAGTCTTCTTATCAGGGTGTGATGGGAGACTGTGTCAAAAGCTGCTGAGAGGTCAAGTTGGATGAGTGTCGCTGTCTCGCCCTTGTCCAGTAGGGAGCGGATGTCATCTGTTGCGGCCAGGGGGGCTGTTTCAGTGCTGTGGTTTGACCCAAACCAGGATTGGGAGATGTTGAGGATGTTGTGGTATTCTCAAAACGTGGTGAGTTGGCTGTTGACTGCTTTTTCAATGACTTCTGCAGGAAATGGAAGTAGGGAGATGCGCTTGAAGTTTTTGAGGTCAGTGGGGTCTGCTGAGGGTTTCTTGAGGAGTGGGTTGATCTTGGCGTGTTTCCAGCTCATGAGCAGTTGATGGTGAGGCGGAGCTTGGGGGCGATGGTTTCTACAGCTCTGTTGAAGATGTGATGGGGGCATGGGTTTGTGGGTCTTGATTTTGTGGTGGAAGTAGGTGTTGAGTCTGTCACATAGGTCCTCTGAGGGTGGGATGTCCGTTGTTTCACAGTTGGGTTGGGTGAATTTCTTGATGATGCTGAAGAGTTCCTTGCTGTTGTGTCCTTGTGAGGAGATCCTGTCTTGGATAGCCTTCTTTCTGGTGTTTCTGATGAGCTGGTGATGTGCGGTGGTGGCGGCTCTGAAGTTGCTGTGGGCTTCTGGGGATTTGGTGTTTCTCCAGATTTTCTGAAGGCGACGACAAGTGCGCCTTGATTCCTAGAGTTCAGGGCTGAACCAGCTGGCTCTTTTTGCGTGGGTTTTGTTGTTCTTTTTGAAGGAGGCTATGGTGTTGGCGCAGTCGGTGATCCATTTGTAGAAGGTGCGTGCTGCGGTGTTTGGGTCGTCGTTGTGTGCAATGGTGGGGGTGGCGATGGCGAGGGCGGCAGTGAGCTGATTGTTGGTTATTCTTGTCCAGTTTCTATGCGAGTGCTGGAGTTGGGGGTCGGGTAATGGTGGTTGTGTTGAAGGTGAAGCTGGATGCATTGCTGATCTGTCCATGGGAGTTCTGTGGTGTGCCTGAAGGTAGCAGAGGTTCCTGTAATGAAGATTGTATCGAGGGTATGTCCTGATGAGGGTGTTGGCTCAGTCACGATCTGTTGGAGGTTGTTTAGAAGGGATGTGGTGTTGAGGTCTTGTAGATTTTCAAGGTGGAAGCTAAGGTCTCCCAGCAGGGTGTAGTTGGTGGCTGCGATGGCTTGTGCAGAGATGCAGTCTGTGATGGAGTCAGCGAAAGGTGTGCGAGGTCCGGGGGATGGTAGGTGATGGTTCCCCTGATGGTGGATGTCAGGCTGGTGTATAGCTTGAAGTGGAGGTTTTCCATCAGGTTTGTGGCTTCTTTGGAGTCTTCAGAGTGTGTGTTCAGGGGGAGGTTGGACCTGTGGACTATGGCGATTCCCCCCCAGGGTGGCTGGGGCGGTCTTTCCAGGTGATTTTGTATCCCTGGGGAATGGCGATGGTGATGTCTGGGCCTGAGGTGTTGTTGGTCCAGGTCTCGGTGAGGAATGTGACGTCCGGGGTGGTACTGTCGAGGAGGTCCCAGATTTCGCTGGTGTGTTTATGGAGGGAGCGGACATTGAGGAGGATGCACTTCAGGGGTTTCGGGTTCAGAGAGTTGTTGCGGGAGGGTTGTGCTGGGTCCCAGTTGGTGGTAGTGCAGGTTTCATGGCAGCAGAGGCAGCTGAAGGGACCGTGTGTGTTGCCTGGAGATGCCTGCTTGCAGTTGTTGTTGTGTCGTGGGTTGAGTTCAATGAGTTTTGCTGCTGTGTAGAGGTGGCGGGTGGCAGGACCATGGGTCCTGGCGCTGGTCGGACGGGAGCAGATGGGCTTGCCTTAGGTGCGCCATTGGCATGCCAGTGGTGTGTCTGCTGAGCGTGGCAGCCATTAAGTAGGGAGGGGGGAGGAGAGGGCAGCTGGGAGGCAGTAGTGGGAGCAGGAAATGGTGCGAAAAATGGGGGTGGGGGCAGCAGCGGCAGGGATAGAGTGAGAGAGAGATGGGGGTTGGGGCCGCAGGGGCAACAGTGGCAGGGGAGTGAGAGGGGGAGAGAGAAAGAGTGGAGTGAGGGGAGCAAAATGAGGAAAACGAGAGGGGGAAGAGCAAGAGTGAAAAGAGAGAGAGTGGAGTGACGGGAGAAAATTGAGGAAGAGAGAATAAACGCAGAAAGCGAATGACACAAAAGAAAACAGCACACAAAGAGGAAAAAGAGGCAAAGAAGGAAAAGAGAGAAAAGAGGCAGAGGGCAGCCTAGCAGAAGAGCAAACCTCTCTGACTAGACACCTGGGATGAGGTGTAGCTACCAGGTGGAAGAGCAGTTCATTGACTAGGTCAGTAAGGTTGCTTGTTCTATCGCGCAGCGGCTGCCATTGAATAGGGAAGAGGAGGAGAGGACAGCTGGGAGGCAGTAGCAGGAAACGGCACAGAAAAATGGGGTGTGGCCACAGCGGCAGAGATAGAGTGTGAGAGAGAGGACGGAGGCAGGGCCGCATGGGCAGCAGCGGCAGTGGAGTGAGAGAGGGGGGAGTGAGATTGAAGAGAGAGAGAGTGAAGTGAGGGGATAAAAACAAGGAAGAGAGAATAAACGCAGAAAGCGAAAGACACAAAAGAAAACAGCACACAAAGAGGAAAAAGAGGCAAAGGAGGAAAAGAGAGAAAAGAGGCAGAGGGCAGCCAAGCAGAAGATCAGACCTCTCCCACTAGACACCAGGGATGAGGCGCAGGCAGAAGCCTGCGGGTGGAGGAGGGCCTCGAACTCCTGACAGAGGTCAGAGTTCAGAGGACAAAAGGGCTTCACTTGCCAGAGGAGCTACGAGCTGGCAGAGCAGTTCACTGACTAGGTCAGCATTAGATATGCCTACAAGCATTAGGAGGGTTCCCCAGGGTGGGGTTTAGGGATGGATGGGAGAAGAGCACTGGATCTTGGGGCAGTGGGAATAAATTAAAAATACATTCTCGGTTTCACCAAGCTTCAGTCTCTTAATGCATAGGCCCCAGATAAACCAATGGGGAGCAAAGCTGAATTATGTTGCAGACAATGGGAGGGGGAAAAGAGTTACCTCTCTTAACCTGGAACATCAATGGTTTAAGGAGTCGGGCAGGCAAAGACTGGTGATGTGGTATCTTGAAGAAAGCTTGGCCCACATTAAGATCGTGTTTCCCAGAAACTCACCTGGCTGTAAACAAGAGTAGAGCTTTTTCTCCACGGTTGGATGATTCGAGTTCTATGTGGTTTCTGACCAAGTAGAGCATTGTAAGGGGATGGTGATTTTAGTGAGGAAGGGTGCTGGAGGAGAAGTCACATTTTAGAAAACAGATAGTTCTGGTAGGTGACGTTTGGCAGGTTTTGACTTTGTGTGTGTGAAATATTATGGGCCAAATTCAGACGACCATCTTCATATAGCCAATTTGGTTGAGTTGACAGCTCCAGTGGTTGTTGGGGGGATTTTAATATCCAATTAAATACCACCTTAGGTAGATCTCCATGCAGGGACTGTGCCCAAACACCAAGTATTAGGCAGGCTCTTAGAAATATAATTCTGCTGGACTTAGGGTTGGTAGATGTATGGTGGGGCTTGATGACAGTCTACACTTTCAATTGTAAAGTTCAGCCACTGCTCTAGATTGGGTTACTTTTTTGTTGATAGAGATTTGGCGGCTATAATTAAGGAGATTAACCAACTTCCTGGGCATACCTTGGCTCATTCTGCAGTTTCCATGCTACTCGATTATCCTGCAAGTAGGCAGAATTCAAGGTAGACATTAAAGCTAGCTCTCCTTCTCGACGTGGAAGTGGCATCCACATTAAAAAAGCTATTGGGGATTTCTTGCTTGATAATGCTGGCACAGCCCCACTTGGGATAACTTGGAATGCTTTTCAAGCCTTATTAGTGGGGTTTCACAGAGTCAGGTGCACATTAAAAACAAGTTAGAAAAGGTGAAATTGGACAGATTAGAGCAGGAAGTAGGGGATTTGGAGGCTGCTTTACAGTTGCAAAATGTGGCAGTGGCTAGAGACAGAATGTTGAAGCAGCTGGTCGAGGCAGAGCATAACTTTAAAATCAAGTTGGATGCAATATGCATGGAAAGGTGACATTCTGGGTGCATGAAGCAGTTTGAGTAAAGGGAGCAAGCTGGTGTGTTTCTGGCATGGAAGGCGAGGGTTGAGAGGTCTAAGAACGTTAATAAGGAGTTTGTTATCAACCCCCATGCAGATGTCTCAAACAAGGTCAAGGACATGAAGAGGCACATAATTTGTTTATTTTCCACATTGTACACTGAAGATAAGTTGCCAGCTTTGGGTGGGCCTAAAGAATGGTTGAGGGGTTTGGATCTACCTGGGTTTACGGCGGAGGGTATCGATAGCATGGAGGCAGAGATGACTCAGGAGGAAATTACGGAACATTTGTCAAGTATCAAAAATGGAAAGGTGGCAGGCCCGATACTATCCCTTTGGAGGTTTACTAGCTCTTAAAGGAAGAGGTTGTGCCAGTGTGGGAGGTTCTTTTCAATTCGGTATACCAGGGGACGGTACAGATCCCTGATTCATGGAAAGAAGCCATGATTACATTGATTTTAAAACCCACCAAAGACCCCAAGAAGGCTGATTCTTTTCAACAATTATCCTTTTTAAATGTAGATTAAAAGGTTTTTGTGACCATTTTGGCTGGGGGATTGGCCTAGCTAGCCCCTCAATTGATATATCCAGATTAGAAGGGCTTTGTTCCAAAGCAACAGATTCATGAGTTTAGTCAGCAGTTGATTGGATCTTATGACTTAGCCACTGCTCAAGCCATTCCCCTGGCAGTGACTTAGCCACTGCACAAGCGATTCCCCCTGAAGTGGTCACAATGGATATTGCCAAGGCATTCAATTGAGTGTGTTGGGTCTATCTTTTGAAGTTCCTGGCAGTACTGGGTTTTAGGCCCCAATTTATTTTGACCCATAGGAGGCTGTATGAGAATTATTCAGCAAGAATTTTGCTCAACAGGTCATTGACTGGGAGTTTTGATATTCGTAGAGGCACGGGACAGTGGTGTCCCCTATCTCACATCTTTTTGATATTTACATTGAGCCATTTGCCCAGCAACTTATAAGGGATTCCCAGGTAATTCCCTTTTGCTCACAGCATTGTAGTAATAAGATTGAGCTATATGTGAATGATATGGTTATTTTCACATCGGACCCTGTCCAGGCTACTCCTAGGATGGAAAGGTTGGCAGAACTATTTGGAGCCTTATCTGGGAATTTAGTAAGTAACTCAAAGTCAGAGGTGATGTGTTGAAATGAGATGTAGCACACTGGTCGGGGAATACGGGTGGAGCTTAATTATCTAGGTATGTTACGTACTGTGCTGGACTTCTCACCTCTGGATACAGGGTTGGCGAATACACCAAGTCTTCTACAGGTTCCGGATACTCCCAGATAAGGGTGACCCCTTCTAGTAGCCATGGTGCCGCTTGACAGGCTATGTCAAAGCAGACCGTACCCTCCAGAAGGAGTCCCAGAGGGAAAAAAAAACAACACTGGGGAAAAAACTTTAAACAGGAACCCCTAAAGAAAAACAGAAAAAACAGGACTTGACAACAGGAACAAAAATAGGCAAATCTCCCAAGGCAAAAACAGGAATAAAGAACAGGCAAAAATCTCCCAAGGCAAAAAGCAGGAACAAAGAACAAGCAAAAATCTCCCAAGGCAAAAAGCAGGAACAAAGAACAGGAGCGAACAGCACAACCAGAAGGAAGTGTTTGCAATGCAAGGTGGAACAAGACTGACTGACTGATATACTGAGAAAAGGGAAGTGACATCACCGGAAAAGGAAAGAACACCATCTTGAATTGGGAAGAGCCCATAGACCAGTATAGGAAAAAGAAAGTAGTATAAAGGAAAAACAGAGCATGCTGGGACAAAGACACGAAGAAGACAAGATGGACACAACATGGACAGAGACAGTCAAAAAGACCAGACAAACCCACCACCACCAACAACAAAAAGAAGAAAAAAGGGCTACAGGTAAGTGTAGCGCGACCGGTAGCTAACTATATGCTTCCCAGAATGTGTAGTCAAAAAACGCTGGGAACGGCGCTCCGAGTATCGGTAGCGCTTTCCATCCGTGAGGAAAGGAAGAGACGCTGCGTCTGAGCGCAGCGTTACAAGGTATTGTTATTCCTAACTCCCTGGAAGCAGTTTTGTAGTGTAATTTTTTTGATGGTGGCAAAGGAAGTGGGTGTTTTACTTGCCAGATGGAAGAATCTTCCCATGACAATCTGATTGTTCTGATTAAAATGTTAATTCTTCCGAAGTTGACATATCTTTTTAATTGAATCTCACTTGTGTTCCCAATATCAGCTATAGACAAGATTCAGGGGACTATAACTAGCTTCATATGGGCTTCAGGCAGGGCAAGACTAGTGTGGAAAAAGCTAAGGCGTAGGCTTGTAAAGGGGGGCCTAGTCCTGCATGACCTGAATCTGTATTGCATGGCCTTTCAGTTTAAAAACTGTAGGATGCTTATGAGCACTCCCGATAGCTAAACGTATGGGGGTGATCCTAGCAGAGAAGATTAAAGAGTTGGGATCCATTGGTTTCCTATATAAATTTGGTGCCCTGAATTTTTTTTAAAGTGTGGTTAAAAACCTGACCTTATGGTTCTGAGTCAGGAAGAGTATTGGTTATTACTCAGACGTTACACCTCTCTGGGACTCCCTAGGCACCCCACAGGTCTTGCAGGATAAGTTGAGCCTTCCATTAAGGTGGGCTGGAATAGTTACCTTGGCGAAGCTGTCCTCAGTAGAGGAAATATTACCCTGGGAAGTATTAAGAGCTAAGACGGGGATGAACCCTATCGAGGTTCAAATATTTGCAGTTGTCATCCTGGCTCCCAAGTGTCTCCCAGGAGATGGGGGCACCTGGGAGGATGAGTCGTTGCTACAGGATGTGAGGCCTAAAAGTAAGGAGGTTGCCATTTGGTACTAGAAGGTTTCAGAGGCTGACAATAGAAAAATGGCCATGTCACAGTCCATAAGGGAAGGCCCCATTCAAAGGAAAGATTAAAATTTTATGTGGCAAACATCTTTGAAGTTGTTGTACTCAGTGGCTAAACCTGCATTCAGAAGTAGTTTTAGCTAAATACATGTGGCTTAGAAGCTTAATGTGCAAATTTGCATTTAAACTACTTCTTTTCATCTAAGGCCTGCATGTTTATTTCATATGTTAATTGCAATAATTTTCACTTAGTGAAAACACGCTTACTGCCTCCCCTTCTGATGGTTTCTAAACCAAAATGTCATTCACAAATCAATTAAATCTCACTTTCAGCTTCAGTTGAGTCTTTTCTGTTTCTTTTAAATTTTTCCCTTTCTTCTAGTTTCTGATCTTCTTTGTTAACACTGTAATTTAATTCTAACACTTTGTTTATTCATTTATTCATTAACTTAAGTTTCTTCTTTTGCAAGAACACTTTAATAGCTATATAAACTGTTAGTGATGACAGGAAACAGAAAACTACAATTAATCAGGTACTAATTTAGCTTTGAGGATTCCTCTTCCTGCTGTTTTAATCCAACTACTGATCACAGAAATCCCCTTTGTGAAGCTTTTCACTATACTAAAGTTTCCAAAGGTTCTAAATCAAGCTTGCTTTAGGTCAGAAATATTATTTGCATATTCTACTATTTCCTTACTCACAACCAGAATAGACATGCAACAATTTTCTATTGTCAGTATTCTGCAGACTCTGCCTTTTTCTGAGAGTAAAATGTCTAAAGTTTATCTGTTTTGCAAAACCATTGATCTAATTACTACTAGTTAAAAGTTTTCAATCAATTAAGCTCCAGATGTGCTAGTTGCTAGTTTATACACTACTGTTAAAGGCTTTCTAATCTTTTCATCATTTAGTATCACTCCTAATGCTGGTATGGTAGCTCTAAATATATCTCCCACTAGTAGTAGTAATAGATGATTGTATGAAGTTAATTACAATCATTACAAAAATGTAAGATCAAGAGAGCAAAATCAATTTCCAAGCATAAAACAGTTAATACAAATTAATTTTAAACAAAATGATCCAAAGTACAGGTGCATAATAAATGATCCTTATTTGATTATTGCACTGTGTACCTGGTCAATGTTCACAGTCTTTTCATATTTCAACAAAAAAGATTAATTTACAGTTTTATCGAGGGTCTTCCGGATTGAGACAGCTAATCACTGCGGCCCTATATGTTCTGATTGCTCTATCCAGAAAACATCCTTTAAGTAGCTTGACCCGTGCTTGCCACAGGGAAGGGCAAACACACAGCAAATGTATTAGATTTGCCCTTTCACTTCCACAAAACCTGCATGTTATTGGGACATTATACTTCCATTTTGGTAGCTCTGCAAGACCCTGAAGCTGACCAAAGCATAGTGCTGTCAGCCTTTTTTTGAAACGAGGTGAGAAGGTCTGACTTAAGTTTGCATCTAGCGTCAGCTCAGCATAGTTATTAACTCCATCCACGCATGTGTACTTTTCCTAAATATATTTTTATCTTCTATAACTGAGTGAAACTTTGCTGTCTTTCTTGCCCCGCATTTAAATTCTGAAATAGACACATTCTTTTCCCATAATTCCCCCACACTTGTATACTTTAATGATTCATAAAGAAATTTATAATGATTAGAACAGGGGTAATTTTCCATGGCCGACCATTAGGCACTATTTAACAGTGATCCTGAGGTGCTCTAATGTTGTATCATATTTTAATGGCCGTATATTTTCCTGCCAAAGTATGCTGCATAAAGCCAAATTCCTGGCAGAGTTGCGCCGTGGAACGTTTTTCGACAGGCCATATACCGTCTTGTAATGAGTGACTTGCAGATTGTCCTGCAGATGTCTATTCTTCCCATGCTGGACCGCACTAGTATATGCAATGGTAGGGAGATGTTTTGCAGCCATTATCTTAAATAATGGTTTAAGCGATGGGCCCTCTACTTTTTTTATAAAGGATACAAAATGTGTGGATTAATGCTTTAGCTTTCCTAGTCCTGTAGCATTTCTGCTCCGTAAAGTTGAATTTATTATCTAAATTAACTAAAAAAATTTTTATAGCTATTAACTTCCTCTAGGTTCTCATCATCCAGATGGATCCTTGTCATTCGATCAGAGTAGTTTCTGAGCACCATTATTTTGATTTTTGCAGTACTGATTTCTAGTGTGTTTTCCTTGGTGTACGTTGATGGCTCAGTGATCAAATTTTGCATGTCAATTTTGGATAAACTCACCAGCACTATGTCATCAGCATATGCAAGATGGGTCAGGTTCAGGTGGCCCAAACTCAGTGGGTGCGAGTCATCTCATTTAGGACCTGATTACAGCTTTTGCGGAGGGGATTCCTCCATCCCAAATGTGACGGATATTTCACCTTCTGTATTACAACTTCCATAGGATGTAATGCAATTTGTAATACGGCGGGCAGCATATCCGTCACATTTGGGTCGTAATCAGGCCCTTAGTCTTTTTAACATGTCAGCCATGAAAAGATCAAAGAGATGGGATGCCAATACGCATCCTTGTTTCAACCCTATTGCTGTTTGAATTTTCTGCTAAAACCATGTATTTGTATATGGCTGTTTCTATAGCCTGTAAAAGATTGTCGGGAATACTCTTCACCTTCCATTTGCTCTACAACAGCCCACAGTTGATACGGTCAAATCCTGATTTAAAATTGACAAAGTAAAAGTATAATTTTTTGCTTGTCTGATTACATTTTTCAGCTAGTACACTTACAGCAAGATGTTCAAAATGGTGTCAAAGCCCTTTCTGAAGCCGGTGCTAGATTGTTATTATTTGGCTAGTCCTTAAGATCTTGCAAGATTAATGATGCAGAATACTTGGCTTCAGAATCTATTAGGGCTATAAGTAGATAGTTTGCTGTTGCTAAATGATCCCCACCTTTAAATATTGGATACTATTGGATATATTATTGACCCCCTCCAGCTGGCCGGTATCATATCAGCAGAAGACACTTCTCTGAAAAGGGGGGACAATACTTTTGCCCAGTATTCGGGGTCGCTTTTAAAGATGACCTGGAGGACACCATTTGGGCCCAGTGCTCCATCACTCCGCCCGCAGCTATTATCTTTTGTACCTCATTATAAAAAATAAAACAACAGCTCAGTTTCTGAGGATTTTATTTTATTACCATGATAAGTGATAGTGGTGCTGCTTTCCACTGCCCGAGGAATATTTATATTTATTGCTGTGGTCAAGGAGATATAATGGAAAGATACCAATGATGGGCTGACAAACTAGTGATATGATGATTCAGGTAGACCTAAGGTTGAATTCTCATTGAATACACTGAGCAGATGCGTAACTCAGGTTTCCTCTGGCACATTCAAGTTGTTTGTTTGCTTAATGGACCTCGCCAAAGCATTTACTATATCCCAAAAGGTGCTGGGGTTTATTTGTTTTGAACTGTGAATAAGCTTCACCCAAAAGTCATTGTCCTACCTCCTTTGCTCTCCCCCGACTTGTTTTTTGTAATCTTTCCTTAATGTTCTTATTGTGTCCCATGTTATATTTGTCTGTACATCTACTTTACATAAGGTGCTAGTTGCCTTTTTAAGCTCCCTCCTTAAAGTGATGGTTCTTGATGATAGGGCAGTTTGATATCTGATAGAATTTTGAGCCTTCTTTACTAGTGAGGCTTGTGAAAGCAGGTTTGTGGAGAACATTTCCCAACATTCCTTGTGGCTATTTGTTAGTGAACGTGAGTTTTCTAGGAGATTTGTTGGTAACCTGGATAGATCGACTAAGGTGTCACTAGCCTACTTAAGTCTTTTTTAATTGGTACTTTGAAGGAAACCAGGATTAGGCTGTGCTTAAATATGCTGTGGGAGATTTCATATTTAACATCACAATTTGATAAGCGTGGTCACTTAATGGAGTGAATTCTATTGCACATGTTCTCAATAATGGCATTAAGGAGAGGGAAAGGATTGTGTAGTCCAGATCAGATTGTGTAGACACGCCATAGGCGGTGCAATTCAGAGAGTTATGATCATATGGCCTTCTGTTGGTCACTCTGAGGCCTATGTGCTCCAAAGCAGTGACGAGCCACTTACCCTTAATATCACGATGTTTGGGACCGGGATTTTCCCAGAAAACATTGTCTGCCAATAACTTATCATCTTCTTCCGAGGTGTAGAAAAGATTTCCATTAAAATCACGAGTTATAATTAATTCCCAGGTGGGATGTGCAAATCGTATCTTTGTTATTATTGTAATTAAGTTGGTCTAGAGATTTTGCTTCTCCTTAGCATTGGGGTGTGCATATACATTACATAGCAGTATGGGGTGAGTTTTGGGTTTCCTCCAGTTACTTATTTTTATAATTTGAATGTCGGAGGAAGAGGATGGCAGTTGGTAAGTGATGGCGTCTATTGATAATGAAATATAGACCGCAAGTCCTCCCTTATGCCTCACAAATCTACATGATTCTTTAACCACTGATGTGGTGATGAGTAAAAGGCATTGGCTCCATTGACCACGTTTCTTGCAGAACGATGATGTCATATGATTGCCACTTGTGTGGAGGGACGTCTTCATGCAAGACTGATTTGGCCCCTGTTATATTCCATGACAAATGTCAGAAGTCTGCCAGACCTTTCTTGGCAGTGATGACCATGTGATCACCCTCCATATGGGGCATATGAGGTTGTTGCCAGCCAATCCCATTGCTCATGGCCAGACTTGTTGACTAGATCAAGGTCACTTTCTGACGATATTGGGGACCCTCTGGCAATCTGCAGAACTGAGTATGGTGTCACTACTTTAGTGATGGTTTTGGTTTTGGAGCCTGGAGATTGTAGTCTAGGATTTGGGTAATGGCCTGCTTTATATTTAGTAAGCTCAATACCCCAGTCTTCAAATTGATCAACAAATCCCAATATCATTTGTGCTATACCTTTGTTCTACCACTGCATGAGTGTCTGTTCCGCCTGGTAAAGACTTTCACTTGAGCATAATCTTACTGAGAGCAGGTCGACTGATTACAAATGCTTCAGTGTGGTGATTTCAATCATGAGCCGGATGATGTTTTCTTTGTTTAAGATGTCTTGCAGGCCTCTAGAAATGTATTTTGGTGTGAATAAGATGCAGATGATTAGGTCCGCCCTGTGTCCATGTTTAATGCTGAGTCCCGAGCCCATTATTTAGGGCTGCTCAAGAGAAAACCGGGTCTATTGGTTTTATCATTGACCATTTACCCTTGTTGTGGATATGTCCCCTGTTTCCCTTGCTTGAATCTTTATTGATGTACTGACTAGCTGCAATGGTTATATGCTTTTGTTCTATGGTTGTTGATAGGTGAGACGATGTATCAACTCGAATCTTTAGCTGTAATCTGCCTTGAATGCTGTCACTGGATCTAAGTACAGTGAGAGGCTCATGTTCTGTACTCTTTTTTTATTCCTTTATCTAAATTAAATGACTGATGCTGTGTTTTAGCCGACTGGGACAGGGTGGCTAACCCCTTTGTGGATGGTTGCACTGGAGTTGTGAGAATTGTTTGGGAGGATTGTCTATGTGGCTGTAGATTGTTGAGAGCATGTATTGCCTTATAAGGCAATTGTGATTCAATCGTAGAGAACATTTGAGGATCTTGTTTGTGTGACTGTAATTTGTTAAGAGCATTTATTTTGTTTGTTGAGAACTCTGAAGATTTCACTGTGTCTATACCTGTAGTTAATAATTCTATAGATTCCAATGCCTTTTCCTGAAGGTGGCAGCTCAATTCTTCTGGTTGCTCTTGAATATATGATTTTAGTGCCGATTCCTTGTATAAGTTTGAATCCAGTCGAGTGTGTGAACAAGGGGTTGCTCTGGTTTGATGCCTGTCCGCAAAGATCGGTTATAATTTTGTTAATGCTCCCTGTGGCAGATTCTGGAGTGTGTTCCTGCTATTCGGGCCTGCTTTCTTTGACAATTTGTTTGCCTTTCTACTTACGAGACATTTCGAGTTTCAGGTTCTAAAAGTCTGTTGGTATCCTATTTACGTGTTGGTAATATCTTTTCTGTTCAATAACATTTGTTAAGACCACTGGAAGTGTACTTAGTTTGTCTATAATAGGGCCACACGTGCAGGTAGATTGAAAAATTGGGTCTTTACTTTGAACTCTTGTAATTAGGTCTGTAAGATTTTGCATTTTATTGCTTATGCTGACGATGTTAGAGGCCATAACATTCATTAATTCAATTTGAATATCCAGCTTATCTGATTGCATGTTAAGTGCCTGTATTGATGTTTACATAATTTCTACTAGATGACTATAGAAGTTCACTAGATTCTCCACCCTCTCACCCATAAGACCATCTTGAATTTTTTCTGTATCTTAAAGTTAAACGCTCACCTTGAGGTATATTTGATTATATGTCTGGTGTTCTAATTTCTACCACGTAATCTGTTATGTGGTCCTTTTGAATGCTGCGCTGCTATATCGAATGGCCTACCAGACCTTCTTCAGTTTCAAGACTTTGCACTGAGTTTTTTAAATGGTTCTGCTCTGGAAGATCTCCGTTTGTATTAGGACTTAGTAGGGCATGATTTTGTTGCAGGATTTTAAAAGGGGAGCTGTCCAAGTTAATTGTCTTAAGTCAACTTTGTTCGAAAAAGAGATGTAGTGCAGCCATGAGGAATAAATATGATCTTGATGGTCAGGAAGGCTGCATGGTGTCCTTCCTGTATTTATTTTTGTGGGACTTCGATATAATTTTCTGACTGGGTTGAGTGGGAGCTGCATAACACATGAACCTGAGACTGCACCTGTACTTCAGATGTTTTTAGTGCAGTTTTTATATCTAAGGATGTGATTTCATTGTTTCCTGAAGCTACCTCCTTACTAGCCTCCAGTTGTTGCCTTTGTGCTAAGGCTAAAGTGAGATTGATCATCTGCGGTGTAAGTGGGGCTGGAAGGCCAGTTGCATAGCCTGTTGTTGAATAAATGAATGCTACGTGGTCCTTAAGAAAAAATACTTCTGCCTTATCGACCCACTACCACTAACAAAGTAGCTTTCTATAGGTCTTACTAGGGGGATTACCTCATTGTGCCTCGATGTATTTGTTGCCTTAAGATTTTTTGCATTCCTTTTTTTGGTTGATGCATTTAACTCGTTTTTGAGGAGCCTGCTGACTGCCTCATCCTGATCTTATTTTCTCACTGCAGGTTTATTTAATTATTTCTAAACACTTAAAATTTGTGTTGGCTTATACCAGCTTATGACCTTTTGTATCACAACTTTGATTGTTTATTGTTATTTATTAGCTGTTGTTAGCACAATTAATTTGGGGCATATTTATACTCCGTTTGCGCCGAAATTGCGTCGTTTTTTTTGACGCAATTTCGACGCAAAACTAACGCCAACTAACGCCATATTTATACTATGGCGTTAGAGGCGAATAGCGCCAAAGTTCCCGGAATGTGCGTCATTTTTTAGCGTGAACCCCTTCCTTGCGTTAATGATATGCAAGGGAGGCGTTCCCGTCTAAAAAATGACTCCCAGGCCTTTACGTGGTATTTATACTCCCGGGCAAAAGAGACGCCCGGGAGTGGGCGTGGCTAAAAACGGCGCATTTGCGCCGCTTTTTAACGCCTGGGTCAGGCATGGCGTTAAGGGACAAGTGGGCTCAAAATGAGCCCAGAGTGCCCTCCCCTGCCCCCAGGGACCCCCCCTGCCACCCTTGCCCACCCCAGGAGGACACCCAAGGCTGGACGGACCCACCCCAGGGACATTCAGGTGAGTATTTTTTTTATTTTTTTTAAATAATTTTTTGTGGCATAGGGGGGCCTGATTTGTGCCCCCCTACATGCCACTATGCCCAATGACCATGCCCAGGGGACAGAAGTCCCCTGGGCATGGCCATTGGGCAAGGGGGCATGACTCCTATCTTTACAATGATAGGAGTCATGTTGATGGGGGATGGGCGTCGAAAATAAATGGCGCAAGTCGGGTTACGACGATTTTTTCGACGTAACCTCACTTGCCCCATTTTAAGACGCCCATGCGCCATTTTCCCCCTACGCCGGCGCTGCCTGGTGTACGTGGTTTTTCTCGCGCACACCAGGCAGCGCCGGTCTGCTTGCGCCGGCTAACGCCATTCAATAAATACGGCGCCCGCATGGCACTGCAGAATGGCGTTAGCCGGCGCAAAACTTTTTGACGCTAAACTGCGTTAGCGCAGTTTAGCGTCAAAAAGTATAAATATGGGCCTTAATTTGTTGGTATATCCTGGCGTGTCCTAAGCCACTGTTAGGGAAGGTTAGATGTCAGATCTCCCGGATACTTACCTCTTGTGGTCCTCTGGTGGTCCTAAGATTCCCCTGGTTCACCTAGGTTTTAGACGAGCTGCAGTCATGAGTGGGGCTCAACAGTCCACACTGCAAGCCGCACCCCGACCTATCCGGGCCTCTTCCACATGGGACCTTCGCTCGCTCTCAGCAGTTTTCAGCTACATCCATTGAACTCACTACAGGATGCTCACTTCCGTTGTGCCTCCATTGTGCCCTTTTGGCCTTTGAACTCCCGAGGATCCTGGCACACCAAATGGTGGGTCGTGCTTATGGCCACTCAATGCAGAGTCAGCACAGTCAATACCATTGGTCGCTGGAAAAGTCAGTAAGGCAGGGGAACAGCGAGATCAGCAGGGACAGCAAAAGCAGGCGGGAACCAGACAGATTAGAGTTGATGCAGTTAATGCAGTTGATACAACCGCCATCCACCATGAAAAGGCAATGGCAGCAAGGGCAGCAAGGGGAGAGAACAGAGGATGACTGAGTCAGTGTGTGGCAGGTACACGAGCTAGCAGGCCACACGGTGGGTTAAGCAGGGAGCTGTGAGCTACTATTTCGCTAGCAAGATCGACTCTGCCACTCACCACTTGTTTCTTGCAACACATTCCACACATGACGGGCTGCTTGTGGACCCGTAGGCCAGTATAGCCCAGATGACCAAAGACTCCAGTTTGCTGGCAGTCCTGTCATTCAGAAACCTCCCGTTGTTCTTGAACCTCCAACTCCTTGTCCAAGTCCCCACTCCGAGTCACTCCGTGTCGCTCTCCACTCACCGCTGACCATCCAACAGGTTAACGGAGTGGTGTCTCTCACTAATTAAATTCCTTCATTAACACTTGTGTGTATCTATGTGCAGGTGTCTTTGTTAAAGCTTCTAAACTCTGTACATCATACTTCTTTGAAAAAGCAAGCCTAAATAGCAAATACCCTCACAATCAGTAGGTAATGTAAAATATGCATTCTCACCATGTACAAAACAAACTCCAGGTATAGTTGGATCCTCTCTCTGTTAAATCTGCCATGCGCCTCCTGGTAATTCAAGTGTATGCTCACCATTACTATTTCCTACAGGTCTCTCTTTGCCTTGAGTTCCTATTTTGAAAACACACACCTTCCTTTTATGTCTCTTTTCTAACTTTAGTATTAGATAATACATTTTCTTTCTTTACTCATCGTCTTCCTTTTCCAAATATTCTTCAAAACATCTTCATTCTTGTTAGTACTGTGTGCACAATGTGTACTTTTCTCTTCTAATATCATATTAAAGGTTTTCTGTAATGCATTAATTAAGCAGGTTAGATTTTGTTCATATCCCTTAACAGTGCCTATAGGTAGAAAAGGTCAAGCTATCTCCATCTCTATTACTTGTGGATGTAAGTTCATGTTTTTAGTAAAGGCATTCTTTAAAGGATGTTGTCAAAGTTAGAGTATGTTATACCTGCCATTCTTGGGGTGGGTTGTTTATTATTTGTCTTTTTTCTGACCTTGTTTTTGCTGGCTCTGGACACTTTACCACTGCTAACCAATTCTAAAGTGCAGGTGCTCTGTACTTAAAACATGGTAGCATTGACATATCCGCAACTGACATATTTAGTTTACTTATAAGTCCCTAGAAAAGTGCACTACCTGTCCGGAGGGCATGTAGAATAAATGCTACTGGTGGGTCTGCAGCACTGATTGTCCAGCCACTTTTGTAGCCCTTAAAATGTGACTCAGGCCTGTCATTGCCTGTTTGTGTAGTTTGAAACTGACATAACAACTTGACAACTTAACCCTCTTGCCAGACCCAAAGCTTACTTTTTAATGCATATTCCAGCACTAAGATAGGCTTTGGATTGTCCCAAGGGCAGAGTTCAGTGTATTTAAAAATTTGGCCATGCATATTTACATTTTACACGTCCTGGTGGTGAACAATTCTTAAATTCATTTTTCACTATTGCAAAGCCTATCTCTCCCATAGGTTATCCTCTGGGTTGCCCTATTACATTTTATAACTGTAATTTCCAATTAAGAAGGGATGGGAACCTCATGTTTGGTGTCTCTGGAATCACAAAATAAATTCAGAACCAAAGGTAAAATAGGATTTAAAATTGTAATGCTGAAAATGGCAGTTTTAGAAAGATGGCATTTTTTACATCTAATCATCTAGTGCGTTCTGCCTGTCCCTGTGTACATCTGAGTAGGTGACAGCTGGGATATTGTGCATTCCCTCCAGACAGCAACATGCAAAGGGACCTTAGGTGTGACTGATGAAACATCAAAATCCTGATGGCCCATCCTGGACAGGATGGAAGGGAGGAGCTAACACTTTTACCTGAATGGTCTGTGTCCTGATCCCACACAAAGGGCTGCATAACATTCTGTAGTGAGTCAGGAACCAGGGCAGGAAGGGCAGGTACTCAGTGCTCTTCAAAAGCCTCTATTTGAAGTCTCCCCCACTTTAAAGGCAATTCCAGGTATACGAGATGGACTTCTGACCCGTCCAAATCAGCACACTTCTGGACACGAGGACATTCTACCAGGAAGGAGGGCTGCTGTGCTGCTGAAGTTTCCACTCTGCTGAACTTTGCTAGACTCCTGCTCTGCTGTGCCTACCCTGTTGCCCTCCTTGTCTAGGAGTGAGAAGGACTGGAACCTGCATCTCTATTTCCCCAGAACCAAAGGGACCCTAAGGACTTGCTGGCTTACCTCCTGTTCTGAAGTCTGAGGGACATCAAAGACTTTACTTTATCCTGCAACAGCACCTGAACATTGATTGCTTGCTGCACGTCTTACCCTGCCAAGGGGGTGCTGGGACATTGGAAGTACGTGTAAAGTGCTGCAACTTAAAAGTCCATGCATCGCCTTCAATAAGCTGGTTAGAACTGAAACATCTCCCCTCGGCACCAGCACATCATCACTGCTGATTAGGATGAGGGTACGGCATCAGAAGCTGCATGGCTTGATGATGATGCCTTGCCTACATCGCTAAGGAAATTCCAACAACACATCCTTGAATGCCCGGCATCTAGATTCAGCCGGATGAATGCCAACACATTGCCTTCCCTACTCCACATACCAGGCCCCCTCGATGGCACAACAAGGAACTTTTTCAGTAGGACAAGGTTAGTCCCTGTATCTGACCCACACCCCTTTGTGGTCGGCCTGCCTTTTCAGATTTCACTCAGTCTACTGACACCAGATAACCCCAGTTGGCGCTTTCTGCCTTTTAGCATTATGTTTGCAAATGTTTTTTAAAAGTTCATATATTGAATTCTACTTATTAGATTTTTGTCATTTTGGTCATGTTTTGATCATTAAATAAATATCTATTTTCCTAACCTGGTGTGAATTTTTTTGTGTGTGGTGTTTTCACTGTTCTACTGTTTTCATTCATTCAGGTAGTATTTATATAGCATTGCTTGTTACCCAAGAGGGTGTCTAGACTGTACTGTGATGTCAATCGAAGAGTCACGCTTTGAGGCAAAGAACCAGGATTAAAGACTCTTAGGGCCAGATATATCAATCAAGTTTGCATTCGCAAACAGTGCGAATCGCAACATTCGAGCATTTGCGAATGCAAAAATGCCTTTCAAGATTTATGAAAGGCATTCACAGTGCAATTTCAAGGAATCACTAAAATAGCGATTCCCTGAAATTGCGACTCCATTTAGGGAATCACAAATTGCGATTCTCTAAATAGGAAATCACCAATAGGGAATTTCTATTTGCGATTTCCAAAGCACATGTATCATACATTTCTTAAATGCAAATTGGGCATTTAGGAAATGCAATTACCACCAAATCCAATTTTTTGATAAGCATGTGCAATTGTTAAAAATGCATTATAAATGCATTTGAAAAAATGACATGTAGGGCACACATGTCCACAAATATTTTCTTGGGGTGCCTCAAAGGGGGCCTTAGGCCCCCAGCACCCTGGGGTTTGCATTACCTAATGTGCAAATTCCTAACAGGAATTCGCAAGTTAGGTAATGCAAAACCATTTGCAACTATGGGCCTACAGGCCCATAGGGATGAATGGAGTCCATTCCCTAATTGTGATTCAATAATAGTGATTGCGATTTTTAAGAAATCGCTACTATCGAAACCAATTTTCATACATCAGATTTTGCATTTCTTAAATAGCGATTTCTTAAAAATCGCTATTTAGGAAATGCAAACCGGGACTTTTTATACATCTGACCCACAGTTCCTTAAAGGAAAATGGTATGCGTTTAAAAAAGAAAAATGAAAAGCTTTTTATCATTTTTTAAGATGCGTCAGTATTCAGTAGGACCACTGCCTGCGCTTAAATAAAGTTTTCATTACCATTCTCAAAGGGGAAGGAGTCCTCTGGAGACCCATTTTCATTTGTTAATGGGTTACCACCTACTTCAAGTAGGTGGTAAAATGTGAATGTTTTATGACCACATTTTGGTCACAGAACATTCCTACATACCGCTGGGATTCAGTATTAGAATGGAATGCCCTGAACATTCCCCTTCTTAGTACTGACTTGGTACGTATTTGCAATTCCAATTTGCGATTTGGTAACATGCTACTGAATTGTAAATTAGAATTCATACATACAAAAATGCATTTTAGAGGTTGCAAATGGCCGACTCAGGTGGTGTGCGACCACAAAAATGGATGATACGTATGGCCCTCAGTGCTTCAAACTGTGTTGGTCTAGGAAGAGGCTTCATGTCACATAGTAGTTTTTGTAGTCTGTCTATAATTCTCAAATTAAAGGTACCAAATTTAGGAAAGCTTTGTGGCCCGCATTCTAATTGATCTTGCACAATTAACAAAGCCATATCCATGTATGTAACCCTTCCTTTGTCATCATGTGGTAAGGTTGCGTACCATCCGGAGGTGCCTCTTCTCCATCCCGTACTGCAAAAGTCACATCAACTCTCTTAAAACTTCTAATAGCTTCAACAAATGTAGTGATTTCAAATTCAGTTCTACAAAGGGCAAACAAATGAAAGATAACTTAAATGTTTTGATTTTGCTCCATATACATCAATTCTCAGTAAGCCATTCTCCAAATCTCAGCATGACTCTGTAAACTAATCAACCAGTTTGTTAGACCTGGCATCCTTGGCTTGGTCTCCGATGTCTTTTTTGCCACTGCTTCTCAAGTTTTGGTGTGTGCTGGACTCTGTTTTTGCTGTTGTTGGTACCCTGGGCACTTTACCACTGCTGACCAGTACTAAAGTGCAAGTGCCCCTGTGTAAATTGTATGTGTAATTGTCTTTTCCAGGATTGGCATATTTGATTTACTAGTAAGTCCCTAGTAAAGTGCACTAGAGGTGCCCAGGGCCTATAAATCAAATGCTACTAGTGGGCCTGCAGCACTGGTTGTTCCACCCTCATGAGTAGCCTTGTAAACATGGCTCAGACCTACCACTGTAGTGTCTGTGTGTGCAGTTTGAAACTGCCAATTTGACCTGGCAAGTGTCCCGACTTGTCAGGCCCACACCTTCCCTTTTTATACATGTAAGGCAACCCTAAGGTAGGCCCTAGGTAGCCCATGGGCAGGGTGCAATGTATGTTAAAGGTGGGACATGCACTGATGTGTTTTACATGTACTAACAGTGAAATACTGTCAAATTCAGTTTTCACTGTTGCAAGGCCTATCTCTCTTATAGGTTAACATTGGGGCTGCCTTTAAATATATTTTAAGTGCAGATTTCCTTTGGGAACAGATAGAAATTTGGAGTTTGGTGTGCCTGAACTCACAATTTAAAAATACATCTTTTGGTAAAGTTGTTTTTTAAATTGTCAGTTTGAAAATGCCACTTTTATAAAGTGGTCATTTTCTTGCTTAAACCATTCTGTGACTCTGCCTGTTTGTGGATTCCCTGTCTGAGTCAAACTGACAGTTGGGCTATTTATGAATCTCCTCTAGACAGTAATACAAAGGGAGCTGGAGTGTAGCCTGTATATCCTCATGAGCCATCTGGGCTGGAGTGGAGGGAGGACTGGTCACTTACACCTGAATGGGCTATGCCTGCCCTCACACAATGCAGTCTCCAGCCCCCTGGTGTGTGTCTGGGGCCAGGCCTGGGCACGGCAGGATCATGTGAACAACAGCAACTTTCCTTTGAAGTTTTCCTACTTCAAAGGCAGAAAGGGGTATAAGTATAATAAGTATTGGAACCAAATTTTTAGATCACTTCTGGAACCAAGGGGAACATCTGCCAAGGAGAAGAGCTGAAGACCTGAGGAGAAGTGCTGCCCCTGCCTGTGACTGTGTTGGGCTATCCAGCAATTGCGGCTTCTGCCTGTGAAAGTGGACAAAAACTGGACTTTGTTGTGCATTCCTGCTTGAGAAGAATCTCCAAGGGCTTGAACTGAGCTTGCCTCCTGTTTTGAAGTCTCAGGGCCATCAAAGGCTTCCTCAGCCAGCACCTGGACTCTCTGCTGAAACTCCTGCCCTGCTAAGTTGTGCCATATCCAGTCCCTGGGCCCTTGAAAGGTGAAGTTGGAAGAACCAGGACTGAAATCCATGCACAGAATACAGTATTGGGAAATTTACAACGCTTCATCTGCAACGTGGCTGATGAACGACGCGCCACCCGCTTTGCGACTAAAATCGATGGTCGACGCACTTGCGGCTGCTGATGATGCAACCGGATTTCTCACGCACCGTTGCTGGGCGTCAAAGTCATTGTGAACTTGCATGGATTTGAGGTGCCCCATCTGGAAATCGACGCATCGCTCTCCTGCGAGCGAGAAAAACAACTCATCACCGAACCGACTGGAGAAGAAGATGATGCACAGCCTCACTTGCGATTAAGGAATCCGTGCATCACTGACTCTTCCAATGCTGGCTCGCCGGTGCAGCTTTATTAAGATTCATATCTTGAATTTTGTGTATGTTGGATTTTTGTGACTTTGGTCTTGTTTGGTTTAGGTAAATATTGCCTATTTTTCTAAACTGGTGTGGTTTCCATTTTGTATTGTTTTCACTGTATTACTGTGAGTGGGGGCTAACCAGGTGTGTTTCTCCCTTGCCCTGACTAGAGTGTGGGTCCTTGCTTGGACAGGGGGTAACCTGAATGCCAACCAAAGACCCCATTTCTAACACAGTCATTGCACAACTCTTCACACAGCTCAATCAATCTCAGCCTGGCATTTTTTCACTAAATGACCAATACCAGCTTGGCACAATCTGACACAATAACCTGCTCTTTGCAGCAGCTTGCCATTCTTTACAATTTCTTTGTATTCACATAAAGCTTCAATTCTGCTGAACTATGGGCCAGATCTACGAAGCCTTTAAAATGCTTTTTGGCACATACCAACCCTATTCTGCGAGTAGGTAACCTATTACTGACTCGTTATTCGGAAGGGGCGTGCCAAGGGTGTCACTTCCTAATACCGAATCGCACTTGTATGTATGAATGTTTTGCGACTGGAATGCTGTCACAAACCATTCATACATTACCGACTCCGTGGAGGGGTTGGTAACCATTTGTAAACCGGAAGGGGTGCCCAAAGGACTCCTTCCCCTTTGTGAATGGGGTGCCAACATTTTTTCACTTTCAGTTTTCTTTTTGTAATGTATCCCATTTTCATTTAAGTTTAAGGAAAACAGGCTACATTACAAAATAAGATTGCTTTATTTAAAAAGCAATCACAGATCCCAGCAGGCTACCATCCCTGTGGTTGTGGCCATTGCCAAATGGGTCACAGATTGCGACCAGACTCATAAATATTAATGAGCCAGATCTCGTGCGACCCATAGTGTTAAACACACTGTTGTTCATAGCTGTTAATGATTTCCTAATAGCAAATCACAAATATTCGCTGTTAGCCAATCACAAACATCAAGCTATGTAAATCTGGCCCCATGTGATATAAACTAACAGTCTTTGGGGGTCATTCTGACTCCCGCCGGCCGCGGTAACCGCAGGGCCGGCGGGAGCTGCTGAATGACCGCACCGCGGTCAAATGACCGCGGCGGCCATTCTGAGTTTCCCGCTGGGCTGGTGGGCGACTGCCAAAAGGCCGCCCGCCAGCCCAGCGGGAAACCCCCTTCCATGAGGATGCCGGCTCCGAATGGAGCCGGCGGAGTGGAAGGGGTGCGACAGGTGCAGTTGCACCCGTCACGATTTTCAGTGTCTGCTTGGCAGACACTGAAAATCTTGGTGGGGCCCTGTTAGGGGGCCCCTGCAGTGCCCATGCCATTGGCATGGGCACTGCAGGGGCCCCCAGGGACCCCACGACACCCGTTACCGCCAGCCAGGTTCTAGCGGTCAAAACCGCCAGAACCAGGCTGGCGGTAAGGGGGTCGGAATCCCCATGGCGGCGCTGCCTGCAGCGCTGCCATGGAGGATTCCCCAGGGCAGCAGGAAACCGGCGGGGCACCGCCGGTTTCCCGTTTCTGACCGCAGCTGTACCGCCGTGGTCAGAATGCCCATGGGAGCACCGCCAGCCTGTTGGCGGTGCTCCCGCGGTCGTTGGCCCTGGCAGTCCATGACCGCCAGGGTCAGAATGACCCCCTTAGTCTGTCCCTTCTAAAGAAAACAAAAAGAACAATTCAACAACAGGAATATTCAGCTGACTTTTTCTCAATTAAAAAATAGTGGCACAAATCAATGAAATCGCAACCAGTACGAAATCACCTAATCAGTGCAGTCACCTTTACCCATCAGAATCCACTAACATTAGTACACTGTTGTACCCTGTCAAACTAAGGACCTGTAGCCATTCCAAGGCTTTAAAGTGCCACTCCAAGATCGCAGTGTCATAGCATTTATGTAGCTGGGTGCAACAGTTGACCAACAAGAGGTGTCAGTGGGTCAGTTGAGAATTAAGTGGAGTTTCTCAATTGGTTTTGCTCTTACACCTCCTTTCCCCAAACTGTCACGCTTCACAGACTACAGAGTCTTACACAATTACAACTGACTTTGAGTTTTACTTTAAGAAAATCCTTGGTGGTTATATCATGCTGGATTGAGACACTGCATCTTTGTTGCACATATGTTTCTGTAGAAAATTATTGGGGTGTGCCTTTCCCCTTGTTCTGTGACATGCCCAATAAAAAACATTGAAACGCAAATGAAGGTGAACGAATAACCTGTTATTTTTCTGCGCCAAATGCATTCAGCCATTCTAACTCTGACAAAAGTGGCAATATTTTTCTAAAATTATTTAATAAGTGTCACAGGAAGGTTTAAACTACTGCCCCCCAATGTGGACTCCTAGAAACCTATGGTGGAGAACAACTGTATCAATGACACCTTACCTTTACTTCGAAGAACGGCTGTGAAAAATCATTTCTATTGCAACTGTAGAAGAGGCCCCTAGTGATAAATCTGAAATATGTCTCCCTTTCTACCAACACCTAATCCATATCTATGATGAGGCACTGGAGCATGAGGTATTGCACGCAGTGTATTTCAATCTAGCTTCCTTTGTACTGACTCACTACAACTGGAGTTGGGCTTTATGATTTTCTCTCAGGTAATTCGTTTTTGTGCTACCGTTCAGCATCACTGATTGCAAACATCACGTCCACGTCTTACAGTTCCTACTGATGTATACAATAAATCTGCTGCTCTGAAGACAATCATTTGGCCTGTTCCGTTTACCAGAGATGCCCTTTATAATACGGTATCCATGCAAGCTCACGTACAAGAGATGAGACAGTAAATTTTAGACGTTCACCACTGATAATCTTTCCTCAACACGGCTACCAAAACTACTGTTGTCCCCATTTGCAAGCACCCCGGAATGATGTGGCTTCTTTACTACACCGGTTAAACACCACTACCTTCGGGTAAACTTACACATCTCTTGTTTTGAGTATTTATTCCCCCCAAAAATTGGAACAAAGCACAGAATTGGTGGTTCTGCAGCAAACAACTCATGTTCGAAAATCAACCCCTCATTTTACCCCAATTAAGTTTAGGTAGTGTAGTAAACGAACACCAATCTAGTGTTCGTTGCGGTCTGTCATGATGGGGATGTGCAGGCTGCGCTTCCGAGGTCATGACAGAGTGAGCTATTATAAATAAAGAGGAGGGACTTGGTAAGGCAGTCCCCAGCACTACATTGGTGACAAGGGCAGTAAGGTGACTCCCATGCGCATTGGGGAGCCCCCTAATTCGACACAGCAATGAGGCTCACAAGCTGATTAAAAAAAAAAAACTGAGAGGAACAGCAAATCAACAGGAACACAAGGCTGCTGAACATAACCTGCCTCGCCCTTCAGGCTAGAGTGAATGCACAGTGATAGGACAGTGCACACCAGGGACTGATAATTTCACAAAAATGTAGCTAAATACATTAAAAAAAAAAACATTTGACGGGGAAGATCAGAGAGCTAAATTCATAATTACAGTGAACATTTCACAGGTAGGATACACCTACAGAACAACCAATCAGCCAACCACGTAAATTGGCAACCCCATAGGCCCAATGGCAGACGACCAGGCACAGGTGGCGTCCCGCTCAAGTGAAGCCACAACACAACATCATGGGTGCTCTACCGCCATACAGTGAGCTGGCGGACCAAACGACTGCCTCGCCACAGTGAAAGATCTGGGTTGGCAGGCTGGAGAACTACTTTCTAGCCACCAGAGAGCATAATAGAGCTGGGAAGTGGTCGCTGTTACTCCATTTTGGGGCAGATGAGGTCTACAAGCTGTTCAAGCACTTGCCCGACACTGGAGGCATTGATGACTTTGATGCAGCCTTGTGTGTCCTCAATGCTCACTTTGATCTACAATTCAATCCTGACATTGAGCGATTCAAGCTCTGACAAGCATGCCAAAGGGAGGGTGAGTAGATCGATCAGTTCTAAGCGCAGCTATGAGAACCTACAAGCACCTGCATGGCGGACAACCAACCCAAAGAAATTAGTGCACATATCATTCAGGGGTGCAGGAGCAAAGTTCAAAGGGGCCTTATACTAAGACAACCCAGCTTCACCCTGGAAGATAACCTTATTATAGCTCGGTCGCATGACCTGTCAGCAGCCAGGGTAGAGGAGATGGACCTCGCCAAGAGCAAGCAGGTGAAAAACAACAGGCCATAAATGTGGAATGGACTGACCTGGTAAAGACCCAGCAGCTGAGAACGACTAACCGCTCTCCTCCTATGGCAAAGCGGGGTAGACAATGTGCCTACTGCGGCATGAAAGAACACTTCCTGAAGGACTGCCCAGCATGTGGGAGAACATGCTCTAATTGTGGGTGACCAAACCACTTTGTGGCTGTATGCAGGGAAGGTTATCGAGGCAGAGGATCAAGGGATCGAAAGAAGTGGCCCAAGCAGATCAAGCAGCTGACAACAGCAGACCCAAGACCACACGGAACACGTACCCAGGCCACCCGAGACTGGGTTGAAGACACCTCGGAAGAGGACAAGGAAGAAGAGGCATTCTTAATATCATTTTCTGAGAGCCCTAAAGTGACATAGAAGACCGCGGCCAACCTGCGAGATTGACATTGAGGGATCCACAGTGAAGACACTGGTGCCTCAGTTAATGTGATGGGAATGCAGCAATACCGATGCCTCTGACCACGTCCATTGTTGGTGACATCCAAAACCGAAATCTTCATTTATAGGAGCAACACCCCCTGCTGCTGAAAGGGAAAATGTCTGTGGTAGTCAAAGCGGGACGCTGGGGAATCCAGACCACGTTCCATGTCATAGACTGTGAGGCAGACATTTTGCTCGGCAGTCACTCTGCTGAAGACCTGGGGTTGGTTTCTTTCACACTGTGCTTGTGGGTCATCCAGGATGATGATCTACTGAAGTGATTTACAGAGCTGACTACTGACCTCGGACGACTGTAGGCCCCTCCAATCCATCTCCACATAGGTAAAACAATCAAGCCTGTCACCCTCAGACACCACCGCATCCCTTTTCATCTTTGCCTGCTGGTGAAGCAGGAATTCCAAAACTGGAAGACCTTGGAGTAATCGAAAGGATAACAGGACCTACCCCATGGGTATCTCCCTTGGTAGTAACTGAGAAACTGAACGAACTGGGAAAGATAAGACTCTGCATTGATATGAGACTTCCTAATGCTGCTATCAAGCTCATGAGGCACATCACGCCAATCATTGATGACATCATCGCAGAATTGAGTGAGTCGAAGTGTTTTTCAAAACTTGATCTCAATGCCAGCTATCACCAGCTGGAGCTTGTGGAAGAAAGCCGCTACATAACAACCTTCTCCACACACCTTGGTCTGAGACGTACAAAAACTCAGCTTCGGCATATCCTCAGCACCTGAGATCTTTCAGGATGCCATCAGGAAGATACTATCAGTGCTGCCTGGAGTCATGAACATGAGCAATAACATTCTGATCCTTTCAGTCACTGCTGAGACCATCGTCAACACCTGGAAGCAACACTCCGGCGGCTGTCGGAGTACCGCCTCACGCTCAATAGACAAAAGTGTTTGTTCTTCCAGTCGACCATTGAATTCTTTGGATATGTATTTACTCAGAAGGGTGTGAGGTGGACCGGAGGAAGTTGCTAGCAATAAAACAAGCGCTAGCCCCTTGGAACGTGACGGAGGTGAGAAGCTTCCTCGGGATGGCCACACACTGGGGAAGGTTAATTCCCAATTTGGCACCCATTTCAGAACCCCTGGGATCGCTCATCAAGACAGACACCCTATGGCAATGGGCACCTGAAAGGAGGAAGCATTCAGGGCCCTAATGCTGTTTGACACCATGATGTCCTACTTTGACCAAACACGGAAGACAGAGTTGATTGTCGATGCTAGGCCAGTGGGCTAAGGTGCAGGAAGTGGGCACCTCTTGTATACGCCAGTAGGGCTCTTACACTGACAGAACAGAGATGTGTACAAAATGAAAGAGAGGCCCTAGCGATAAAGTGGGCATGTCAACACTTTCATCTGTATTTGTGTAAGAGGCTCTTCACCATGGTCACAGACCATCAGCCCTTCGTACCACTGTTCAGAGGTACAGCTCATCACCTACCCCGAAGGATAGAACGATGGGCTGTATAACTGCAGCCATATTGTGTGAAAGGTGTGTACAGGCCAGGAGAGAGGAATCCAGTGGATTTTCTGTCCCAACACCCAGTTATATCAGATGATAATTGTTGTGAAGCAGACAACAATGCCAGGGAGGCCCACATCAGCACTATTGCAAGCCACAGTTGCCCAAAATATGTACTTCTGGAAGATATCACCGAAGACATTGGAGATGATGTGGTGCTGATGAGGGTAAAAGAGACCCTAGGAAAGGGATAGTGGACAGACTTCTTGAAAGGAATTGATAGGTGGACGGAACTGAACAAGAGAGACAGAGGAAACTATGGAGAGTTCGCAGTAAGCTCAGTTCCACCCAAGAAGGGCCGATACTCTGGGGACATTGGCTGGTTATACCACAAAGCCTGCAACTCCCGGTCACTCAGCTTTCTTATGGTGGCCATCAAGGTACAGCCAAGATGAAGGTCCACATGCGAGAAAAAGTGTGGTTCCCAGATCTTGAGCAAGAAGTGGAGAACCTCATTAGACAGTGTCCTGGGTGCCAGCCTACGAGTGCCCCCGAAGCGCCCGATCCCATTAAGATGGTTGACACCAGTGACCAACCATGGTCAAAACTCAGTCTCGATTTTGGCAGTTTCCCAGATGGTCATGTCACCATGGTGTTGGTAGAAGGGTACTCTAAGTATCTGATAGTAGAGATCATTACCTCCACCTCTCATTCCAATGTAGCGCCTGTGCTTGAAAAAGTCTCTGCCATGTTCGGGCTGTCTGGAGAAATGAAGACAGACAATGGACCCTCTTCCAAGGAACTGACTTTCAATCATTGATGAGGGACTTGGAAATACACCATTGGCGCATCACGCCTCAGTGGGGGAGTAGAGCGGTTCATCTGCACTCTGAAACAAATGTTACAGATATCCATCCTTGAGGCCCATGACCCGGAGACAAGCCTTTACCATTTCCTTCGAGAGTATTGAAGCACTCCCCACTGCACCACGGGACATGGTTTACATGTTTAGTAGTATAAAGCAAGATGTGTTGCCTACATCTCCTGGATGGCAACCACCACCGTTTCAACGCAAACAGACCCCATACCAGAGAAGGAATGACTGGGCAAGTCAAAAGAGGGGCGCCGCAGTCCGATGCCTGCAGGTTGGTGACAAGTTGATTCTGAGAGAGCGCAAACCAGGCTGGAAGTTTCGTATGACCTGGAGTCTGGAGAGTCAGCCAAGTACAAGGGACAATGATGGCCACCATCAAGGGACATGAAGAAGTGGCAAGGAACATTTTGTGGTTTTGGAGAATTAGCATCACCGATGAGCCAGAGGAAGTAGCAAATATGGACAAGTCTATGCGGACAACTGATTGATGACGTCCTACCCTCTGGTGCGCGAGGATCAGGGTGCCAGTGGCAGGGCAAGAGATCAGGATCAGCTGGGGCTCTCTGCAAACTGTGAACAACCAGATGCGGTGCCACCCAGGTCTCGGCCATATCACCTGAGACCGAATCCACAGCCCAGCCAGAAGCTGAGGGACTTTGCATGCTGACAGAGTGACTGTACGTTGCGATCCAGTTGGGGGGGATGTAGTAAATGAATATTGGTCTACTGTTTGTTGGGGTCTGTCATGACCTTGATGCGCAGAGGTGCTTCCAAGGTAATGGCAGAGCGTGCTTATAGAAATAAAGAGGTGGGGCTTGGGAAGGCAGTCTGCACCAGCAGCCAACACAGCGTGTGTGTATTATTGCTGCCGACCTGATGCATGCCTGTTCAAGCGTGTGCCTTGCCCCATGCGTGGCTCAGCACTACAGATAGGATTGAAAATTATGCTATGGAAATCTTTAGGGCAGTGAACTTTGTCACATAACTCGACATTCTGGTATGTGTGCTAGGAGGTGTTACCATTCAAATCCATAATCATATTTGGGTCTTGCTTGTATTGCTTTATATCACGTGTCTAGGTGTAAACAATCACTTTTAAATCAATTTTCTAAAAATAGCAATTTTCATGGTAATTTAAGTACCCTTTTATAATTTCTGAACTAAAAACAAAGTAATCATTCTGTTTTTTATAAATGTAAATAATTTGAATTTTACATGGATTTAATTTTAAAGATTGTTTTCTGGCACAGAGACGGGATTATTAGATTGTTTTATCAAGTAATAAAGATGTTTTTCTGATACCGGGATGTGATTGTTATATTACTTTATTATGTTTTTCACGTGTTCCTGTTTCAGGGGATTCACAATTTGCTTAATCAAGTTTGAATCGAAACTGATGGAGCTTTCCTTTCTCGATCTGGAAGCTTAAAAAAAGCTGAGTTGCCATATTTGTTAGTTTGCTACGATGTGGTTAACGCTGGCTGAGTGACTTTTGGCATATGTATCACTATTACAAATTGTTATTACCTAATTGCGATTCTCTGCTCTTAAAAACAGTTACCTACCATTCACAAAGGGGAAGTTGTCCCTTGGGACCCCTTCCCGTTTGCAAATGGAATGGGAGTAGGTGGTAAAATGCAAAGGTTTTGCGACTGCATTTCAGTCACAAAACATTCCTACATATCGTTGTAATTCAGTAATCAGAACAGATGTCCTTGACACGCCCCTTCCTAGTACCGAATCAATATATATGTGCAATTCCAAATTGCGATTCTGTAACATGTTACTGAATCTCAAATTAGAATTCATACATACGAAAATACATATTTGAGGTCACAAACGGCCACTTCAGGCCATTTGTGACCATAAAAATGCATGATAAGAATGGCCTTATTGGCCAGATGGACGAAATTGCAGGCTTGCGATTTCCAAATGGTGAATTTTAGAGATTCACTATTAGGAAATCGCAAACTGCGATGTACAACTGTGTGTTTGACACCATTAGCGATTAGCAGTGGGTCGCAAATAAACCTGCCACCTCAATATTCATGAGGCAGGTCACAACCACCCTTTGTGACTGGCTACAATCACAGAGATGGTGGCCTGCTGAACCATATCTGTGGTTGCTTTTTCAAACAATGTAGCCCGTTTTCCTTTAAGAAAAATCTGATGCATTACAAAATAGAAAATGAAAAGTTTTTTGCACCCCATTCCCAAAAGGGAAATGGTCCCTTTTGCGGATGGCTTACCACCAACTTGAAGTTGGTGGTAGTTGCAAATGTTTTGCAACTGTATTCTCAGTCGCAAACCATTCCTACACCGTTGGCACATCCCTTACTAATACCAAGTAGCTACCCATTTTGCGATTCGGTAATAGATTACTAAAAAGCAAAATAGGGTTTTATTCATCGGAAATGTCCTTAACAACTCGGATGTTTAGCACACAAGTTTAAACTCGGTCACCGGAACAATGTATGGCTTTTTCTCTGCCTTAACAACACATGTGACAACCTACGCATATGCGTGGTTAGGGAAAAGAAAAAGCCAGAGTGGATCGGGAGAGGAAGCGATGAGGTAAGTGGCGCTGGGGGGCGAATTAAGGTCTTGAGGTGGCTATTTTGTTTTTTAAGGCGTGGAGTGGGGATTTGGGATTTTTGGTGGGGTTTGGGGGGGGGGTCGGGCTATTTTTTTTTAGGAGCGGGAGTGGGGGGTATGAGTATTTTCTTTTTATTTAGGTCTTAGAGTGTGGGCGAGGTAGTTTATTTTTGAAGGATTGGGTGAAGGGCGGGAGGAGGGAGGATAGAAAAGGAGGAAGGATTGGGAAAGGATGTGGTGAGGTAAGTGAGGTTGGGGCAGGGCTGGTGGGTAGTTTTTAGCAGTGGGGTGGATTTAGGGTGGGTGGGGGTGTCGGGGAAGTTTAGTACTTAGGGGCAGTGGTGGGGGCAGGGTAGTTTTTTAGGGCTCAGGGTAGGTGGGGGATTGGGGTAGTTTAGTTTTAAGGGGCGAGGGTAGGTGGTAGCTTATTTTTAGGGCTTAGGGTGGGTGTGGGGTTGGGTAGTTTACTTATTAGGAGAGGAAAGGTCTTAGGACTCAGGAGGGTGGGCGGTGTCAGAATAGTTTAGTTTTATGGGGTAGGATTGGGGGGTCAGGGTAGGTTGTTTTTAGGGTTCAGGGTGGGTGGGGGGTTAGGATAGTTTAGCTTTTAGGGGTGGGGTGGGGATTGGGATAGATTTTTTTGATGGCTTAGGGTAGGGGGGTTGGGGTAGTTTAGCTATTAGGGGTAGGGGGAGTTCTAGTTGTCCAGGCAGGTGGGGAAGGTTGTATCACAGAACCACACATGCTGTTTCACATGCAGTTTCCAGTTATGGCTTTACTAGGCATGCATTTACAACAACATTTGTAGTAAAGGCATGTGTGGTAAAGGCCTACATGGAAATGACACGGTCATGGTTCCAGCCGCGCTGTTAAGGCATGCGTTGTTCCAGCATGCGTGGGTCTGTCATAAAACCGATGTATTCAAAAATGCTTTTTTCTGTAAATTGGGCCTTTTGTGAACAGAAAAAAGCTTTGTACATCTGGCCTTTGTTCATAAAGCTCACACTGCCATGATCACCTGTTGACTTTCCTCTCAGCCAGTGTGATTTTGGAGCATGTGATTCTCCAGTAAATGGTGCATGAATGGATTAGCCTCTCCCACTTTTTCCGGTGGACTTTAATAAACTGCTCATTGAATAGTCTTATCTGCAGGCATGTGTAACAGTCCCTTTCTTCAAGGCATCAGGTAGCTAGAAGCAGCATTTTCTGCTCTTTGTACCAGTTGACACTTGCTCAGAGCAGGTGGCAAATGGAAGCATTAAATCCCACATAATTCAGGTTTCCATGTTTTTTTATGGCCAGCAAATCTGGTCCTACACAGTATTTTTTCATTACATAGGGCTTAAATTGTAATTGCATGATACCAGTGCTAATTTACCACATAGTAATAATACACATTACTTGAGTAGGACCATTTCCGTTGTGTGTTTAGGCTGACGGTATTATTTAAACACATACTGACAACCTTCAATGGAATGTCATAGCTGAGCCAATAGTTTTTGTACCAGGGTTTTTGTCAAGGCTGTGCGAGAAGTATTTAAGCAAGAAAATTGCATACATTTTTGTTTCCTTATTAGAATGATTTTGATCTGGGAACAGTGTACTCTTTGATGAAGATGAAAAGGAATATGCTGTGGATCCAAGGTGCAGGCGATGTGAATACGTGGAGCAGATAGGGTTCCGTTTCTTTGAGAGAGTCATATGAACAACAGGATTAGTGGGGAAAATAAGAAAATCATCAAGCCTTGTAAAATCGAGGTATAAATAAATTCTCATGAGCCAGAGGAATAAGCACATTCATCTGGAAACTGCGGAACGTAGGTACATATGGAATCATCTGAAAACAGTTTCTGCATTCACTCAATAACAATGTACAATCAGCCCCCATCCTTAGAGAAAATGGCACAATACTGCTCTCTGGCTGCTTCATGGTCTGAGTTACACATATTCCACCCTCACTAATACTGTGCCATCAGGGCTTCTACTGCAGACATACATGCTATTCGTAATGTTACTGTCCAACTTTGGGCCACTCAGCAGATGGCCCTTCACCATGTGGACCTAATTTTGAGTTATACTGAATATTCTGTCAGTAAGCGATACAACAGTGTACAATTGCAATTTTTACTGGGTGGAAAACTCACTTGAAGCTACATGTCATGAAATCAGGGAATCACTTGCAGTAGTGGGCTTGGTAATTAAGGATTTTACATATTTTTCCCAATTCTGAGTTTGATCACTTGTAATGGTGGATATCTGACATGAAGATACCATCTGGAATCAGTAACTGATCCCTTTATCTCCAACTTCATTTACTAACCATCTTATAATAAGTTCCTGATTTCTACTACTGTGGAATAATGGCCCTCCCAATGGATAATGTACCACATGTCCTCCTCTCTTTTTGCCATAAGTCCACCCCCCTAATTTAATGGACTCTTCATTTCCTCACTCCTGATTTTGCTAGAAGTGTATGTGAACATGCCTCACAGATGCCCTTTGCCAGGAAGTGGTATTCAGGGCTTGCAATTTGATTTGAAGATGGCTGAAATTTTAAAAACAGCTCTGCTAATAAAGTAATCAATGTGCTTAGTCGAAACTGTTTCAAATGAATCCAGTTCTGCAAGAGCATTTGTGACAATTTTGTCTATTTTCTTATGCCTTGCCTGGATGAATGAAATATAGGCCCTCATTAAGAACATGGCTGTAATCACCGCTGCGCCGGCGGTAACTACCGCCAATAGGCTGGCGGTCCGGACCGCCAAATAATGAAGCACATGAGAAACAGCCAGTGTGAAATCCACACACTGCCAGCAGGGAAGTGCCGACAACGACCGACGAGGCCTCCCACAGGCCAACTGAAAGGACCCACCTGCCCAACAAATAATGAAGCACAGGACCGCCGTCAGTTACGGGGCGGAAATGAACCAGATAACAGGAAACACTCACCGTAGGCACACACAACACGCCGAAGCAGACAAGGAGAGAGAGTTGTAAATAATGCCAGTTCTGCTCCTTGCAATATACCTCCAAGACTGCAACCGCTGACGAAGATGATGACGGTTAGTAGCACAACCTAGTAAACAAGGGAAGAAAGGTCAGAGTTACACACCCACCCACCCTTCAATGCACTCCCAACCCCTCACACCATCACAAGCCTTACACACCAGAACAAGAGGTACTTACCTGCCACAAGGCTAATAAAACCGTCCAAAAGTACATGCATGTGCACACCACACCATCACAATGAAACAATGAACCACGTCTCTATATTGTGCCAACAGCAACACTGGGCACACAAATGTTATTCCAACGCTAAAATGTAATGTCCAAATAAGGTCATTGGTCAATCCATGCAAAACAAGCTGAGGGGCCCATATGGCCTGAACTTGACTTCCACATGTGCACATGGTACTCCACCATAAAGGGACATCAATGGGGCAGCCAGGCACCTCAGGGAACAGGGGCAGGGGGTAGTGGGGGTGGGGACTTAGATCTGGGAAGGCTTGGGCTTACGTTTGGGAGGTGGAGGGTGTGAGAAAACAGGGCTGATTGCAGAGGCCCCATAACTTTTTGCCCCCATTTTCCTCTTTTTGCTGGTGTTTTCCTGACTTTGATGGTGCCCTGGGTACTGCTAACCAGTCCCAGGGCCTGTGCTCTGTGTAAAATGGATATGCAAATTAGGCTAATTATAATTGGCTAAGTTAACCTACCTATAAGTCCCTAGTATATGGTAGGGCATGTAGGTTTAGGGACCACAGCATAGGTGGTGCACACCTAGGTGCACTGCTGAGGTGCCCAGTGTCATTTTAAAAGCAAGCCTGCCTTGCTGGCTGCTTTTAAATTAAAGTTATATGCAAATTCGACTTTGGAATTAAAGGTACTTCCAAAGTCTTAAACTACCTTATTTTTACATATAAGTCACCCCTAAGGTGTGCCCTATGTGCCCCTAGGGCTGGGTGCCATGTAACTATAAGCAGGGACTTTATAAAAATAGATTTATAAGCCCTGGTGAGGTAAAAACAGCCAAATTCGTTTTTCCCTCATTGAAGTAAATGGCCTTCATAGGCTAGAATGGGCAGACTTTATTTTAAATTTTAAAGTCTCCTTAAATGTTACATACCAAGAATTTGGTATCAAATTAATTGTTGTAATAAATCCCACAACTTCCAGTTGTTGGATTTAATATAACTTGTTCAGGTACAAAGTTTAGACTTTACCTAAAAAGTTGCCAATTTCAGCTCTGCATTGTTTTTGCTGCTGTGCTCTGATTGGCCAGCCTGCAGCAGCTTCTGCCAGGCTGCCTTGATGAGGTGTGAAGTGGCCAGGCTTCACACAAAGGAATGTGCTTGGGGGAGAGAATCTCCCCTCAGCAGATGGTGAGGCAGGAAGGGGGAGGGCTGCCAAACTGGTCTTCAAAGGCAGAGAAGGACATTTGCAGCACCCAGCAACACCCCCACATCCTGCAACCCCAGACAATTAGGTGTCCCCTTGATTAGATTAGGAGAGGGCAGGAGAGGGGTGTGTTTATGATTTTTAGCCACACCAGTGGGTGGGCTCAGCCAGATGTAACCTCCAAAAATCAGATTCATCCATGTTGGATTTTTAGAGACTGTTGCCTTCTGGGATGGATTTTTGCCACACTTCCCAGGAAGTGGTCATCACAGGGGGACGACCCTGTCCCTGATTGGAGAACCAGGGCCCCCCTGCTTTTCACCCAGGAGCAAGGATAAAACTGGCAGACCTGCACCCACACCTCAGATCCCCTCCAGAAATCAACAAGAAAGGAACTAAAGAAGAAGAAGGACTGCCCTGCTGGACCCCTGGCCTGCACCTGGACCCTGCACTCAGAAGGACTGCACCAGCTGCACACTTGGGCTTCACCACAAGAAGGACTTTGCCTGGCTTCAACTGGTTCAAGGAGGGACTCCCTGTTTGCTACAGGTGAGAAATTGCTAAACCAGAGTCCCCTGCACCAACTCCTGAAGAAAGCGACCAGCTGACCACTGTCCAGTGGCCAAAAAGGAGTTTGCGCCAGGTGCATTCTGGGAGTTGAAGTCCGCACCCCCCAAGGACCATCACAGAACTTCTGGACCCTTGGGGTGAGCTGTGGACCCCAAAAGAACCTTAAAAGAACATCTAGGTGAAGCCCCAGAAGTTTGGAAAAGATTTGAGAATTTTTGGAAAAAAGCTCCAGAGAGGGACCGACCCGCCGCGGAAATTCTAGCCGGCTTGCCTCAACCGCGACCCGGCCTGACTTCGTGGTTCGTCCCGGTAAAGAAAAACATCCAAAAAAGAGACTAAGTCCGAACGTAAAAAGTTGACCGGGACCTCCCAGCCATCGTATCCGAGAAGGGCTCCATGGACGTCGGATCAAGATCCAGGTTTACCCCGGTCGAAGGATTTTCATCTCGAAAAAACGACTAAGTCCGAAGGTAAAAGTCTCCACCGAGGAAACCCACATCGCGTATCCGGACAAGGGCTCCAGGAGGTCGGATTCAACTGGCAGGTTTGTCCCGGTGAAGAAAAACTTCAAAATAAAGACTAAGGGCCTCATTATGACCCTGGCGGTACAGAACCGCCAGGGTCAACGGGGGCGGGAGCACCGCCGACAGGCCGGCGGTGCTCCCTTGGGCATTCCGACCGCGGCGGTAACGCCGCGGTCGGACCGGGACAACTGGCGGTCTCCCGCCAGTTTCCCGCTGCCGAAATGAATCCTCCAAGGCGGCGCAGCATGCTGCGCCGCCTTGGGGATTCTGACACCCCCTACCGCCATCCTGTTCCTGGCGGTTCGCCCGCCAGGAACAGGATGGCGGTAGGGGGTGTTGCAGGGCCCCTGGGGGCCCCTGCAGTGCCCATGCCAATGGCATGGGCACTGCAGGGGCCCCCGTAAGAGGGCCCCGCTAGTATTTCACTGTCTGCATAGCAGACAGTGAAATACGCGACGGGTGCAGTAGCACCCGTCGCACCTTCCCACTCCGCCGGCTCGATTACGAGCCGGCTTCATCGTGGGAAGGTTGTTTTCCCCTGGGCTGGCGGGCGGCCTTTTGGCGGCCGCCCGCCAGCCCAGGGGAAAACTTGGAATACCCTCCGCGGTCTCTGGACCGCGGAGCGGTATTTTGGAGGTCGGATTCAACTGGCAGGTTTGTCCCGGTGAAGAAAAACTTCAAAATAAAGACTAAGGGCCTCATTATGACCCTGGCGGTACAGAACCGCCAGGGTCAACGGGGGCGGGAGCACCGCCGACAGGCCGGCGGTGCTCCCTTGGGCATTCCGACCGCGGCGGTAACGCCGCGGTCGGACCGGGACAACTGGCGGTCTCCCGCCAGTTTCCCGCTGCCGAAATGAATCCTCCAAGGCGGCGCAGCATGCTGCGCCGCCTTGGGGATTCTGACACCCCCTACCGCCATCCTGTTCCTGGCGGTTCGCCCGCCAGGAACAGGATGGCGGTAGGGGGTGTTGCAGGGCCCCTGGGGGCCCCTGCAGTGCCCATGCCAATGGCATGGGCACTGCAGGGGCCCCCGTAAGAGGGCCCCGCTAGTATTTCACTGTCTGCATAGCAGACAGTGAAATACGCGACGGGTGCAGTAGCACCCGTCGCACCTTCCCACTCCGCCGGCTCGATTACGAGCCGGCTTCATCGTGGGAAGGTTGTTTTCCCCTGGGCTGGCGGGCGGCCTTTTGGCGGCCGCCCGCCAGCCCAGGGGAAAACTTGGAATACCCTCCGCGGTCTCTGGACCGCGGAGCGGTATTTTGGAGGGGGGAAGTCTGGCGGGCGGCCTCCGCCGCCCGCCAGACTTAGAATGAGGGCCTAAGTCAGAAGGTAACTTTTTAACCGAGGCCTCCCGCGACCTGTAGCCGAGCAGGGCTCCATCGCGGTCGGCCTGAAAGTTTGACTTTGCCCCGGTCGAGGTGCAACCAGATGACCCGATTGGCGCTTTTTGTTTCTAAGCGCTAGAAAAGTAATAATTCTTTAAAAATTCATATCTCCGGTTCCCCTGAACCGATTTTAATAATTTTTGTGTCATTTTAAAGATAAAAATATAAACTATTTTTATAAATTGGTTTTGGATTTTTAAACTGTTTCCTGTGTTTTATTTAATTACTGTTTTGTGATATTTGAATGCTTTACACTTTGTCTCCTAAGTTAAGCCTTGACGCTCGTTGCCAAGCTACCAAGGGTTGAGCTGGGATTAATTTACTGAGACCTAACTGTACCTATGTGGAGGTTAGTGGCTTGTTGCTAGGTGTAGGTACCTACCTGCCCTACCAATAACCCATTTTCCAACAGAGGGGGTTTGGGATTGCTCTTGAAAGGTGGGGGAGTGGGCTTGGACTGGGGGGTGGCAGATGGACCTGTGGCAGCACTGGGCTTCTTCCTCTCTGGGGAAGGGGCACAGGAATGGGAAGGGCAGACTGGGGGAACCTACACGAGTAAGGAGTGGACAGGGCAAGGAGATGTGCACGTTTAGGGACGAGCCAGGGTGGGCCAGTGGGTATGAACAGGTCAACATGGGACATGAAAAGGTTTTTAGGGGCAGTTGGGGTGGACATGGAGGAAGGTGTGGGAGTGGAGGGTGTGCTTGTAACTGTTGTAAGTGTGCTGGAGTGGGTGTCCAGGAACGTTTGAGTGTCTTGGGAGGGAGGTGGACACAGTGGGACAAGACAGGCAGCTAGTGTAAATGGATGTTGTCTAGATGTCTGCAGGTCTGGTGAGTGTGCTGCATGTGTCAGTCAATGTCGTTGTGGTGAGTGCAGGTGTGGTGTCTGGGGTGGATGACTGAATGTCACATGTTGTGGTGACTGCATGAATGGGGCCAGCAGCAGTGACTGAGGGTGCAGTGCTTGTGGGTGTGCATGTTGAGGTGACAGACAGGGAGGAGGGAGAGGTGGACACACTGGGGAAGTGGATGTTGTTGTGTGTGCCTTTGTATGTTGGCTGGTGTGTATGCCTGTGGTGGGAAGTGTGGTGCTTGTGTTTCTTTGTGTGCTTCATGTGTGTTGAAGTGTGTGCATGGCTGTCTGAATGTGTGATTGGGATGGGTGAAGGGGTGGGGTGATGGATGGGGTAGAGGTGGTTGGAGGGGGGACGGAAAGACCAAGGACACTGGCTGCCATCAAAGAGGAGGCCAGAGCCTGACAAGATCTCTATAGGCCAGACATGGCACCATGAATGCCTTACAGGTATTTATTGCATTGCTGCTTCTGAGATGCTACCCCCTGGATGGTATTTACGATGGTTGTCTGCCTTACAGAGATGGTCCTCAGGAGGTCAATAGCCTCCTCCGTGAGGGCATCAGGGCTGACTGGTACAGGGGATGAGGTGCCTGGGACGAAGGAGATGCCCACCCTCCTGGGTGAGCGGGCACGGGAAACTGGGTGGGGAGCAACTGGGAGGGCGGTGATGGTATGGGGGTGGGAGAAGATGTCACAGAATGGGTGGGCCCACTAGGATCTGCCATCATCAGGAAGCTCCCATCGGAGGAAGTATCAGGGTCACTACCGCCAGTGGTAGTTGCCTCTCCCATGGTACTCCCCTCGCCCACCAACACACTGGTCCCTTTGGTGTCCATCGACTCTGCCTCCTTGGAACCGTGGGCCGCTGCATCCCCACTCGCCGGTGCCACTGCTCCCTTGCCAGATGATGCTGATGTACACAGAGAACACAAGAGTACAGGTGTGGGGAGACAAAACATGAGAGAAATCTGTGAATACCTGAATGGATCTACACACTTGGGGCACACACACTCCCATACAGCTTACACACCTACACGCAGCACCTACAACAATAGTCATGACTATGCCACTGACTAGTGGCCACTACCCCAGCATACAACTCATTTCCCACATAACACACGGACCTCATGAACTGTTAGACCTGCCCCTAATAATTTCCGTGCCCATGGGGGCAGGACTGTTGCTGTCCAACTTTGGGCCCCTCAGCAGATGGCCCTTCACCATGTGGACCTAATTTTGAGTTATACTGAATATTCTGTCAGTAAGCGATACAACAGTGTACAATTGCAATTTTTACTGGGTGAAAAACTCACTTGAAGCTACATGTCATGAAATCAGGGAATCACTTGCAGTAGTGGGCTTGGTAATTAAGGATTTTACATATTTTTCCCAATTCTGAGTTTGATCACTTGTAATGGTGGATATCTGACATGAAGATACCATCTGGAGTCAGTAACTGATCCCTTTATCTCCAACTTCATTTACTAACCATCTTATAATAAGTTTCTGATTTCTACTACTGTGGAATAATGGCCCTCCCAATGGATCATGTACCACATGTCCTCCTCTCTTTTTGCCATAAGTCCACCCCCCTAATTTAATGGACTCTTCATTTCCTCACTCCTGATTTTGCTAGAAGTGTATGTGAACATGCCTCACAGATGCCCTTTGCCAGGAAGTGGTATTCAGGGCTTGCAATTTGATTTGAAGATGGCTGAAATTTTAAAAACAGCTCTGCTAATAAAGTAATCAATGTGCTTAGTCGAAACTGTTTCAAATGAATCCAGTTCTGCAAGAGCATTTGTGACAATTTTGTCTATTTTCTTATGCCTTGCCTGGATGAATGAAATATAGGCCCTCATTAAGAACATGGCGGTAATCACCGCTGCGCCGGCGGTAACTACCGCCAATAGGCTGGCGGTCCGGACCGCCAAATAATGAAGCACATGAGAAACAGCCAGTGTGAAATCCACACACTGCCAGCAGGGAAGTGCCGACAACGACCGACGAGGCCTCCCACAGGCCAACTGAAAGGACCCACCTGCCCAACAAATAATGAAGCACAGGACCGCCGTCAGTTACGGGGCGGAAATGAACCAGATAACAGGAAACACTCACCGTAGGCACACACAACACGCCGAAGCAGACAAGGAGAGAGAGTTGTAAATAATGCCAGTTCTGCTCCTTGCAATATACCTCCAAGACTGCAACCGCTGACGAAGATGATGACGGTTAGTAGCACAACCTAGT
Organism: Pleurodeles waltl; assembly: GCF_031143425.1. Classification (NCBI taxonomy): domain Eukaryota; kingdom Metazoa; phylum Chordata; class Amphibia; order Caudata; family Salamandridae; genus Pleurodeles; species Pleurodeles waltl. The sequence goes on from NC_090439.1 coordinate 366,468,549, forward strand.
AAACAAGGGAAGAAAGGTCACAGTTACACACCCACCCACCCTTCAATGCACTCCCAACCCCTCACACCATCACAAGCCTTACACACCAGAACAAGAGGTACTTACTTGCCACAAGGCTAATAAAACCGTCCAAAAGTACATGCATGTGCACACCACACCATCACAATGAAACAATGAACTATGTCTCTATATTGTGCCAACAGCAACACTGGGCACACAAATTTTATTCCAACGCTAAAATGTAATGTCCAAATAAGGTCATTGGTCAATCAATGCAAAACAAGCTGAGGGGCCCATATGGCCTGAACTTGACTCCCACATGTGCACATGGTACTCCACCATAAAGGGACATCAATGGGGCAGCCAGGCACCTCAGGGAACAGGGGCAGGGGGTAGTGGGGGTGGGGACTTACATCTGGGAAGGCTTGGGCTTACGTTTGGGAGGTGGAGGGGGTTTGGGTTTGCTCTTGAAAGGTGGGGAGTGGGCTTGGACTGGGGGGTGGCAGATGGACCTGGGGCAGCACTGGGCTTCTTCCTCTCTGGGGAAGGGGCACAGGAATGGGAAGGGCAGACTGGGGAACCTACACGAGTAAGGAGTGGACAGGGCAAGGAGATGTGCACGTTTAGGGACGAGCCAGGGTGGGCCAGTGGGTATGAACAGGTCAACATGGGACATGAAAAGTTTTTTAGGGGCAGTTGGGGTGGACATGGAGGAAGGTGTGGGAGTGGAGGGTGTGCTTGTAACTGTTGTAAGTGTGCTGGAGTGGGTGTCCAGGAACGTTTGAGTGTCTTGGGAGGGAGGTGGACACAGTGGGACAAGACAGGCAGCTAGTGTAAATGGATGTTGTCTAGATGTCTGCAGGTCTGGTGAGTGTGCTGCATGTGTCAGTCAATGTCGTTGTGGTGAGTGCAGGTGTGGTGTCTGGGGTGGATGACTGGATGTCACATGTTGTGGTGACTGCATGAATGGGGCCAGCAGCAGTGACTGAGGGTGAAGTGCTTGTGGGTGTGCATGTTGAGGTGACAGACAGGGAGGAGGGAGAGGTGGACACACTGGGGAAGTGGATGTTGTTGTGTGTGCCTTTGTATGTTGGCTGGTGTGTATGCCTGTGGTGGGAAGTGTGGTGCTTGTGTTTCTTTGTGTGCTTCATGTGTGTTGAAGTGTGTGCATGGCTGTCTGAATGTGTGATTGGGATGGGTGAAGGGGTGGGGTGATGGATGGGGTAGAGGTGGTTGGAGGGGGGACGGAAAGACCAAGGACACTGGCTGCCATCAAAGAGGAGGCCAGAGTCTGAAAAGATCTCTATAGGCCAGACATGGCACCATGAATGCCTTCCAGATATTTATTGCATTGCTGCTTCTGAGATGCTACCCCCTGGATGGTATTTACGATGGTTGTCTGCCTTACAGAGATGGTCCTCAGGAGGTCAATAGCCTCCTCCGTGAGGGCATCAGGGCTGACTGGTACAGGGGATGAGGTGCCTGGGACGAAGGAGATGCCCACCCTCCTGGGTGAGCGGGCACGGGAAACTGGGTGGGGAGCAACTGGGAGGGCGGTGATGGTATGGGGGTGGGAGAAGATGTCACAGAATGGGTGGGCCCACTAGGATCTGCCATCATCAGGAAGCTCCCATCGGAGGAAGTATCAGGGTCACTACCGCCAGTGGTAGTTGCCTCTCCCATGGTACTCCCCTCGCCCACCAACACACTGGTCCCTTTGGTGTCCGTCGACTCTGCCTCCTTGGAACCGTGGGCGCTGCATCCCCACTCGCCGGTGCCACTGCTCCCTTGCCAGATGATGCTGATATACACAGAGAACACAAGAGTACAGGTGTGGGGAGACAAAACATGAGAGAAATCTGTGAATACCTGAATGGATCTACACACTTGGGGCACACACACTCCCATACAGCTTACACACCTACACGTAGCACCTACAACAATAGTCATGACTATGTCCCTGACTAGTGGCCACTACCCCAGCATACAACTCATTTCCCACATAACACACGGACCTCATGAACTGTTAGACCTGCCCCTAATAATTTCCGTGCCCATGGGGGCAGGACTGTTGGTAGACACCTGTCAGAGTGCCTGGCACTAGACAGCATACATACTACAGCACCCAAACACATCCATCAAAGAGGCATGAAACGATTTTGGTACTCACCCCCTTGTGGCTGCTGTGCTGCTTCAAGCACCCATCCAAATCTGGATATGCCATTTCCGGAATGTGGCACATTAGGGGGGGTCAGGGTCCGACGGGCACCCCTTCCTTGTTAGGAGGCCTCCCCAGCTCGGCCTTGCAGAGCACTGCAGGTCCTCCCACCTCTTCCTGCAGTGGGTGCTCCTCTGGTTGAAGACACCTAGGGTCCGCACCTTCCTGGCGATGGCCTGCTAGAGTCCCCTCTTCTGATGGGCGCTGACCTGTTTGGGACACACAGGGAAGAAAAACAGAGGTCAGGATATGGGCATTTGATACAGCAGATTATATGTCCCCTATGGGATGGACACTTCACAGGATCATTTCACCACCTCACTCACAGTACTGGCCACTCAATCTATGCCTGTGCAGTTACATACCGACCACACATACACACAGACATCTGCCACCATCACACACATCCATGCAAGGCAACCGCCTACTCACCTGCTCCCCTGGTCGCCCATATAACTTGGCATACAGGGGTAGGACGCTGTCCACCAGCTTTTCCATTTCCTCTGTGGTGAAGGCCGGGGCCCTTTCCCCTGTGACGTGCCATTGGAGTAACCATAGTCAGGACACAGCAGCACACTCAGTGGAGTACTTGCATGCACGGGATCCGGGAGTCAAGTGAAATTGGGATGACGACATGGCGTACGCTCGCGGCGGTGTGCAACATCACCGCCGGCTGCGATCATGATAGGCCCTGGTTCCCCATTGACAACCATGTAAACCAATGAATGGGTGCACGGCAGTGAACTCCACCTTACGCCACGACATCTACCGCTAGCGGAATGAGGTCACTTCCACTCCTTCTTATATGGATGTCAGGAGGCTGCCATTTTGCTAGCACCACGTACATATTTCCTGCACAGGGGCCCTATTCAGGGCCTATAAATCCCAGCCCTTAGTGGCCTGCCCACATGAGTGTCTGTTCCTCACATCAGTCCAGAGGTATCACTGCAGACATGTCCCTAAAGATGTACCTCATACATCGCTTGTGTGTGTAGCCTACGTATTGTACAGTATATATCATTACACAATTTTTTTTTGCATGTGTATGTGTGTCCCTCATATGTGTTCTTTCCTCCCCATAGGTACAGACCCATGTGGTGAGGAAGGGCCTCATCTATGTACAGACCTCTTGTTAATTTGGAGACGATGGTGGAACATCACATCATTGTCACCTACAGACTCAATCGTACAACAATCCATGACCTATGTGCTTTACTGGATCCTGTACTGAGACCGGCTAATCGGAATCAGCATGCCATCCCTACTGAAGTGCAAGTGCTCTCTGCACTCTATTTCTTGGCTATGGGCTAATTTCAGGTGACAGTGGGCATGGGTGCAGGGCTTTCACAGCCAATGTTTAGCCTCATCCTGCCAAAATTCCTAGATGCATTTGTACAACACCTGCAGACATATGTCAAGTTTCCGCAAAGGGCTGAACTCCCTGCCATCAAGTTTGAATTTTATGCCTTTGCTAACATTCCACATGTGATAGGTGCCATCGATGGCACCCACATAGCTCTCATCCCGCCAGAGTGAATGAACACGTGTACAGGAACAGGGAGAACTTCCACTCAATGAAAATGCAATTGGCGTGTACTGCTGACCAATACATTTCACATGTAAATGCCATATTTCCAGGATCAGTTCATGATTCCTTTGTCCTGAGGAACAGCAGTGTGCCACACATGATGGAACAACTACAAGGGGACAGAGGATGGCTCATAGGTGAGTGTGTATGACACTGGATCAGTACATAGCTGACAGTCAGGCTGTTTGCATGTAAAGGCAGTTTGTTACAGTCCTGTTTCAACCACTTTTGCAGGTGATTCTATCTACTCCAACCTGCAATGGCTCCTGACACCTGTGAGAAATCCCAGGACAGATGCGGAAAGGAATTATAATGAGGCCCATGGACGTACTAGGAGGGTGATTGAGCGCACTATAGGTTTCCTGAAGGCTAGATTTTGCTGCCTCCATCTCTCTGGGGATCCTTGTGCTATGGCCCTGAGACGGTGTGTAGAATAGTGGTGGCCTCCTGCATGCTGCACAGAGTGGCTGTAAGGAAGCTATCCCCTTACTAGAGGAGGAGGGTGCTGTACATCCAGACCTGCTTCCTCTGAGAGGGGATGAGAGTGATGGTGAGGATGAAGAGGGGGAAGATGTCCACTCCAGGAACCAGTTGATCCAACTATACTTCCAGTGACTATGAGGTACTATTCACTGATGATGATGTCTGCACTGCATAATGTTTGTCTGACTCATTTGTTTGAAGATGTGGGATCTGTATTCATTGACACTGTTACTTGAAGAATAAGGTGGCATGTGCCATGGAAACAACATGGTGTACATTTTGGTTTACTCCAGACGATGTTTTGCGTGGAGTACCATTCCTGCAATAAAGGTTTGATTATGGAATTGACTGACAAATGCATTCACATTTACAATTGAATCTACATAATGACAGGGGACATACAAATTGGTGTAAATGTGTTTTATTTGGTTTCAACAATGCATTGGTGCGCTGTACAGTGATAGTGAGTGGGCTAATGGTGGATGACCATAGTAGGTACATGGGCTCAGCGATTGGTGGCAGTGGGTATAGGTCCATATGTCCTTTCCAAGTTGTTAAGTTGGTATTGGTGGGTGAGGATGGTAGCACGTTGGCACACATGGGAGACAGGTCATGTCAAAGTCACTTCTTTGTCGGTCCTTGGTCTTGGCAGGATGTCCAGTGCCACATCTGGTCTGAGGGACCGTTTGAGGGTCTGGGGCTGGGCTGCATGGGTAGGGGTGCTGGTCTCTTGTGTGTCCTCTGCCAGTGCCACCAGTCCAGTCTCTGCTGCTTATGTAGAGGACTGGTCTTTCCTGGGCAGTGGTAGGGGCTTCCAGGTTTGTGGGGGGTCTCAGGCTTGGTTCGGAAGTGGTGCTGCAGCACCCCTGCAATAGTGGCCATGGTGGCATTGAGTTGTTTCCACTGATCCATGGTCTCTTGATGTTGGGCTATCTGCTGCCTTGGACTCTGTTCCAGGGTGACCAGGATCTGGCCCATCCTGTTTTGTGTATGGTGGTATGCTCCCAGGACCTCATAGATCACCTCCTGGGCTGCAACATCCATCCTTTGGCCTCCCCCCTGGGCCACTGAAGCCCTCCCACTGGGCCTAGTCCCCTGTGACTGTGTCCCCGGCACAGGTCTGGCAGTCCCACTTGCACTGGGGCCATCATCATCCTGCCTGTCAGTAGGTGGAGACTCTGGCCTCTGTAATTGTGATTCACTAGTCTGTGGCCTGGAGACACTGGTGTGGGTTGTTTGGCCAGAGCTGTTGGTGGCTGGGTGGTAGGGTTGTCAGTGGTATCCTGGGTGGGGCTGCTGGACGGTGACAGTCCAGGACTGTGTGACGGGCCAGGGTAATCCTCACTGTCCATACGTCCCTCTCCAGTCTCCTGAGTGGGGCCTCTGTCTCCATGTGGGGCGCTGGCACTCCTTGGCCTTTCCGTCATGGTGGCATGGGTGGTGGTGCCTGTGGGGGGAATGGACATGTATGTTACATGTACTGATTCAGATAAGGATGAACAGTTCAACCCCATTTTTTGCTGGTTATTCCCCTGTCGGGCCATGCAGGGACCTATTGTGGGGTTGTCCTTACATTTTGCATGGGATGTGGAGGTGCATTGTGGGTGCAGTAATGCAATTGAGATTCCTTGCATGGGTAGGTGGCTGTGCACAGGGGGAGGGATGTGGGCCTATAAGTGGGTTTGTGGTCAAGCAGGGTGACTGGATGTGGTGATTGTGGCCTGGGTGGGGTAGTAGTCCTGGTGGTAGTTGGAGCGGTGGGATGGGACATGCATTACAGGTGTGGTGGATATGAAGTAACTGTAAATGACCTACGCGAGTCCAGTCCCAAAGTGAGCCCAGTGAGGCCCTCGTGGTGCAGGATGGCCAGTACCTTTTCCTCCCAGTCGGTGTAGTCGGGGGATGTAGGTGGGGTCCTCCCCCAGTCTTCTGGACCGCAATGTTGTGCCTGGATGCCAGCGACCTCACCTTCCCTTGCAAGTCGTTCCATCTCTTGTGGATGTCATCCCTCATGCGTGGATGGTTTCCCACTGCTTTGAACTTGTTTACTATAGTCTGCCGTAACTCCATCCCGGTGATGGGTGAGTGCTGGACCTGTGCCCCGAAGATTTGTGGCTTGACCTTCAGTATTTCGTTCACCATTGTCCTTAGCTCCCTATCCATGAAGTGGGGGTGCTTAGGGGGCGCCATGTCACGTGGGCTCTCATTATTCTAAATGAGACTACTGGATTTCTAGGTAGCAGGATCGATAATGGTGTGGGGGACTGAGTCTGACCCACGTGTAAAGAACTCTGTCACCCTAAATCCGTTTTTTGCTCCGGCTAACTAGCAGTGCCTCATTTCTCCCATGTGGAAGGAATGATTTGGCAGCCGAGCGCATGACATCTTTGGAACTTCTCAGGGAAGTCGTGGTTACTCAGATCCAAACCAACTCTCTTATTTCCAATATGATCTCATATACAAATGACAAAGACAGTATAAGTTTTATATAATGTTTTAATAAAACGACTGTATTTTAGATATTAAGGCGTGAGCCGCAATAACCAGAACGATACAACACAGTAGGATTGTGATAGTTACCAGGAGAGTAAAACATAAAAACAAAGCTATCATATTGTCAAACAGTTTCTACTCTCCCTCTGCTTGTTCTATCTAGAGCACAGCATGTTAAGCTTCTAGCTTGCCTATTAGAATCACTATGGGGATATCAGCCCTCATACCTGAGCAAAGACCTTTGATCTTGGTTCAGCATCTGCAACGAGGCAGTCAGCGTCAAGTTGTGGTTCCCTGGTCGGAATCTCCCTCTTGCGTGTACTGGGACAAGGAAGTGATTTTATAACTAACATGTCAGCGAGATAACAAAATGTCCCTACGCAGGAATGCCGAGTCTAAACTCTTACCACGTCTATCGGCAATGTACCAGACTGTATCCTTGACTGAAGCACAGAGTAAATATGTTATGGAGAACTCCAGTGCAGAGTAGGCAAAACAGTGTGATATGACTAAAAAAACAACACTGTAGAACTGGCTATTTGAAAAATAACAGTACGAAGCCTAATAAAAAGCATGTAGAGCAAAGTGCACAGAGGCTCTAAGCTATTAGCAAATGAATAAAATATATTCAGGGCAAAATGCACAAAGGCCTAAAGCCTGAAGCTAAAGCGCAATGAATACGTAAAACTAACCACACTACACCATGGTGTGTGTTGTGGGTGGTGTGTTGTATGGATATTGGTGAGGGTGCTGTTGTGTGGTTGGGTGTGTGACTTGTGTGATGTTGCGTTCAGTATATGCATGTTGTGTTGTCAATGTAAGTTGTCCTATTGGCGATGCAAAGGATTGTGGGGTATGTATGCAAGTGTTTTATAGTGTTGAGGATGTGTGTCAGGTGTGTGGGTTTCATACTTGCCAATGTGTGCATTTCTTGCTGTTGGGTCAACTTGCTAGCAGTGGAGGTCCGTACTGCCAATGGTCGTTCGACATCCAGTATCTGCCACGGTGATTTGTGCATCATTATTTGGCGGGCGGGGATGCAGCCTTTCTGCCATCAAAGGCCCTGGCGGTGGCTGGAGGTAGCAGAATTTTTGGAGGTTTCTGGTTTTGGCATCATTATATGGTGGAGTGCTGTTCACCACCAATGGCGGTCTTCTGTTCACCATCGCCATGGTGGTCGGCAGTGTTTCCCGCCATGTTCATAATGACTACCTTAGTGTTTGCAACATTTCAATTTGTGAATTTTCTGTATCCTAGCAGTAACCACAAGTATTCTTACAATGTCCTTTGTTCTCAAAGTAGTCTTTTCAAACTTCTATCATTGTGAGTTTTCCAGTCCCCTTTGGAAGGCATCTTTTGCCCTGCATCAGTGAGAGGAAGCAGGACCATGCCGATTGTTAGTGTGCTTCTTTGTGTGTCACACCTCGTATTGTCAATGTTCTTTTGAACATCCTCTGGACTGGAAGCAAAAAATTTGTCAGCAACATCCCCCGCCAGGTATTTTGAAAAACAAGAATAGATGTTTTGAAAAAATTATTGTGATCCTTCAGTTAGATTTCGTTTGATTCTCATGAAAGTGATGATGAGGGTAGATGGATAGTATTGAAACTTACTGTCAGGAATAAAGATGTGCGCCATCTAGGTCCCGCCCGAAACTCAGCTGCCCGTATTTGCGGGGCTTCTTGCGCACCACTTTTCATCCCCTCTTGTCCCAAAAGTGGTCATCAGCGTCACCTGCCCTGTGGTAAAGCTCATGTAGCTGCAGGGGCAGGACATTGGTGGACAAGATGCACTTATCAGTGCTATTTTAGGAATGGACTACAATTCCCAGGTTTCTAGAGGCAGCGGCCATCTTGGGGTGTGGCAGGCCTATAAAGCCCAGCCGCACCCAAGCACACTGCTCACTATTTTGAAGACTTTGATGCAGTCAGATCTCGTAGGGGTTCCTCTGAAGATGACCAGATTTCCTGCATGGCAGATTGACAATAAATCGGAGTATCCTTCTTTCCATGGTGAATTCAGATACGAGTAGGTCGTACTCCTAGCGGTAAGGTCTTGATGAGCCCAATCTTAAAGGGAGTTGTTACTTCCAAAACTAAAGTGCCCCTTAGCACAACAAGCAAAGCACTTCAGGCCACACTTTTAAAGCGCCCTTGGCACAGCAATCAAAGCGCTCCAGTCCACATAAGTAAAGCGCCCTTGGCACAGAAATCAAAGTGCTTCAGTCCACATGAGTAAAGCGCCCTTGACACGGCAATCGAAGCGTTTCAGTCCACATGAGTAAAGCGCCCTTGGCATGGCAATCAAAGCGCTTCAGTCCACATGAGTAAAGCGCCCTTGGCACAGAAATCAAAGTGCTTCAGTCCACATGAGTAAAGCGCCCTTGGCACGGCAATCAAAGCGCTTCAGTCCACATGAGTGAAGCGCCCTAGGCACGGCAATCAAAGTGCTTCAGTCCACATGAGTAAAGCGCCCTTGGCACGGCGAACAAAGCGCTTCATGCCACATGAGTAAAACGCCCTTGGCACTACAATCAACGCGTTTTAGGTCACATGAGTAAAGTGGTCTTGACACAAGGAACAAAACGCTTCAGACCACATGAGTAAAGCACCCCCTTAACATAACGAGTGTAGCGCTTCAGATAAAGCAAGTTAAAGCACTCTCTGGCATATCGAACAAAGCGATTCAAGTTCAATAAGTAAAACTTTCAGGCCTAGGTAGTAAATGTGAAAACGTTTCGGAGATAAGCAAATTATAGTTTCATTGTTTTTTTGGAAGCATAATGTGTGAGATACATATTCAAGTGTTTGAGAATTTCTAGGCTGAGATCAAATATTTATGTTTATGAATGCATACTTGTTACATGATTGATATTCAGAGTATGTCCATAGTACAAGGCTCTTGCCATCTCTAGGTTCAGAGGTTGCAGTTTGTTCTTGTTCCATGATTCAAAGAAGGGGCTACGCCCAATTCACAAAGGGTCTCAATCTGACATCACAGAGATGCCTTTATTCAAGAGTCTATTGGTGAGTTATACTTTTATGAATGAGTATATACATATTTGTCCTAACCTTTTCTTTTCAGATCTCTCTCCCTGCAGGTCCCTACCCTAATTCCCTCCCCCCCCCGGCTTCATTATAACTTTGTGCTAGAATAGCTTTCTAAGTTGGTGACACCGGGACGTGGGCCTTTTGTTCAGCAGCGTGCAGATCGCAAGGAAAGGGCACTGTGACACTTACTATCCATGATATCCTATTCATTCTTCTTAATGTTTATGGTCCAACACACCTAGACCTTAATTTTTGGACACTAATATCTCATAACTTCTCACAACATTATTCACAGAATTTCCTATTGGGTAGAGATTGTATTCAGGTGTTAGTTCCTTGACCGTTATTCCTCTACAAATGTTTTACCTCATAAAGCATGCAAAGCTTTCCAACATACTCTTTCTCAACACTCCCTCTCTGATTCCGGGAGAATATTTAACCCAGACCTTAAAGAGTATTCCTTCTATTCTTCCTCTCATCAATCCAAAACTAGAATCAATTATATATTTATAATTACAAATCTTCTACAACACCGAACTTACTCTGACATAGGTTCAATTTTGATTTCTGATCTTGTCCCTGTTTTAACGGATCTGGAAATCTTAAATACAAGCAATCAAAAGTCAAGATGACGATTGAATAATTCATTGCTTTCAAATAGAGAATTTCTCGCTGCAGTTGAATCCTTTGCTTCCAACTTTTTTCAACAGAATGATACTGGTGATATCACCTTTAATTTTGTATGGGACATGTTTAAGGCAGCATCCAGGGGATTTATTGTTAATTATGCTTAATCTAGGAAAAAAGTAAAGGAAGAAGAGGTTACATTCTTATTAACTAAAATTTAAATCTTAGTACACCCCTACCAAAAAATAATAAGGAAGATTCTGAAACATTGATTGTGGCATGAATGCAGTTTAATTAAATGTCTACTGAAAGAGCATTTGGTACGCTTCTCAGAGTTAATGCTTGCTATTACGGTGGTAAAAATAGGGCTGGTGCATTACTTGCTAATTATTTAAAAGGAAGAAAGACAAAAGTGATAAAGACCATCACTAACTCTACGGGCACCAAATTACTTTGTGACGCTGACATAACAGATTGTTTTTCATACAAATTACCAAATAATTAATACCCAAGACAGTAATTCTTCAGAAGCCCTTATAGATTCCTACTTTACTATCCTTAAGCCTTGTAATCCCATAAATTCTGATAAATCACTTCTTGAAGCTGAATTCACTTTAGATGAACTTCAAACAGCGATTAAATGCTTCCCAAAAGGTAAAGCACCTGGCCAAGATGGTTTTCCAGTGAATTTTATCTTCAATTTTCTCAGATTTTATTCCCTCAGATTTTTAACCTTACTAATTACTTCCTTTCTAATAATTCTTTCACTGGTTCCTTCACTGAAGCAATGATTTGTAATATTCCAAAAAAGGATTGTGATCTGACCATATGCAAAAGTGATCGTCCTATATATTTGATCAATACAGATTATAAAATCTTTGCCAAAGTCCTTGATCTTTGACTAGTTGATCTTGTACTGGGTCCAATTTCTCAAGAACAATCTAGCTTTGTCAAAAATAGGAACATTGCAGACCATTCACATGTATTTTTGAATTTTATTAGTAGAGCACTTTAGATGCAGAAAAGGCAGTTGATAGAGTTAATTGGCAATTCCTAATAAAATCCTTAAAATGGCATGGTTTCGGTCCTGAAAATCTTACAACTGATTTCCTTACTGTATTCTTCACCCCGTTGTACAGTATTGGTAATGGAATCCAATCACCATGTTTTCATCTTAGGGGAGGTGCCAGACAGGGATGCCCCTTGTCTCCCATATTATTCACATTAGCATTAGAACCCATCTGCTTAAAACGTCTGACACATTACATGGATTCCAAGTCAAAGATACTCATATCAAGTATACTGTTTACGATGATGACATTCTTTTTTTCATTTCACAACCTGACACATCCTTACCATCCTTTTTTAATGAGCTGAGATCCTACTCTGTGGTATTGGGTTATAAGCTAAATTTAGACAAATCTGAAGTGTTAGGGCTTAATAAATAGTGCACTAAACATTCCTTTACAACAGCAGGACTTTTGTAAAATCCTGTGAGGATTAAGTGTATGGGATTTTTTTACACTATGAATCTCAAGGATACATTTAAAGTCAACCTTGATAGCATACTAACTAGAATTACTTATCTTACCCACAGATTCTCATAATTTTATCTTGGTGGGGACACCTTAACACAAATAATATGATGATCTTTCCCATTATTTATTTTTCCCATCAGATGTTCCTCAGAAATCTTGCATCTCCTTGGATGAAATACTATCTAAATTCCTATGGAATGGAAAAAAAAATCTTGCAACTTTCCTGACTTCCATCTTTATAACAATGTCTTTGGTATTAGGAGATGCAATCTTTTATATTTCATCCTAATGTCACCGAACCTAAATTATGGTTTACATTAGAAACCTCCATTGCTTTCCTTTTTCACATGAAGAAGTTATATACTGTATATGTCTCAAACTCTAAGGTTTTGGCTGCCACAACTTACATCACATTACTGTTCCCTGATAAAACTGCTTCTTAACTCCAATTTATATTTAGCTCAGCAATTTCTTCACACTCCTATTTGGTATATTAAAATGCTTCTCTATAAAAAGAAATCTCTTTTGTGGAAGAAATGGGTTGATAAAGGTCTTCTTATCGCATCTCAACTTACAACTTATAATAAACATTTCAATTGTCCCTTTCTCAATTCTTTCCAAGTCATGTAGATTATCATCTTCATTCATTAATCAATATAAATATTACATATTCTCTTTTCAGAGGCTCTCATCTCTCTCTCCAACCCTTCTACTAGAGCAGTCGCGACACAGACATGTAAGTATTCACCACATAAAACTCCCACAGCCTCTATCATCTATAAAACAATTGTCACAAACATACAAAATAGTCCCAAATCTATACAAGAAACACTATGGGAAAATGACTGCCAACTCATTTAGCAACTCTCCTTATGGGACAAAATATGGGCAAAAATACATCTTACTGGTCCCTCAGTGAGGCTGACACAGACACTATATTATTTTTATAATAGGATGTTTTAAACACCTGCACATATGTTCAAACTTCTTAAGAAAGATACATGCTGCTGTTGCAATTCACAACCAGGTACTTATGTTCATATGTTCTTTCATTGTCACACAGTTTCTAATTTCTGGAGACAAGTTTGAGGTAAAAATATCCCCATAACTGGCATCTATGCACAGTTCACTTTCTATAAAGTATTTCTTGGTGGGTTACATATACTATGGACTAAGAATAAAATGCTAGGTACATTTATACACTTGTTGCTTGTATTAGGTTTTCAGGTTGTAAGATCTAATTAGAAAACCACTGAAAATCTCACTATTCAGTGATGGCGGAACTTAGGCCCAAATTTACGAGGGCCTAGCGCCATTCTAAGGACACATTAGCATAATTTTTTGGTGGCCAAAAATGCCACACCATATGTGCATATCTACACACATTGCAGCACCACTTTTCTTGCACCCCTTAGCACCTCCCTAAATCCACCATGTGTGCGCCATATTTAAAATACGGCGCACCATGCCGGTAGGTTAGGGGACTAGCGTCAATTTTTTTATGCTAGTCTGGACTGAAACTTTGCAGGATGAGTATAAGAAATGTTGATACTAATCCTGCATAGCTCACTGAGGCCCATTGTAATCAATGGTGTGCCTCCTTTTAACACCTGCTCTGAGCTATAGTCCAGACAATGTAGGTTTCGCTGAGAGGAAGCAGTCTCAAGCAATAATAAAGATAAAATGACCAAACAGAAATACCAAACAGCAACAACTAACAACCCAACTCCAACCCCACCTTACCCCAGTGTATGTGTGTGTGCGGTTATGGAGTGTTGCTCAGCTCTAATGTCTCCTAATAATTGTGGCGACTCAGAGTAAGAGAGCCCCCATAAAGTGCACTATATATCACTACTAATTTACCACATTTGGAATATAGCCCCCCTGTGTACCTAACCTGTCTACTGAAGTGGATAGTTGTACTGGTGGTCTGGAAGCAATAGTTCAAGTGCTCATTGTCTGAAAGCAAAAGATAATACTTTTTCAAGAAGGTTGGTCAAGGGAACTTACTTCAAGCCTGTCCTGTTAGGTGTCCAAGTTTCTCAGTGAGTCAGGGACTTCCTCCCTTGTGTGCAGTTGTTTGGGGACCACTAGTTTGACTGTTGGCCAGCAGCATACATCCACCTTCCACTGCAACAGCAAAGGTGTGGTAGCCACCCTCCATGCCATAGTGATACAATGTTTAGTCAAAATCAGTGGCAGATTTTGAAATCGCAAAAGGCCTTTGTTCTTTTTAGTAATCTGCCTAGTGTCAAGTTAGCACCTGAGTGGTTGGTGCAGCAGCAAGGTGCCTGTCACGTCTGATATGGTGGTCAACACGTTACCAGAAATGACGTATCATTGGGCAACTCCACACCATATGAAAGAAGTTGGCATGATTTGACTTACATCTCGGACAGATGTTATGGGCTCCCGGGAACATTTCGTGAAGCCTGTGTGGGGCAAGATATGCATAGTGTAAATAATAAAACTGTATAAGGTAAAATTGCATGTTTTGTGTTAATAGCTTAGCAAATTGCAAACATCGGGTGCACTGCTTGTCTCTAACATCCCTCTCAAATACCAGTGTCCACCAGCCTCGGAGAGACATTCGATCCTCAATTGTGAAGCTCCAAAGTGAGGAACACAAGTGTGTTATGGCGTGCATAGTGTTACCACTCATCAGTACCTCTTCCAGTGGTATCCCTATAGGAGATTGTTCTCGAACGGATCCCCAAGTTCGGCACATCACATCTCATGGTGGCGAATACAACAAAAATTGTTCAGGTTGTGATCTATGATCCTGCCCTAGCGTGCCAAATGCACAGACCCCTTCTTCAGATACTATGGGGCTGATTTAAGAAAAGAGGCGCTGCACCCAGTGCATCACCACTTTCCTTGAGTCCCTTAGTGCCCCTACCGCCATCATGTGGTACAGAGTAGGTGGCAATAGCATCAGAATTTCTCACGCTATTGATGTAATCTGCAGGAGTAGCACCAAAATGTTGGCGCTATACCTGCAGAGTACATAGGGGCCCATTGTATTCAATGGCATGCCCCCTTTTAATGCCCGCTTTCAGGAGGCATTAAACGTGCTGGAAAAAATGGCAAATAGAAATCGCTTAGATTTCCTTGTGCCATTTTTTCAGCCACCCTAAGGGGGGAACGAACCCTTTGCATTGATTATGCCTGGTGCAGGCATACTGTAGCACAGAGGGTTACAAAGTGGCACACTGTGGTATAATGCATGCAATGCACCACTTTGTAAATATGGCAGACATTTTTGGCCATCTAATGCCAAATTAGCGTAAATAAAATGATGCTAATGTGTCATTAGGATGGTGTTACGGGCTCTTAAATCAGCCCCTATATCTGCCTATGCCTTGATGACCACTTTCCCTCATTCTCAAGCCCGGTGCACAGTCCTCAGCCCTCTACATTTTCATTTGAGATGGCCCAAACTGGGTACATAAGGAGGGCAGTGCAGCCCGCATTTATGTATTTTTTCCATGCATACGGTGCTGTCTTTAACAGCACACTGTTCATGCCACTTAAAGGGCTAGCCTCCAGTAGCCTATGTAGCAGTGGTCGTCCCTCTAATTCTTTTTTTATACCAACATCCTCAATCGCTAGTGATCCCACAAGCCAACACATCAGCCACTGTAACTGCTCTGCCACATAATATTGTTCATAATCAGGGGCTCCCAGGCCCCCTTTTCTAATGGGGCAAACTATTTTTGTATGGCAACCTGCCATCTTCTCTCACCCCAAAGGTCAAAGCTGTCAGAACACCTCGCAGTTCTTTAATTTAAGGTCAACAAATAATCACTGGAAGGGCAGATAAAAGTACATGAGTGATGGCAGTACCAACATCTTGACACTAGCTATTTTGCTCAAGGGAGACAAAGGTAGCTTGTTCAAAAAAGGGATGGAGCAGCACACAGCGGCTACTGCCTTGCCTAAGTCCCCTTCCAGGATGTCATGTGGTTTATAATAGATCTTCGCTTTCAAGGTCTTAATAGTGTCAAATCACCAAGTTAACTCCATGTGTGGAAGTGCATCTCGATTGACCTAAAGGACATATACTAGTGGGACTTCTACTTACTACATTTTTGTTTTTTTAGTCTTAGTGTAATCATACAATTAAACTCTATTTTTAAAACCAGGTGTTCTGTCTTTTTGTAAAATGTTTTCACTGTTTTAATGTTTAACCCTTTCACTGCTAGGCCTTTTTCCCTCTGTTCTAAGCCTTTTTTGGGCTATTTGGAGTCTTAGGCCCCCATAACTGTTTGTCCACATAAGGTATCCATGCCAAATTTGTGTCCTTATTTTCCAACACCCTGAGGGCTCTAAAAGTACCCAGTGTTTAAGGATTCCCTTAAAACCGTCCAAGAAAATGGGAAAAATATAGCTAAAGTTTAAGGCTGTTATTTATAAAAAGTTAGTGTTGCCTTTTGTGTCATTTTTTTCACTGCAAAAGCATCTCAAACCTACCGCCATATTAAAAGTTTGGCATAAGACCCTTCTAGCGTCAAAATATCTGAGTTAGCGGCATTTTTGGGGAGCGTGTAAGATGCTGGCCTGGTTTGTAGTGGGTACCCTAGGTATTTACACCTTATACGAGGTCCAGTTCTCCCTTATTAGTGAAATTTAGTCAGTGTTCTAGCACCTTAGGCTGTCTAGAGGTAGCTGTAACAGAGCAGCTTATGCTGAAATAGGACACATACAAAGCTCCTGCAATACCACTATAGTTACAAAGTACTTATACACAATAAAAGACAACACTCAGTGTTCCCAAAAATAAAGGTACTTTATTTTAGTGACACAAGGCCAAAAATATCTTAAAGGCAATAATCCTTCTGGAGGTAAGTATTATTCACAATATATACTCTAGAGGCTAAAATCAGGTAAGTAAATAGTCACATAATAGTGTAAACAGTAGAAAATACAATAGAAAGCCATAGGATGCCATGGGCCTAGGGGAAACACAAACCATATACTAAGAAAGTGGAATGTGAATCACAAATTCCCCCCTAGGCAAGTGTAGTGTGTAGAGGGGTGCTGGGAGTGGAAGAAAACCACAAAGGTGAGTAAAATACCCCACCCCAGAGCCCGGGAAAGTAGGATTAAAGTACTGCAAGTTTCCTACAAGTCGTGATGAGAGATATTGCAAGACTGCAAGCAACAAATGGTGGATTCCTGGACCTGAACACCTGTGAAGAGAGGAGACCAAGTCCAGAAGTCGCAGAAGATTCCAGGAAGTAAAGGAACCCCTGTCAACCTAGAAGATGGTGCAAAAGAGGGTTCTCCAGTTAGAAGAAGTCTGCAGAAGAGCACCAAAGAAGATGGCTGCGGGTTCCTGCATAGTGCAGGAGATGTCCCACATCGAGATGTTGGATGCAGGTGAGTTGCAGCACTGGAATCATCCAACAAGCCTTGGTTAAAGCAAGGTCACGTTTTGCATCAAAATGGTGCTGTCAGGAAGGTTTTGGGGCCTCAACTCAGACTGAGGTGGCAGAGGGGGCTCCCAACACTGGAGGAAACAAACAGATGACCAGACAGCAACCATGGGAGTTCCAGGACACAGGAACAAAGAAGGTGCAAATTGCGGTTGCTGCAGCACTAACAAAGAAGATCTCACCCTGGCGGAGAACAACTCAGCGAGTTGTGCATCGCAGGATGAAGTGCTGGGGATCTGGGCCACACTGTGCAACAAGGATTCTTGCAAATAGTTCACAGAGGCCTTAGGAGCTAGAGATGACGTGGTGCTCTGGGGTACTGTCGCAAACCGGGAAGGCAAGCTCTTATCTCCACCAAATTTGGACAGCTGGACCTTAGGATAGTCTGGGTCAAAGGGGTCCACCACCTGTGTTCCAGGGAGCATGTTCGTGGCCAGGAGAGGAGTCCCAAAGAACGGGTCATCATCTTCGAAGGTGCCTGCTGGAGCAGGGAAGTGACTCTGTCACTCCACAGGAGATTCCTTCAGTTCTTCTGGTGCAGGGTGAAGGTAGGGAGTCCTCAGATTGTGCACCCCTTGGAAACTGTTGCAGTTGCTGGTTGGAGCTGAAGTTGCAGGGTCACGGTAGCCTTTCTGGATTCTTTGTTGCAGTTACAGCAGTTCCTTGAGCAGTTTGCGGTTGATCTGACGGTCAGAAGCTGAAGCAGAAGTTGTAGAAGATTCTTGGATTAAACTTGCAAGCTGAATCTGAAGAGAAACCCACAGGAGAGACCCTAAATAGCCCTGAGAGCGGAATTGGCTACCTAAGCAGGTCTGAACCTATCAGGAGGGGTCTCTGACGTCACCTGCTGGCACTGGCCACTCAGAGATCTCCAGAGTGTCTCCACACATTGAAAAACAAGATGGCTAACACCAGGGACACACTGGAGGAGCTCTGGGCACCACCCTTTTGGGGGGTGATGGACAGGCGAGTGGTCACTCCCCATTCCTTTGTCCAGTTGTGCACCAGAACAGAGACTGGGGGTCCCTGAACTGGTATAGACTGTCTTATGCAAGGACGGCACCATCTGTGCCCTTCACAGCATTTCTAGAGGCTCTGGGAGGCTACCCCTCCCAAGCCTGTAACACCTATTTCCAAAGGCCGATGGTGTAGCACCCTCCTCCCAAAGGAAATGCCTTGTTCTGCCGTCCTGGGACTGAGCTGCTCAGACCTGAGGAGGGAAGAACCCTGTTGGTGAGGTGGCAGCAGCTGTAGCTGCAGTTCAAGCCTCAGAGAGCTGGTTTGGCAGTACTGGGGGTCCAAGGTAGAGCCCCCAGGATGCATGGGATTGGCGCCCCAATACCAGATTTGGAATGGAGGGACAATTCCATGATCTTAGACACCTTACATGGCCATATTGGGAGTTACCATTGTGAAGCTACATATAGGTATTGACCTATATGTAGTGGACACGTGTAATGGTATCCCCGCACTCACAAAATCTGGGGAATTGGCCCTGGATTGCGTGGGGATACCTTTGCTAGTGCAAGGGTGCCCTCGCACTTAGTAACTTTGCACCTAGCCTTCAGTAAATGAATGACATATAGGTGACCTATAAGTTACTTAAGTGCAGTGAAAATGGCTGTGAAATAGTGTGTGCACTATTTCACGCAGGCTGCAGTGGCAGTCCTGTGAAGGGTTTGTCTGAGCTCCTTATGGGTGGCAAGAGAAATGCTGCTGCCCAAAAAGGATCGCCTGGAACCCCAATGCCCTCGGTACTTAGGTACCATACGCTAAGGACTTATAAGGGGGGGGGGTCAAGTGTGCCAATTGGAATTGAATATGAAGTCACTAAACTATAGTGACTAATTTGGAAGCAGAGAAAGCATAAGCACTGAAGGTCTGCTTAGCAGAACCTCAGTGCCACAGTTAACCACAACTGACAACACACACATTAGGCCACAAACTATGAACACTGGGGTCCTGACCAGCAGGATCCAAGTGAGAAAGGCAAAACATACTGACAAACAGGTATTCTTTGGGGGTAACATTCCAAGAATGATTGTACTTTCCTACAGAGTGCCAACCCACCTAGGTCGTTTTGTGAGAATGATATGCAAGGCAGGTGTCATCATCCAAAAAATGATGCTAGCCCTCGAGCGTCATATTTACTGTCTGACGCTAAAACAACACACAGGATGGAACTCGTTTAAAAAAATTATGCAAAGCGCGATTTGCATCAAATTCTAACACCTGGTCAGACCAGGCGTTAACTGAGGCCCACACATCACTCCTCAGGGAAAACACACAGAAGTAGCATTGGCCACCTCCTGAACAACATGGACCTGTTAATGCTCCAGCTTGGCACAAGCCACACATGACAGCGATGACAACAGGTCCCTCCAGCACCACCATAGCAGCCACTATGGCAGCACAGAAGGCAGGAGAGGATATTCCGACAGCACACAACCATCTGAAGTGGGAGTCCATTGTATGCCTGCTGCACCATATAGTGGTAGACATCACTGCAAGGGTGGAAACTCCAAATAATATAACACCCATGACCAAACCCCTCACAGTCCTCCATATGCTGGCTTCAGGATCATTCCAGACAACAGGTGCACAAGTGGATGGTATCTCCCAGCCATTCTACTCAGCCTCCCTACCAAAGGTTCTAGATGCAATCATCCGCCTTACACCCCACCATATGTACTTCCCCAACACCCAGCAACTGTAGCAGGAGACAACACAAGGTTTCTACCCTATTGCTGGGTTCCTTCATGTGCTGGGTGCAAGGGACTACATCCATGTCCAACTTGTGCCACCTGCTGCAACAAAACATCTCTACAGGAACTGCAAATACACCCATTCCATGAATGTGAAGGCCATTGTGGACCACCGTGGGCTCTTCACCAACATCCTCACCAAATATCCCGGCAGCATCCATGATGTGTACATACTCCAGCATTCCACTAACAATGAGTGGTTCCAGGATGGGCAATATGGCAATAGCCTACTCTGAGGTGCCACCATACCAACCAGTACACAGATAACACGCCAACCTTGTAGGACAAACAAGACATACACCACACTAAACACACATGGGCAGGGGAACACAGATGTACAGACAACACATATGCCACATGCCCCACAACACAACATTCATTGCACATCACACACACATACACACAGATAAACATAATGCAGCCACAACCTGACTGGGACACCACATGAAGGACAGGTGGAGCTATGTTCCCTTTGCATACAGAAGCGGGGCCCAAACCACTACAAGTGTTCACTGGTTGACAACTAAATACAGATCCCAGACACATTAGGCCAAACAATTAATAGCTCAGCCTAGTGAATGGCATAGGCCATGACAATGTAAATTAAGTCAAACATAGGACAGCCCCACATTTGTCATGGCGTACAAGCCTCTGGTGGCAATAATATCAAATGCTGCACAAATTTTGCCATGAACTACATATCACCTACATATACCTGATGTACCTGTAGTGAGCACCTTCACCTGTCTGCTGCATTGTGCTGCACACATAGGACTACAACTTATCTGACCATAGGGCAGGTAAATGAGATGTTGTGCTGCACCTAGTCCAGTGCCACTTTAAATGTGTCCCTTAGCGTCTAGTAATACCACCATGTGTGCAGCGTATATAAGTAACAGACCACCATGACTCACAGTGGGTGCAATACTGTAAGAATAATGGATGCCATAGTAGGACTCTGTAGGAGTACTGAGAACATACCTGACCTTTCATGCACCGTACATAGGGACCCATTAAAAAATATGGTGTTCCCCCTCCCAATGCCTGCACTGTGAATTTGTTGAAAGTGACTGTGAGAAATCATGCATAGGAACCTTGGTAATTCCACTGCACCCATTTAACTACTCCTCCAATTGTGTGAATCACACCTTTGTACACATGATGACTGGCACAGCCATCATCTGCCACAAATGGTCACACAGTGTTGCACTGCATGTGTAGAGCTACATGGTAACACGTAGGCCTGAGTTTGGCTTTGTACTGCTACCATGGTGTCAATACAAATGATACTATTGTGGTGCAAGGAAGTGGTAGGTCCCACTAACAATAGGACATAGCCTCAGAGGTGGACCACACAACACATGTTTGGCATGGTTGAACTGTCAGTTTGAATTACTTTGACAATCACCTGGTCCGTGAGCCACAACCCATGATAGTAATGTCCATCAACACAAACCAATGGAACCATACAACAAAACAGGAACACACACAATACCAGAAGCAAGTTGGAATCAGTACTCCACAAACATGCATTACCAACACATGCTCTCTCAATCCTTTGCAGCCGACCAAGGTTGCAGCATACAACCATGGATGATAACTCCTTTTGGCAACCTGACAACTGTGGAAAAGTGAGCATACAATAAAGGGCACAGAAGGACATGAAATGTGGTGGACAGGATATTTGGGATCCTGAAGTCAAGGTACAGGTGCCTGGCCCTGACAGGAGGAAGCCTGTTGTATGCACCACTGCTGGTACACAAGATAATACTTGTATGTGCAGTCTTGCATAACATATGTACACGAACCAATGTTCCCTGGCATGAACTGGTAAATGTGTCCAATGGGGAGGAGGATGACAATGATACAGCACATTTGGAGGGGGAACTACAAAACACTGCTGCTGACGTTTGCAGGAGACAACAAATTGTACAGAACGTCTACACCTAGACACTGTAGAAATAATATCACTTTGTAATTATCACCAATAAATAATTTTCCACCAGAATGTCCATGGTCTGCTCATTCTCCATTACGTATACCATTGGAATGTTGCTCATACCTCAGACAGCAGGAAATAAACACAACTATAACAAAGATGGTTGTAACATAGGTTGTTATGTAAGAGGGTATAGCGCCTCCATGCCACACACTAGTGCCCCATAACTCACAGCCATGATACACACACCACAAAAATATATGCCACTAAGTGGCCATTGTGCAAATTCCTACCCCTTTTCCAACATCATCCCCACCCCTGCCAATATGTATGTAAGGGGAGCATACATACAGTAGGGGCTGTTTCCAAATAGTGCATTAGAAAAATATGTACTGAGCTGTGTCACACTTCAGGAGGATAGCTGCTACACCAGCACTGAACACATGTGACAAGGGGGAAGACCAATGGTATCTAAGGACCTTCCTGTTCAGGGTTAGGAATCAAAGTTTGAGGCTCAGGCTGCACCATCTATCAATAGCGTTACGCTCCAGCACAGCCATTTGGCCCAACCCTGCCACATGGTGTGCTGTACTTCATATATAGTGCACTAAAGGTTGCTAGACAAGTGAAGCTACAATGGGTGCTGATCCACTCTCCATACATATGGCCCACAGCCAGGATTTAGCTATAAAATGGCAGAATGCACCTTTAAATTAATGTCTGGGTGGGATGCAGGCAGAGTCTGTCCCACTCCTTATGTACATACCTACACAATTGTCACACAAATATGCTGTTTTGACACATGCATGCAGCTAATCGGGATATCAATGTGAAGCCTGTTGTACGGGTGTATGGTTTAGGTAAGAAAGGGTTTGCAATTACCTACAATGGTTGACATGTGTCAGCAAGGTTACCCAGTACAGTCTGCATGACCCATCACACACCTCATATGAAAACACACCTCTCATTGATACTCACATGCCTGACCAACAGAAAGTTACCAACAGTGACATAATTCCCTAAAATGTCTAGGTCACCAACATGCCACTCGGGTGTGGGATGTGCAGGTATGTCTAGCAATGTCCAAACATGTCACAGACCCATCCTAAAATGTATGTCAGAAGATGGAGACAGATATGTTGCATGTGTCCAAAAAATAGCACTGAGATGATTCAACTCACTAACAAGATACCCTCATGGTGACAGTGACATAGGTTATAGAATGCTGAATTTAATACAAACCCATGTACACCAAAAGATGTGAAAGGACAGCTGAGGGAATCCCACAAAAGCTTTGAGATACAACATGGGGAGGTCACTGGGAGACTATACAAGTGCTATTGCCGGTGTACCGCCATGTGTGTGTGGAAGTCATGTCATATAGCCTTGAAATGGGAGGGAAACTATCATGTAGCCAGTAGTGGAAGACGTGTACATCTCCAAATTACACAAGTCACATGTTGCATCCTGTCCATGTATGACCAGACAATGTTGCACTAGAAGATGTGGACAAAGTGCAAGCAGCCTAAAGAATGCCAGCAATGTAGGACCTAATCTATTCCAAACAAGATATGCCGTAAATAATGGAGAAGTTACACACATATGCCAGTACTGACTGTGCAACACAACAATGCCACCATGTGATCACCCAACATATGTTCAGAGATGACGACCTAGCCAGTACATAACCCATTCATGTTTACTACACCAGCAACATTGTAGTTGTCCATCGCACGCTATTCTGACAGAAGGCAGTGAAAAATGACATTGTCTGTACCCTGGGTCGTACAAAATGTATAAGTTACACTAGCGATAGAAGCCCAAACCAAGCTGCAAATGAAAATTACTAAGAATGTATAACCATGTCTGTCACACCATGCCAAATGATGAGCATGTCGTGCACGTACAAGTAGCCAGTCCTTTGTACAGGATAGGGCACGCCTGACATCGAGTACCCCAAAGGAAAATGAAGATCCCAGGCCATTTGATCACAAATATACATGTGCCAGTCTGCAAGGAACTGTGCATTGCTCTGCTAAAGAGCTATCATGAGAAGGCATGATCCCCACCCACACCCCCTAACCCCAATGCTGAGGCTACATTGACACTTGACACAGTCAGGGACCTGATGAATGTGCACAGTGAACTTAGCAGAGTGGAGCACTGTAAAGCTGTACCACAACATTTGACTATGTGTATGTGTGGGCATAAATAGCCACACAGTACAAACGATCACTAGGCAGCCATCATTGTCTGACTGCAACACTGCTATACAGTTGTTTGCCATTGTATGTGACAATCATAACAAACATGGTGTGGTCAATTGTAAGTACCTAGTTTGTGGCATGCACACATATGTCTGATACCTCAGCACACATGTACCACTGAAATGGCACAGGCTTGATATTGTGGGTAGGAGTCTGCACAAACGTCACCTTTCTACTAATGAATATGTATTTGCATCACATAATCATTGACATACTTAAATGACCATCAGATGTGTTCCAACATACAGGAACATATGTGGGACTGATATGACTACAAAGCCATTTAACAAAGTCCAACATGTGTCCATGCAGGAAGGTAGATATGTGAGGTTTCATATCCCATGAACACACCACTGTGGTCAATTTTGCACATATGATACTACACATGTCTTCCAAACCACATGGCACATTCCAGCCTTCATTGACACATGAAAGTATTCCATGTCCTGCATCATAGATGTGCGGGGAACTATATTTCACACGTACAGCAGAACATCATGAAGCCTGATCCTAGCAACACACCTTAGTGTGGACACACATGCACTCACTTTGCCAGGTGTAACATGAAATCAACCCAGCCATTGTCCACTGCACCTCCTGTACCCATGACAAATTGGGTAGAACATGCATTACCATGTACTGGACATAGCTCATCATATCTACTGTGTTGTAGTCATACGCACATTTGGAAATCAGACATTACAATGTGGTGGACTCACATCTATGTATTAGATCACATATGTACACTCTCAATACACATGTGGTAACATGTATGTATACAAAGTCTAGCAGCACATGTACATATGCAGACGGTATCAGTCATTGCATGCATCGCACACACATACAAACTCAATGGTAATACATACATATGTCACTGTTAAGATCTGTACGAACATGCAAACAGAGGTAGCCATACCATACTTACTACATACATGCACAAATGTGAATTTGTTTACATTGTCAGACTTTCCAACAAAATCCATGCATTGCCTTTATGCGTCAAATCTTTTGATATAAACAGCAATATGAGATACTCATAGTTTGTACATACTGCATAATGTCAGGGGAAGGGAGGGCAACCAAGGGGGTAGCTGATGAACTGGGAGGGTTCATTTGGTTGGTGCAGCATTACCTTCCAATGATGCTAGTTTTGGGTGGCTGCATAATCCCGGACTATCCCACAGAGGCACAGAAGCTGCGGTGGAGCAAAGTGCTCCACCACCTGCACATAATATTGGGAGCAGTGTGCACCTACCACCAGTTGAAGCATTGTTGAGCTGACTTGATAACACAGGAGTATGACCTACTGGATCACCTGGGGATACAGAGTGGTGGACCAGTTGGTAAGTATCCCATTTGCATTGCTACATCCTTATTTGCATGTGCATGACAGGTGGACATAAGGTTGAGTGCAGCATGTTTTGTCAAGGGTCGGGACAGGGTATTGTTGGCCACATTTAGGAGCCCAAGCACTGCCATTGTGAAATTCACAAATGACACTAAGCCAGGACTGATGTGCCATTTTCCAGGTGCCATATTAATAAAGTGGTGCAATGAATAAATAGCACCACTTTGATAAGCCTTGCACAACATGATGGCTGTGCTAGGCATCGTGTATGGGAGGGGGGCCTTCCTCTATAAGGGGGGCAAAATAAATGGGACAGGGAATAACGTTATATATCCTAGCACGATTGTTTCACAACTTTGGACTCCTGCTCAGAGCAGGCGTTAAAAGGGGGCATACCTTTATATATGATGGTCTCCTATGTACTCTGCAGGAGTAGTGCTAAATTTTTGTGCTACTCCTGCTGAGTACATAACTTGCGTCTATATGTAATGGCGCAATTGCCCCCTACCATTGTGTACCGTATATTACATTTGCCGCACACATGGTGGGGGAAAAGGGGTGGGCTAAGTGACAAGGACAGTTGCAAGGCACTACGTGCAGCACCACTTTTCTTAAATGAGACCCTTTGTGTTTTTTGGCCAATGGCATTTAAGGGAGTTTAGCTATGCACTGAGTCCAGACTACTTGCACATTCCTCTTTATGTACATCGTGAATCACACACACCCCATAATGTTATAAAGTCTGACACACATGGGTCTGACACACATGTGCTGAATTTGTACCACAGGCCTGCCCCGTTTTACAGATAGTATGGGGCAGGTCTGTATCTGCAGTAGCACTAGCACATTACTCAGTAGCCAGCACCAATGCAGGCATACTTGGACCACAGTGCAAGTGTGTCTCTGTTGAGAGGAGTGTGTATGCGCAGGTTGGTATCCTTTCCAGGGCATAAATGATCTACTATGGTGACAATGGCTGCCCACAAAATATTGGCAAGACATCTGTAATGTTATTCAGTTAATGTGCAGAAAGGGACAATTACATGAACATGAGCAAACTGCCATGGCATTTTACCTCTAGTGTGTGTGTCTTGACATGGCACATACATATTAGTGACAAGAAACAAGGATCATCAATGCATTCCTTGACACTTTGCTACGCTCACACCACCAGTGGTATGCTGTTAGTCTTTTTGTACAGATAATGAGTAAAACATCTTCAACATCTGGGGCAGGGTTAAAAGGAATGGGTGTATCCATGGGACAGGCACTAGTACAATCATTGTATGCCCCTCTGAAGCAGAACACTATTTCATTCTGCCCCATATGGACATGGAGGTGTAGCACTAATAAACAGCTGCATGACAAATCCATGTGCATGTGGTGCAGTGAAATGCACCACAGGAGCGTCAGGAAAAGTGATCTTTGGTGGTGCCAGGGTCTCCATTATCTGGCCCTTCATCTCACAGACAGATTTTAAATGTTTGGCAGTTGTTCTGACCTACAACTAAGTTGACTTGCTTACTCAGCTTAACAAGTTGAATGTGAAACTGTTGTCCATGCAACAAAATGTCCAAAAATCATTAAGCTATGTTTTCCTGTTGTGTATTCCAGGTGGGCCTCCACCATAAACCACTGCAGAAGTGTCCAGATTTGAAGACCCCAAAGCAGCCAGTATGTCACCTTGTGTGCCACCTGTATCATTCCTGAGTTTTGTGTGAGAGGGTCTGATGTGTGCAATGCAATGATGAAATGTAATGTGTGACCAATGGGATGATGTTATCTGAGTTAGGATATGGACATCAAGGGGCTCATTACAACTTTGGCGGGTGGTGGAGGCTGCCTGCCAAAATCCTGCGTTGGGAGTTGGCTGTCCTTCCGCTGACCTTTTTACGAGTTTCCCGTTGACCCGGTGGGCATGATTTGGGCAGTGAAATGCATGACAGGGCTGTCCATAGGGGCCCCTGCACTGCCCATGCCATGTGCATGGGCAGTGCAGGGGCCCTCATGGGTCCCCCAACACCCCTTTCTCCAGCCTATGAATGGCAGCTCGACCACCATGCACATGCTGAGGGAAAGGGGAATCATAATACGGAGGGTGCTCTGCTTGCAGCTTTGACATGGTGGATTACGTCCACCGAGACCACCAGGCTGTTGACTGGCGGCAACCTGGCAGTGCTGGCGGTCGAACTGTGGTGGCTCTGCAAAAGGCTCGTAATGTGGTGGTTGGACCGCCACTGCAAATGTGGCGGTCTTAAGACTGCCACACTCATAATGAGGGCCCATGTCTGATGCTATTTTGAGGATGGAGAATAAGTTTATTTTTGCACAAGTGATGTGCAAGTGACGTGTCCTGCTATGGAGTAGTGGGTGTTGGGAATAGGAAAGCATGCACACATATACATTAATGTCAGTCATGATATGTACCTGAGCTGCTGTTTACCTGATTATCATGCCTTTGCCAACAGATATGTCACAACACTTTTGACAGCACTGTTTGCCAGACGTAGCTTTCAGTTACTGTGGAAACTGTATAAATGATGTTCATGTTTAGAGGTCTCTAGGAGGCTTATATAGGAGACACTTGCACCACCTGTGCCTCACTACTCTTCAGATTTTCAGTGGAGCCTTATTGTGCTGGCCATCAGTCAGTTGAGTACACAATGAGAATACAACTCTGCTTAAGTAGGTTGTGGGACATGTCTACGGTATGTAGAAGGCTAGAAGTGTGCAGATTTACCAACATGGTCTACCCATCATGATATTCGTGAGTGATCTTTCTCACTTCACATGTGCATAGAATGTGAATGCTGGGTGTGTACATGGTACTTAGGAGATGTCTGACATGCATGTGTACATGTTAAACATATGGGAATAGTGTAGCTGCACCCACTGCACTGCCAATCTTAATGTGCCTCTTAGGGCACTCCTACAGCCACCATGTGTGTGCCGCATTACCCACTTTTCACAGCAGAGCACAGGGTAGTGGGCAATAGGTACCAATTCTGTATACAACATAGATGTACTGTTAATGCTTTGGCCAAACTATATGGGCACTAAGCCTGAACTGTACATGTGGGCCTAATGTGAACAATGATGTGCCCCCTTTAGAATGCGTGCTCTGAACAGGTGTTAATTCAAGGACACATAAATTATGCTTTGCCAAACTTTATAATTGCCAGTGGGAAGTTTCCTGTCCCCCGTTATCAAATAACCCCCACCTTGCATCCATGATGCCTGGCCAAGGCGTGATGTAGCACCAAGGGTGTTAAAGTGATGGATTAGATATTTTGCCATGTATTGACAATGGCACAGGGATTGTGGAATTGTAGGACCATTTCATCCTCACTAGTCTGATGACACAAATATTGAACAATGGCCCAGTAGTATACTTACCTCTGGCCCTTGATGGTCAACAATGGATAGCTGTTACCCCAGTGACATGTACATGATACTGTAGATGGCTGGTAGGAAGTTTGTATTGATTTGGAGCTTGTCAGTGTTGTGGAATGCTGTGTACATAGCATGTCTATTTGACCTCCACCCAATGCTGTAATTTAATCCATGTTCTCCTCATGTTTCAGCTGCCAATATCACCCCAGTCTTTGAGAAGAGGGCTGACAGGTACAGCACAGATTGGCAGTATAGGCCGAGTGCCAAAGGTTGGAGAAGAGGCATAGGAGGGAGAAATCGACTTGGCTTGGCGCACATTTTTAAATGGGGGACCACCCCTACACCCTACAACTGGTCAGGTTACAACAGGGAAGACATCTGGGGCCAGAGGACTCTCCTGGTCCTACCCCCTCCACTTCTACAGCACCAATCCACAGCCAGGTACCTCAACAGCCATCTGCTCCTGCCACAAGCTCTACATTTCAATCCGACATGAGACAGGATATGGCAGCCATGATGGCACGACTGGATAAGTTGGAGAGAGACAATGCCCATAATTATAAACTACTAAAGTACTGCAAAAAAACTGAAGAAGTTGCCAAAAACGTATGCCACAACCTCCCAGTTCCTCTCTCCCCTTTTTACTGATGTAAATGTTTTAAGTGGGCTTTAGGTGGGTAGTGTTAGGATAGCAAAATAGTGTCGTTTCAGTGTAGGTTAGTGTAAGTATAGTTGGGGGTTGGGTTTCAATAATTTTTTTATTTTGGGGGTTAGGTAGGGGGTATCTTGGGGTTTCTATGTTGATTAAAAAAACTCTTTAAAAAACTGAACAAATTATATATTTGTTTAGGTAATAGTTTAGGTTAGTATATGTGCAGCCTTAGTTTATGCTGTCCTACTTGTGTCTTGTCTCTTAAGGGGGGTGGGGGGCAATGTTTAGAGTGTGGCATTACATATGTAAGATTAGATTAGAATAGGATAGATAGATGTAGTTGTAAGTTAAGTTAAGTTATCTAAGGTTAGTTTAGTGTAGGGTAGTGTATAGACTATATTTTGATATGATGTTTGTAATATGCGTTAATAAATCCTTTTGGTATTAGACAATTATCTCTCCATATTGATTGAGTGGACAATCAGAGTCCAGGGGTAAGGAACATGTCATTAGACATGGTTTGGAGAAGTGTGCATTCATGGGGAGGTGTCCAATTTGCCAATAGGTAAGAGTTGAGACAATGACAGTGCATAGCAGACAAGTCAACAGTGGTTAAGAGAAAAGGGCACATGCCTGCTGTCACAACACTGATATGATCTTAAGCACAGAACTGAGGAGATTCCGGCCTTGTGGCATAGACTGGTGCTACCGAGTGATTTTCCTTGTGAATGTTGTTCCTTTCACATCTTTATTCTCTGATGTGTGTAGTGCCTCCTGTGCCTTGGACGGTGCTGTTGTTGAGGTTGTTGGGGGTCACACAAACATCAGGGGATAGAAATGTGGAGTCAACGGTCCAGGCAGCTGCCAGTTTTGGGAATGCATAAGGTAGCACTGCAGCAAGGAGGAACAGTTGATTTATGAACAATGCAGCAACAACAGGATGGTAGGCAGCCATGGTTTCCCTGAGGGAGGCCACTTTCCGCTGTTTGGACTCCAGGTTGTTCTGTATAGCCCCCAGTCTGTTGCCTATCATGCTGCTGCCACTTTGTGGGGGTAATTGTTGGAGTCTTCAACAGCAGGTATTTCAGCCAGGGACTGCCGGAGTCCACTTAGCGGGGAGTGGGTGCCTCTGATGGCAGCTGAGTTTTCCTTAACTGGACTGAGACACCTCTGCACTCCCTCTAGGCTGCCTGCCATGGTCTCCATCCCCACCTACACCTGCTTGGCCAGCTCCTACTGCACTCCTACCACTGTCCTCTGGAAGGTGATGTCTGGGTTCTCAGAGTCCAGGGCTGTGTCAGGACTGGCTGGTGCTGTGTGTTGGTAGCTGGGTGGTTCATGTGGAGACCCTGCAATGCTGTGTGCCCTCCCTGTGACTGGAGGTGGTGACTGGAGGGAACCTGGGACTTCCCAAAGAGTCTGTTCATTGATGGTCGACAGCTGGTCATCCGTGTCATCTGTAAAATCCAGAACAGGCAGGTCAACAGGAGGCAAGGCATCATCCTCTGCAGTGAGATAGTGATATGTCAATCTTTGGCTGTTAACATGGCACATCATTTACTTGCTTATTGATGCTCAGTGACATGTTACAGACCCCAGGTTGTAGTTGTATATTATGGGGAGCATTGTGCATCACACATGGGACAACCTTACAAGGTATTTTGTGCTTTGATTCCACACCACCTACTTCCTTGCCTGCTGCTTGGAATGTGGAGCTTGTATCCACATGGGCAACTATTTGTATGATGGTACAGTTGCATTACGGGCTAGTGGCATTGTGCCAATAGTGCAACTATCATGCCACTTCTTACGCATGTTGAATATCCCATTAAGCAGTACACCAACCATTCACACAATGCACTCAATCTTGTTAACTGGTGAGATTGCACCTACTTGTACAGCTGCACAAATGATGTTCACAGATATGCCCAATGTGTTGTATAAGTTAACATTTGTGGCCATTACCAAATGGTGCATGGAGGAGTGGGAGAGTTGTTGTTGGTCCACCCTGTGCGGTTTGCATTCACAGTTTACACACTTAAGACCTGATTTTTTCCCAAGTGGCACAGCTCAGTGCAGTGGCAATATGTGTTTCATGGTGCTGCGCCAGTTTGGAAATGCAGGGATGTGCCATGATTTCTGGAGTACAGCGCACCCCTGCGATTCCCCCTGTGCCTGTGCAGATTAGTTCTCCCTGCACCAATGCAGGCATTGTTGCACCATGATGAAGGGGTGCCTGTGTTGAGGGGATAGATTGATTATGTGCAGGGGTGGTGTCCATTTCTGCATATGCACAAGCTATTATGGCAAGGTGGCCTTTCAATGTATGCTGCAGGATTCAACCGACATGAGAAGTACATTGACACAAGGAGGAAGGAAAGCATTGTGCCTTGTTACGCCATCCTGACACCACCCCTGGGGTGGTATTGACTTCAGTCCCAGTCTCTGATGCACATATTGTGTTGGATTCGGGGCAATGACAATATGCAATGGGTGTTGTTGTGGCACAGCCACAGCCACACTAATTGTACGTCCATTCCAGGCAAATGCTGCATATTTATATGGTGGTGTAAAGCCATAGTAAGTGGCTTATGTCCACGTTATGTATATGTCGGAGTGCAATGCACAACCAAAGCGACACTACAAGTGTGGCTTGAGTGACAATAGGGCATTTTGATTCAGGGCCTATGTGTCCCGATGCAACCCTTTAGCATGCATTGAATGTGTTCTATGTACCTCCCCCTTCTGCCATTTGTGAGATTTCAGATAGTCCCCCCCCTGCAACTTACCCTGCATTTCTGGTAGTTCTTGGTAGTCTGCTCTGTCCTATCCTGCGATCCTAGTGACCAGCTCCTCTGGGATTACCGCTGTGACCATCTCCTCCAGCGCATCCAGGTCCTCCTGTGGCGCTCGACTTCTACCTCTAGTCTGCAGTGCTGCCTTTCGGTTCCTGGACAGTTTCTCCCTAGTCCTGCACTTGCAATCGTGCCAGCACTTCTTGCAATCTGTGACAGTCCTCCTCATCTCTGTCACGCTGTTGACTTTGTCTACTATTGCCTGCCATATGGACTATCTCCTACCTATTGACAATTTCTAGGTGACGAAGAGCTGGTGTCGGTGCTCTGTCACCTTTCTGACCAAGATGTCATGCTCCTCCTCACTAAAGCAACACTTCTGCTTCTTCTTCTCCTTCTCATGGGACTTTGCTGGAACCTCTTGGCTGGTACTTGACTGAT